>NC_080021.1:88632818-88935849 GCF_030020395.1 Manis pentadactyla | reverse complement strand
TAGTTTGGATTTATTTAGTGGATAGCCTTTGAAGGGCTTAAGCACAGGGGTGGTTATCACTAAATTTACACTTAAAAAGATCACTCTGGTGGGTCTTAGGAACAATAGTTCCAATGGTCAAGTGTTAGACTGAAGAGGTGGGTTAGGGCCAGGCCATTGTAATAACTAGGAGGCATCCTAACCTTAATATATCCAACATTGATGTCTTGACCCCAGTATTCTCCCCTGTTGCCCCTCCACACACATATTCAAGGGAACCTGCTCATCTAGAAATCTTCCCTAGCTTAGTAAACCTTGACTATGTCCTTCTATTTGCTCAGGGCAAAACATTAGAGTCATTCTTGACTTCTTTCTCTCCCCCATTTGCAGCCCATCAAAAAGCACTTTTGGCTCTATCTTCGAAGTATATCTAGTTTCCAGCCATTTCTCTATCACCACTCCCCAGGTCCCAGCTACTACTCTCTCTCCTGGATTGCTACTGTATCTCCTGACTAGTTCTCCCTACCTCGTCCCTGTTCCCAACAAAGCAAATCATGTGCTTCCCCCTTGGCTTCCTGTCACACTCAGGAAATACGCATACAGGTGTAAAACCAGTCTTCTTCCTGCTTAACTGTTCTAATCTGCTCTCCTGTCCCCTGCTGTCCAGTCTCAGGCCTACTGCATTCAGTCCTAGCCCGAATAGGAGTGGACTCTTATGTAAAGAGGTGGAATGAACTTTTGGGGAGAGTTAAGATTTGGAACTATTAACTATGTTATCTAGGAAATCCTAGTTTTGTAATGGATGTTGAGGCCACCCATAAACCATCCTATTTCTTTTGGCATTTGGAGGGCCAAATTGAGTGTAGGAGTTACTATATATAGTCAAATCTTGACCTTGAAGCTAGGGATACTTTCAGTGAAAGGTATTCCTAGGACTCTAGTCGGGCATTGAATTCTGTTTATATAACTGGGCTCATATAAATTTGTTGATTAACTCTTGGAGTCAGACAGTACCAGAGCACAGAGGTTTGGTACAGATTATAGGGCACAGTATCAACAGTAACTTTGACAATGGAAATGGAATAATGGGAATTAAAATTGTGTGGTACACTGGGGAGAACAATGTAGAAAGGTGCATAAGCCCTTCTTCTCTTTACAAAACTAGGATTTCCTAGATAACAGAGTTAATAGAATAGGACATAGAGTTGGTTAAAGATATTTAAAATTCCACAATAAATAAGACCATTTTGGTATGGGATGCATGTATCATTTTTGTGGGGGAAGCTATAAAATACCTCTTTAAAAAGAGTAAAATATGACATAATTATATCATGGTAATTTGCAGGGGGCACAACAAGGAAAATTATAATAAATACAGTATTATATAGATAACCAGTGCCGGAGTATCTGTGAAAGGCAGAGGTCCTGTCTGCATGGGGAGCAGGTGAACTCTAAAATCCCTGGTTGTCCATCCCTGACTGTGGCTGTGCTGTTCTCCTCGAGTCTGTGTCTGTATCTGTGTGTCTATGTGCATGTACATGATGATGGCTGAGGACAGAGGGAAACAGAAATGGTGGGTACTTGTTGGTGATTTGGCCTGAAGGAGAGAAAAAATATCAGTTTCAGGGAATAATAGGATTTATATTTTGAAGAAAGACACTGTATGGATTAGCCTGTTGGGATAGCTGTGAAGGTAGAGACGGAGTAATAATATGGGGGAAAATTATGTGGTCAGTGTTTGTATAATTAAATGTAAAAACTCACAGATGTTTCTATCCTCTATAGAAGGATGATTTTAATATCTCTCCCCACATTCCAACTTGCTTCATTTGGTACTTCCTTTCATAGTTTTCATTAATTTCTTATTTTCTTATATAAGTATTTGTGAAAGTTATTGTAATACATAATTCATCAACATAACTCATTTAGGATGATATGAGTTGTTGTGCACATAAATGGACCCTGGCTACCTGTATATTTCAAATAAGTAATTTGACCTACTAGTCGCTAATATATTTTGTTCTTATATCATTCAATTCTCTTGGTTATTTAAAACCAAAACTTTTTTTAAGAGCAGTTAGCTGATACAATAAACCACTCATTCATTCATTCATTCATTAAGCAAATGTTAGCCTTTAAGTTAAACATTTTCCATTTTCAACTAAGAACTATTTCATCTACTAGGCATATGTATGGATAGAAAGTACTAGATCTCGTGGTATATTTTGTATGTGAATCTTTCTATTCCTGTTCTTAATCATTTAAAATCTTTGGTGTTATAGAAATACTTGTGCTCTTCATTTGATCTTTTTTTTTGATATAGCATTTAAAAAAATTTGTAGTCAATATACATACATTGGTTTCAAATATACAATACAGTGATTTAACAGTTACATTATTAAATCTTTACCCCAACTAGTGCAGTTACTATCTGTCAACATAGAAAGATTGGACAGAATCATTGACTATATTATATTCTTCATTCTGCACTTCCATCCCCGTGACCAACTTAAGTTTTGAGTCAGATGTTTGTGCCTCTTTATCCCTTTCCTCCACCCCATCCACCCACTCCACCTTCCCCCTGCCATGGTAACCACTAGTCACTTAGTGTTTATGAATCTGTTGCTCTTTTGTTCATTTTGTTTGATTTTTAGATTCCACATATAAGGGAAATCACATGTTATTCATCTTTCATTGCCTGGCTTATTTCACTTAGCATATATCCTCTAAGTCCATCCATGTTGTCCCAAATGGCAGGATTTCTTTTTTTTTTTTTTTTTATAGCTGAGTAGAATTCCATTGTGTATATGTACCACATCTTTATTCATTCATCTATTGATGGACACTTTGGTTGCTTCCACATCTTGGCTATTTTAAATAATGCACCCATAAATGTAGGGGTGCATATATCTTTTCGAATCAGAAATTTTGTTATCTTGGGGTAAATTCCTAGAAGTGGAGTTATTGGGTCACATGTGGCACTTTCTCCTCAGTGTTAGTACTATGACAAGTTACCCTGTTCTCTTTCAGTGCAATAGCTGTTCCTGAAATCCTGACCAAGTCCAGCCACAGTGAGAGCCTCACTGGAGTTCATTTCTCAACCTGATGTACTTTCTTTATATTTAAGACAAGTCTTATGCCTTCGTATAATAAAATAGGAGGAAAAAGCATCACTCACAAGTTGTATCTTTAATTAGCATTTACCCAAGGGACATATTGGTCCTTGCCTTGTAAGGATACTCAGTTTCTGGAATTAGAACTGCCAGCAGTTCTCTCTGATCTTAAGAAAGTCATAGGAGCAACTAACTTTTTTAGTTTTCTTATCTGTCAGAAAGGGATTATATTTTCCTTATCTATTTCCTAGGATTATTATTGTGAATCATGTACAGTAATAGATTTGAAAATGCCTAGAAAAGTGAATAATAATGACAGTGACTGCCATTATTGTGAGTGTGGTGGAACAGGCTCTGCACAGTGGGCTTTCTTTGTGATTTCTCTTGATTGCAGTGTTCTTGAGGATAGCTGATGGTATCTCCACTTAAACATGAGGACACTGTCATAAGAAAGGTTAAGTATAGATAAAGTACTTGAAGATTTCAAAGGGAAGAAATAGTGGCTACTGGCTGGGATTCAGGAAACACTTTCTGGACAAGGTGGTATTTTGACTGAGTCTAACAGCGTATATGGAAAATGTTGCCCTGCTGTCACCATCCATCTAACTGTAAAACAGTCTTCTTCGATTGTACTCAGATTGAAAGCTTATCTCAAATACATAGTTTGTCCTAGGTTGCCCTATGCTTTTTTCTCCCTCAGACTAAAGGGAAATTATACCACCTTATTTTCTTCTGGGAAGGCAGGCTGTAGGTTCTCCCTAAGGCTGTGTTAGAGGATATCGGTAGGGGACTTTAGAGTGTGTCATGGAGAGCCTCATGCTGTTTCAGCCCTGTGGTGAGGTCAGGATAGCACTGTTCATCATCCCTTCCCAAACCTGTGTCATCACCAGGTGTGATGCAATGTACCAGGGCTGTGGTGATAGTACCATGAAGCCTGGTTATTCTGCAGAATTCATAGTTAATGAAATATTGTTAGGATTTATCATAAAAATCTTCAATGAAACTGTAGTCGGCAGCAATAGGATTCATCTTTAATATATCAGTATTTCTGCTGTAATGCTGTTTATATGTTTATATGTTCCTGCAGTATCTTGCTATTATAAAAACTGTCAAGAATATGGGGACTGTAGTGTTGACCAAACCACTGAAAACCTATGTCACTTTTATCAGAGCTGCACAAGATAAGAATTAGTACCTGAAGAGAATGTGTGCTGCTTGGGCAGGTGGCTGAGCGGAGGCTGCCACCAAATACTGTGGTCCCACAGAACCAAGAGTGTGTGCTCAGCTGGCCCCTTGAGCTCAAGTAGGGCATTGGGCTCTGGAAAGCACAGATAGCACTGGGGCTCTGGACAGCAGTACTGCCCGTGGTTGACTGGGGAGGCTGCAAGCCTGCTGTGTTGTGCTGGGCAGGAGCCCTGAGTACAGGTACAAATTAAAAAAATCCTTAATTTACATGCGCAAGAGCTCCTTGTGGCTAGCAACCCCTAAACCTCAGGCCCTTTGCTGATGCACAGTTCTCCACCCACTGCTTTGGCTGCCCTGCCCAGGTTTGGGCATCAAAGTGACCTCCACATTGTCTTTATTTTTTTATTCACCGATTAAGGATGAGCTACTTAGTTAATTAAACCCCTGTTGTGGCAGAGCAGACTGAACACTCATTTCCTTTTCAGCATCTCTCTTCATGCTTGTCTTTGCTGCTCCTCCCCTGTGGTGACTAGGGCCAGCTCACCATTGTGCTTGTTCATATCCTTCCCCTATTCTGTTTCCTTCCTTACCTTAAGAAAGAGTAGCAAGATAGATATATACCGTAGGAAATCGTAGTTCAAGACAGCACTGTGAGGAGGTGTGGGCCTTGCTAATAATATGTGAACACTTAGCATTTGGCACTTAGAGAAAGGAGAGGATGGAAAATTTGGGGTCTAGTGGAAGGTGACTGAAGAAAAAGTGATAGGGAAAAAGTGGAATTGAAATTTAACTATATAACTAAAAACTTGGTACTATTTAAATATTAATTCTCTTTATTCAGTATTAACCAGCTGATACAAGTGGTAAAGAAACCTATGTTAGTGTCTGTTACTAGCAGAGTACTATGCCAGACATTTAGCTTTTGTTATCTCATTTAATTCATTTTTTAAAAATAACAGAGTAATAGAGAAACATAAGTATACTTACCACTAAGAATCAATAACACATTGTAATCTTTTGTCTGTTTTGATTCACATATTTTTATGACAGATGAGTTTGAACCCTGCTGGGTTTCCTTCCAGAGTCACACTCCTCTTTCTGTCTCTTTAGATACTGTAATCCTGAGTTTTCTGTGTATCCTGCCAGTCCATATTTATATACTTGTATAATGTATGTATACATAACAATACTTTATAGGTTTCTGTGTTTAAGAAAAAATAACATGGGTGTCATACTGTACCTGTTTTGTTTATCCCCTTTTGTTTTTGAGCTCTCTCCATGCTGATGAATGTGGGTCTGGTCTGCTCATGATAACTTAAGTACAATACTCTGTTGTATGAACACACCACAGTTCACCCTGTTGATTTATGACTGGTCCACTTCTCCACTCTTAAAATAATACTGAGATATGCATCCTTTTTTAGGTCTCCTTGTGTATGTGACAGTTTCTGCATGCCCATCTAGGATTTTTAGGTTATAGGATGTGCATACTGTCAACTTCATTTATCTCATTTAATTCTTAAAAATGTTCATTGAGGCAGGTGGCATGATCCCTGTTGTACACTGAGAAAACCGAGGTGTCGAAATGCTCTGTAACTTGGCCAACTTAATTATTAGTTAATAAGAGAGTCAGCATTGAATCCAAATTGAATCCCACCCATTTAACACCCAACATTTAACACCTAACACTCAACATTCCACATAAATCCTCCACGTCTGACCTTTATGATCATTGGAACAATGGCAGCCAGCTAGTCATATGCATCATTTCAAAGTACAGAATCAAAGCAGGTAATGAGGTGGAGGGGGCGTACAAGAGAGAAGAAAGGCCAACAAGGGCAATACCCCTTTGTTGTGTTTCTCAAAGGGTTCAGGTTTTGGAGTGAAAACATGCTCTGTGAAATGATGGGTCTGAGTTTTCTGTTTGCAAGACTTTCTTTATGATAAAATACTACTTTTTCTGTTGCTTAAAATGTATATATTAAATGCAACATGCAGGCTATTTCTATTAAAAAAAAAATGTTACAGTGGGCGTGTTAGAGTCTGTTTTACTTTGCAGAGTACCATTCTCCAGGTGAAGAAAGTTACCTGAACGTGATTCTTTTTTTCTTTTCTTTTTTTTTTTTTTTTTTTTTTAAATAATTATTTTTTATTGAAGGGTAGTTAACACACAGTATTACATTACATGAGTTTCAAGTGTACAACACAGTGGTAGAACATTTATATACATAATTCTAGGTTCCAGCTATCACCCTACCAGGCTGTTACAATATCTTGACTATATTCCTTATGCTATACATTACATCCCGGTTACTTATTTATTTTACCATTGGAAGTCTGTCCTTTTTTTTTTTTTTTTTTTTTTTGTGAGGGCATCTCTCATATTTATTGATCAAATGGTTGTTAACGACAATAAAATTCTGTATAGGGGAGTCAATGCTCAATGCACAATCATTAATCCACCCCAAGCCAAATTTTTGTCAGTCTCCAATCTTCTGAGGCATAACAAACAAGTTTTTACATGTAGAACAAATTCTTACATAATGAATAAGTTACATAGTGAACAGTACAAGGGCAGTCATCACAGAAACTTTCGGTTTTGCTCATGCATTATGAACTATAAACAGTCAGTTCAAATATGAATACTCATTTGGTTTTTATACTTGATTTATATGTGGATACCACTTTTCTCTATTATTATTATTTTTAATAAAATGCTGAAGTGGTAGGTAGATACAAGATAAAGGTAGAAAACATAGTTTAGTGTTGTAAGAGAGCAAATGAAGATGATCAGGTGTGTGCCTGTAGACTATGTGTTAATCCAAGCTAGACAAGGGCAATAAAACAACCACGTATGCAGAACATTTCTCTCACAACGGGGGGGTGAGGTTCTAAGCCTCACCTCTGTTGATCCCCAATTTCTCACCTGATGGCCCCCCTGCGACTGTGCCTGTCTTAGGTTGTTCCTCCCTTGAGGAATCTTACCCGTCTCTGGCTAACCAGTCATCTTCCGGGGCCATACAGGGAAATGTGAAGTTGGTAAGTGAGAGAGAAGCCTTATTGTTTGAAAAAGTTAGCTTTTTACTTCTTTGCATATTTATGCCCTGTGGCTTCTATGCCCAGCATTTGTCTTGAGGTATCTTTACCACTTGGAAGAATTATGATACTCGGTAAATTTGATATGAGGCACGAATTCTATTTAAGGGTTGTAATTAGGAAGGAAGAAGAAAAGCTATAGAAGTAGCAGGCGGAAGAAAACATGGGAAGATTGATTATTTCTTTGATATATCTTCTTGTAGAGTAACTTCAGCATGTACAGGTTTTAAGCTACTACTTAAATTGCACACACACATTAACATAATAGGAGTATAGTTACATAACCAAAGCATATCTGTAATTACCAGCCATCTGCAGTGAAACCAAGAAAACCAGTTAGGCACCTTAGGCATTTGTGAATGATTTGTGAAATCTATGATATGGTGGATATTGTCCAACTGAACTTGAACAGTCTGAGAGAAATCAGACAAATTAAAACAACCCATTCCTGGGGATTGTTCACATGCCATATGTTCTTTTAACAGTAAATAGTTTGTAGTTGTAAGACTTTGGAGCGCTACAATTTGCACTTCTCCAAATTCTTGGTTGAGTTCCAACAGTATAGATCCAGTCCAATTTTGTTGTTTTACTGTATGCACAGGCCAGCTTAGATATCTCCTTCCTCATTCCCATGGCAAGTCCAGGAACTGGTGGGATGAGTGCATCTACAGCTGTAGCAGTGCGTGGATCTTTGTTGGGGTTTTTTGATGATCATCTTCTGGCATGAGTCTTCCAGAGAGTGCAGATGTTGGAAGTTCTTTTTCATATCATATCTTAGTTCATTTTCGGGGTAGCCCAATTAGGCTTTGATCCTCTGTATAAACACAAACAGACCCTTTGCCTACACTTTTATATGCCCTTTATACCCTTGTGTAGAACTCGTTGGAGGTTACCACACAGAAACTGCCCTTTTTTTTTTTTTTTTCTATCACTAATCTACACTTACATGACGAATATTATGTTTACTAGGCTCTCCCCTATAAACCCCTTTACAGTCACTGTCCATCAGCATAGCAAAATGTTGTAGAATCACTACTTGCCTTCTCTGTGTTGTACAGCCCTCCCTTTTCTCCTACCCCCCCATGCATGTTAATCTTAATACCCCCCTACTTCTCCCCCCCTTATCCCTCCCTACCCACCCATCCTCCCCAGTCCCTTTCCCTTTGGTACCTGTTAGTCCATTCTTGAGTTCTGTGATTCTGCTGCTGTTTTGTTCCTTCAGTTTTTCCTTTGTTCTTATATTCCACAGATAAGTGAAATCATTTGGTATTCCTCTTTCTCCGCTTGGCTTGTTTCACTGAGCATAATACCCTCCAGCTCCATCCATGTTGCTGCAAATGATTGGATTTGCCCTTTTCTTATGGCTGAGTAGTATTCCATTGTGTAGATGTACCACATCTTCTTTATCCATTCATCTATTGATGGACATTTAGGTTGCTTCCAATTCTTGGCTATTGTAAATAGTGCTGCAATAAACATAGGGGTGCATCTGTCTTTCTCAAACTTGATTGCTGCGTTCTTAGGGTAAATTCCTAGGAGTGGAATTCCTGGGTCAAATGGTAAGTCTGTTTTGAGCATTTTGATGTACCTCCATACTGCTTTCCACAATGGTTGAACTAACTTACATTCCCACCAGCAGTGTAGGAGGGTTCCCCTTTCTCCACAGCCTCGCCAACATTTGTTGTTGTTTGTCTTTTGGATGGCAGCCATCCTTACTGGTGTGAGGTGATACCTCATTGTAGTTTTAATTTGCATTTCTCTGATAATTAGCGATGTGGAGCATCTTTTCATGTGTCTGTTGGCCATCTGTATTTCTTTTTTGGAGAACTGTCTGTTCAGTTCCTCTGTCCATTTTTTAATTGGGTTATTTGTTTTTTGTTTGTTGAGGCGTGAGAGCTCCTTATATATTCTGGACGTCAAGCCTTTATCGGATGTGTCATTTTCAAATATATTCTCCCATACTGTAGGGATCCTTCTTGTTCTATTGATGGTGTCTTTTGCTGTACAGAAGCTTTTCAGCTTAATATAGTCCCACTTACTCATTTTTGCTGTTGTTTTCCTTGCCCGGGGAGATATGTTCAAGAAGAGGTCACTCATGTTTATGTCTAAGAGGTTTGTGCCTATGTTTTCTTCCAAGAGTTTAATGGTTTCATGGCTTACATTCAGGTCTTTGATCCATTTTGAGTTTACTTTTGTATATGGGGTTAGACAATGGTCCAGTTTCATTCTCCTACATGTAGCTGTCCAGTTTTGCCAGCACCACCTGTTGAAGAGACTGTCATTTTGCCATTGTATGTCCATGGCTCCTTTATCAAATATTAATTGACCATATATGTCTGGGTTAATGTCTGGATTCTCTAGTCTGTTCCATTGGTCTGTGACTCTGCTCTTGTGCCAGTACCAAATTGTCTTGATTACTATGGCTTTATAGTAGAGCTTGAAGTTGGGGAGTGAGATCCCCCCTACTTTATTCTTCTTTCTCAGGATTGCTTTGGCTATTCGGGGTCTTTGGTGTTTCCATATGAATTTTTGAATTATTTGTTCCAGTTCATTGAAGAATGTTGCTGGTAGTTTCATAGGGATTGCATCAAATCTGTATATTGCTTTGGGCAGGATGGCCATTTTAACGATATTAATTCTTCCTAGCCATGAGCATGGGATGAGTTTCCATCTGTTAGTGTCCCCTTTAATTTCTCTTAAGAGTGACTTGTAGTTTTCAGAGTATAAGTCTTTCACTTCTTTGGTTAGGTTTATTCCTAGGTATTTTATTTTTTTTGATGCAATTGTGAATGGAGTTGTTTTCCTGATTTCTCTTTCTGTTCGTTCATTGTTAGTATATAGGAAAGCCACAGATTTCTGTGTGTTGATTTTGTATCCTGCAACTTTGCTGTATTCCGATATCAGTCCTAGTAGTTTTGGGGTGGAGTCTTTAGGGTTTTTTATGTACAGTATCATGTCATCTGCAAATAGTGACAGTTTAACTTCTTCTTTACCATTCTGGATTCCTTGTATTTCTTTATTTTGTCTGATTGCCGTAGCTAGGACCTCCAGTACTATGTTAAATAACAGTGGAGAGAGTGGGCATCCCTGTCTAGTTCCCGATCTCAGCGGAAATGCTTTCAGCTTCTCGCTGTTCAATATAATGTTGGCTGTGGGTTTATCATAGATGGCCTTTATTATGTTGAGGTACTTGCCCTCTATTCCCATTTTGCTGAGAGTTTTTAACATGAATGGATGTTGAACTTTGTCAAATGCTTTTTCAGCATCTATGGAGATGATCATGTGGTTTTTGTCTTTCTTTTTGTTGATGTGGTGGATGATGTTGATGGACTTTCGAATGTTGTACCATCCTTGCATCCCTGGGATGAATCCCACTTGGTCATGGTGTATGATCCTTTTGATGTATTTTTGAATTCGGTTTGCTAATATTTTGTTGAGTATTTTTGCATCTACGTTCATCAGGGATATTGGTCTGTAGTTTTCTTTTTTGGTGGGGTCTTTGCCTGGTTTTGGTATTAGGGTGATGTTAGCTTCATAGAATGAGTTGGGAGTATCCCCTCCTCCTCTATTTTTTGGAAAACTTTAAGGAGAATGGGTATTATGTTTTCCCTGTATGTCTGATAAAATTCCGAGGTAAATCCATCTGGCCCGGGGGTTTTGTTCTTTGGTAGTTTTTTGATTACCTCTTCAATTTCGTTGCTGGTAATTGGTCTGTTTAGATTTTCTGTTTCTTCCTGGGTCAATCTTGGAAGGTTATATTTTTCTAGGAAGTTGTCCATTTCTCCTAGGTTTCCCAGCTTGTTAGCATATAGGTTTTCATAGTATTCTCCAATAATTCTTTGCATTTCCGTGGGGTCCGTCGTGATTTTTCCTTTCTCATTTCTGATACTGTTGATTTGTGTTGACTCTCTTTTCTTCTTAATAAGTCTGGCTAGAGGCTTATCTATTTTGTTTATTTTCTCAAAGAACCAGCTCTTGGTTTCATTGATTTTTGCTATTGTTTTATTCTTCTCAATTTTATTTATTTCTTCTCTGATCTTTATTATGTCCCTCCTTCTGCTGACCTTAGGCCTCATCTGTTCTTCTTTTTCCAATTTCGATAATTGTGACATTAGACCATTCATTTGGGATTGCTCTTCCTTTTTTAAATATGCTTGGATTGCTATATACTTTCCTCTTAAGACTGCTTTTGCTGTGTCCCACAGAAGTTGGGGCTTAGTGTTGTTGTTGTCATTTGTTTCCATATATTGCTGGATCTCCATTTTGATTTGGTCATTGATCCATTGATTATTTAGGAGCGTGTTGTTAAGCCTCCATGTGTTTGTGAGCCTCTTTGCTTTCTTTGTACAGTTTATTTCTAGTTTTATGCCTTTGTGGTCTGAAAAGTTGGTTGGTAGGATTTCAATGTTTTGGAATTTTCTGAGGCTCTTTTTGTGGCCTAGTATGTGGTCTATTCTGGAGAATGTTCCATGTGCACTTGAGAAGAATGTGTATCCTGTTGCTTTTGGATGGAGAGTTCTATAGATGTCTATTAGGTCCATCTGCTCTACTGTGTTGTTCAGTGCTTCCGTGTCCTTACTTATTTTCTGCCCAGTGGATCTATCCTTTGGGGTGAGTGGTGTGTTGAAGTCTCCTAGAATGAATGCATTGCAGTCTATATCCCCCTTTAGTTCTGTTAGTATTTGTTTCACATATGCTGGTGCTCCTGTGTTGGGTGCATATATATTTAGAATGGTTATATCCTCTTGTTTGACTGAGCCCTTTATCATTATGTAGTGTCCTTCTTTATCTCTTGTTACTTTCTTTGTTTTGAAGTCTATTTTGTCTGATATTAGTACTGCAACCCCTGCTTTCTTCTCACTGTTGTTTGCTTGAAATATGTTTTTCCATCCCTTGACTTTTAGTCTGTACATGTCTTTGGGTTTGAGGTGAGTTTCTTGTAAGCAGCATATAGATGGGTCTTGCTTTTTTATCCATTCTTTTACTCTGTGTCTTTTGATTGGTGCATTCAACCCATTAACATTTAGGGTGACTATTGAAAGATATGTACTTATTGCCATTGCAGGCTTTAAATTCGTGGTTACCAAAGGTTCAAGGTTAGCCTCTTTAGTATCTTACTGCCTAACTTAGCTCGCTTATTGAGCTGTTATATACACTGTCTGGAGATTCTTTTCTTCTCTCCCTTCTTGTTCCTCCTCCTCGATTCTTCATATGTTGGGTGTTTTGTGCTGTGCTCTTTCTAGGAGTGCTCCCATCTAGAGCAGTCCCTGTAAGATGTCCTGTAGAGGTGGTTTGTGGGAAGCAAATTCCCTCAGCTTTTGTTTGTCTGGGAATTGTTTAATTCCACCGTCATATTTGAATGATAGTCGTGCTGGATACAGTATCCTTGGTTCAAGGCCCTTCTGTTTCATTGTATTAAATATATCATGCCATTCTCTACTGGCCTGTAGGGTTTCTGTTGAGAAGTCTGATGTTAGCCTGATGGCTTTTCCTTTATAGGTGACCTTTTTCTCTCTAGCTGCCTTTAAAACTCTTTCCTTGTCCTTGATCTTTGCCATTTTAATTATTATGTGTCTTGGTGTTGTCCTCCTTGGATCCTTTCTGTTGGGGGTTCTGTGTATTTCCGTGGTCTGTTTGATTATTTCCTTCCCCAGTTTGGGGAAGTTTTCAGCACTTATTTCTTCTAAGATACTTTCCTTCTCTTTTCCTCTCTCTTCTTCTTCTAGAACCCCTATAATACAGATATTGTTCCTTTTCGATTGGTCACACAGTTCTCTTAATATTGTTTCATTCCTGGAGATCCTTTTGTCTCTCTCTATGTCAGCTTCTATGCATTCCTGTTCTCTGGTTTCAATTCCATCAATGGCCTCTTGCATCCTATCCATTCTGCTTATAAACCCTTCCAGAGTTTGTTTCATTTCTGCGATCTCCTTTCTGGCATCTGTGATCTCTTTCTGGACTTCATCCCATTTTTCTTGCGTATTTCTCTGCATCTCTGTCAGCATGTTTATGATTTTTATTTTGAATTCTTTGTCAGGAAGACTGGTTAGGTCTGTCTCCTTCTCTGGTGTTGTCTCTGTGATCTTTGTCTGCCTGTAGCTTTGCCTTTTCATGGTGATAGGAATAGTCTGCAGAACTGGGACGAGTGACGGCTGGAAGGACTTCCTTTCTTGTTGGTTTGTGGCCCTCCTCTCCTGGGAGAACAGCGACCTCTAGTGGCTGGTGCTGCGCAGCTGTGCGCAGACAGGGTTTCTGCTTCCTGCCCAGCTGCTATGGAGTTAATCTCCGCTGTTGCTGTGGGCGTGGCCTGGCTCGGGCAGCTACTCCAAAATGGTGGAGTCGCGTTGGAGCAGGAGCTGCTGGGAGGCTATTTATCTCCGTAAGGGGCCTCCCTGCTCCCTGCAGCCCAGGGGTTAGAGTGCCCAGAGATCCCGGATTCCCTACCTCTGTATTAAGTGACCCGCCCTGCCCCTTTAAGACTTCCAAAAAGCACCCGCCAAAACAAAACAACGACCGCAAAAAAAAAGCAAGAAAAAAAATTTTTTTAATTAAAAAAAAAAGGTGGTCGTTCGTTTTTCTTTATTCTCCGGTGCCAGCCTCAGGCCTCTGCTCACCGGTCTTTCTGCCCTGTTTCCCTAGTATTGGGGTCCCTGTCCCTTTAAGACTTCCAAAAAGCGCTCGCCAAAACAAAACAGCAAAAAAGAAAAAAAAAAAATGGTCGCGCGCTTTTCTTATGCCCTCTGTCGCCCAGCCTCCAGTGCCTGCTCACTGTTCTTGCTGCCCTGTTTTCCTAGTATCGAGCGCCCTGCACTCTGGCCCAGATGGCTGGGGCTGGGTGCTCGGCAGTCCTGGGCTCCGTCTCCCTCCCGCTCTGCCTGCTCTTCTCCCGCCGGGAGCTGGGGGGAGGGGCGCTCGGCTCCCGCGGGGCCGGGGCTTGTATCTTACCCCCTTCGCGAGGCGCTGGGTTCTCTCAGGTGTGGATGTGGTCTGGATATTGTCCTGTGTCCTCTGATCTTTATTCTAGGAAGGGTTGTCTTTGTTATATTTTCATAGATATATGTTGTTTTGGGAGGAGATTTCCGCTGCTCTACTCACGCCGCCATCTTCCGCCCCTCTCCGATTCTTTTTTTTCATAACACTATATTCACACTTGGACCGTATGTCTGTTAGACTTCATTTTTGCTTTTGTTTTTTTCTTCACGTTCTAGGTAGAAAATCTGGTATATTAATTGTGAAAATTCTAGAGCTACATGAGGAATGTGCCATCCAAGTTGCCATGTGCGAACTGTTAGCAGGGCTGCAGGCTGACTGCCCTTCTCAAGGTGAGGCCCCTGGGACTGGCCTAAAGGTACTCTTCACCAAGGAAACTGCACGCCAGCTTAGGGGACATCCCCAAGACATCGTCCATATCTACCCTCCCTGGTGAGTGCAGAGAAGTGATGGCAACAGTCACCGACTGTGAGTTTGTCTCAAAAGTTATTTTTATCAGGAACACTTTGTCACTTTATTATAGAGAAATGCCAGGGGAAGGAAGCCAGGATTTGACAGATTTTATGTAACAAGAGCACTGAATTGTCTCTGATAGCTTGTTTGTACTTCTGGCAGGAAATTTTGTTATTTTGGGGGCAGCAAGGGAGAAACAACCATATCAGGATTGTTATAAAATCTGGCTGTTCCTGTTTTTATCTTTCTTAGAAATACTAGTAAGAGGCATTATGTGACAGAAGGATAGTACACATTAATATTTCTTTGTTAATCACTTTTGAGAGGATAAAAAGCCTGAATTAAGATATAATAGGGTTTGATCTTCAAGGGCATAAATGGTCATTAATGGATCAGAAATTATTTTTGAGGATACCATGTTTGCTTTCTTCTGCATACAATATTAATTTTTACCACAAAAAGAAGAAAATATTATTCTTAAGGGAACAGTTGAGCAGCCTTGTTTTAAGAGCTATTAAATTTACCAGAAAATTTTAAAAGTTTCATTCACCTGTTAAATTCTTAGATTTGAAAATTAAACACCTCTCCTAGAGGAAGGGATCTTTTTTCATGTGTCAAGAGAGAGTGATCATCAGACTCTACTTAAATTCTTCCATAACAGACTGACATCAGAGCTTACCTTAAATTTCCTTTCCTTTCACTATTGCATTTCCATTTCATTTTTTTATTGAATAGTATAAGATACATACAGGATCATACACAGATTATAAATAGAAATGTCAACAAATAATCACAAAGTGAATACATAATTCCTAGCCAGTTCAAGAAACAGAATGCAGTCCAAACCTGGGCCTACTTCCCAGCTTCTTCCCTCTCCCTTCTGATGCAGGTGGCAGTGATTCTGACTTCTCCTTCAGTACATCCTCCCAGTGCTTGAGAACTTTATATAAATGGAACTGAACAGTAATCATACAATATATATTCGCTTTTGCCTGGCTACTTTCACTTAATATTATGCTTGTGAGATTCATCAGTTTTGCTGTATTTAGCAGTTTGTTCATTTTCATTACTATATAGTATCCCATTGTATTAATTTGTGCAATTAATTCATCTGTTCTTCTGTTGACATTTAGTTGGGTGTCTTCAGTTTGAGGATATTATGAATATTGCTGCGACCAACTGTCACTCTGTGCACCTACTCAAAATACAATGCCATTAATTCTGTTCAAAATTTCCCATCATCCTATAATCAAACCATTATTTTTCTACCAGGTTAAATTTCTTTTTAGATTCATGTTGACTGTACATCTGCTTCCTGTTGGTTCATTCTTATCCTTTCCTTTACAAAAAAATGCCTCAAAGAACCACTGTGCCAGATTATCCCCTCATTCTTTCCTGAGTCCATTTCATTCAGGCTTTTGGCCCAGCACTCTCTGCATAGCACCCTTCCCAGTGTCAGCAGGAGGCTCTGTGCAACTACCTGTGTGAGCATTGCTCCCTGTGTAAGCACTGGCTCCTGGCTTGTCTCCCATCTCCCAGTGCTCCTCTACGCCGTACTGAAGTGTTGCTGGGCTCAATCCTAGACATCTTCTCCACTCTACCACCTCAACCCTTTGGTGATTTCATCTTGCCTCATCACTATAAATACTAGCTACACACTGAGGATCCCGATCCACAGTCTTTGCAGCCCCGCCTCTGCCCATTCACCTGAGCCGTGGCTTTACTGCCTCTCCACAGCCCCGTTGGGTGCTGATGGCCTGGCAGAATCAAGTTCCTGACCTCTCCTCTTCCCACACCCTTCCCAATCCCAAGAAATGGGAACAACCTTTCTGTAGTTCCTGCAGATATCCTCGACTCCTTTTTCTCTCATAGTCTTGCTTCTATCCATGGGAACCTCTAGGCATTGCCACTTGTAAATCCACACAGAGTGCAGCACTTCATGCCACCTGCACTGTTATGACCTTCTCCAGGTACTCATTGTCTCTCTTCTCTACTATTCCAGTAGCTTCTTAAATCATCTCCCTGCTTCTTTCCTTGCCCTCCTGGCTTTTTTGAAGATGACTAGAGGAGCAAAGCGATGAATAGACAAGTCATCAATCACATGGCTCTTTGACTACATACTCCTCAGCAGCAGCTCACCTCATGCAGAGTCAGAGCCTTTACTGACTCCGGGACCTCACCTCCTATGCCTCTGCTTCCTCAGCTCCATTTTGGGCACCTTGGACTCCACCCAAGTCCTCAGATTCCTCACCACTCACCAGGAGCCGGGGTTCTTGCTGCTCCCTGTGCTGGGTGCTTTGTCCCACTCCTCCCCATGTCTCTAGGGCATGCTGTTTTCTTGTCTCTGGGCATTTACTCAGATGTGACCTTCTAAAGAGTCCTTGCCTGGATCCCGTATCTAAAATTAGAAACTAAAAGGCTATACCCTTTATTCTCCTTCCCTACTTTATTTTTCACAAACATATTAAAACATATCCCTTTTTATTTGTTCATTTGCTTATTGTGTGTCTCCCTGCAAGATTTTGAATGGTCTTTTTTTACTTCTTAGAAAGAGGGCACTAAGTAGAACATTGCTGTGGAAGGAATGAGAAATTTACTTCTGGTCCTCCCAGTGCTCCTCCTGTCTGCAATCCCGTTACTATAATTCTTGGTGTTCTTTCAACTGTTTTATTGGAAGTTCTTCCTGGAAACTTATGGTAAAACCCAGTAATACTGAGAGTATTTGATTTTTGTAGTGCCTTTTGGATTTATCTTGTTTATCAGTATACAACAGCAGTTTGTTTCAGTTTATCATACCACAGCAAAAAATGTATTTTCAAGCTCTGTTGAGTTTTTTACGGTGCCACAGAAAACTTAGCAGCGTTATGTTTAGAACTAACTTTAAGAGACATTAGTGGGCCCTGCATCCCTGGCTCTTGACCTGTATCTTTTCTTTAAATAAACAGGTAAAGATAAAACTCTCAGCATCATTATATAGGTCCCTTTTAGCCTCACAGTTTCTCCAGATCACCATACCATTAGTGTGGGTTTTTAATGTTGCATTTCATTTTAAAAGTATTTAATTGTTTATTCAGTAGGTATTAATACAGATGATTAAGAATTTGAAAGGTATACAGTGAACAATGAGTCTTCTTCCCATATTGTTCACCCAGCTACCCAATTTCCATAATCTGAAGCAGAGATGGC
Organism: Manis pentadactyla; assembly: GCF_030020395.1. Classification (NCBI taxonomy): domain Eukaryota; kingdom Metazoa; phylum Chordata; class Mammalia; order Pholidota; family Manidae; genus Manis; species Manis pentadactyla. The sequence goes on along the minus strand of NC_080021.1, from coordinate 88,917,847 downwards.
CTGTGTGCATAATATACACAAAATACGTAACACGTATGTAAACCCACACACTTATTTGTATATATTTCCTGCAATTATTCTTACGATTTTTTTTTTATAAAAATGATATCAAACAGTACTCTTTTGTACCATGCTTTTCTATTTAAAAGATGTGTCTTTGGAGATCATTCAGTAACAGTCCCTGAATGCACTTGGTGCCTGCCACATCTGCTGGCAGTGTAGAGTCAGGCCCTGTATGTGTTCCCCAGCAGCAGATACACGATCTGGGCTGCTCTGGGGAGTTGCCTCAGCAGCACCACCCCACAGATTTGTGCATCCTCCCTGTGGGCTGGGGAACTTTCTTGTCCTATAGATGGGAGCTGGGCTAATGGTTGATAGCAGGCAGCAAGGTGGGAGTGCTGGATCTCCTGCAGGCATGCCTGGGTATGGACAGGATTCAGGGGGCTGAGATTGGTGTGTGCACCCAGATTCTGCTCTCAGCTGCACTAAGATGTGCAGAAGGAAAGCATTCAATGGTGTTGGCTGGTTCCTCCAGTCATGCATTGATTGCCTCCAGTGGTCTTCTTGCCAAAGGTTGGATGTTTAGTTCTGAAATTTAGGTTCCTTCAATTCACTTAAGGTCTAGTTGCACTTTCGACTTCAAGGCTTGTTTCCTGCACCTCAGGGCAGGGAGTCCACACCTGCTCCCACAGTGATATCCCTCCTCCTTCTCTCCCCTAGTGGAGGTGGGGATTCCACCATTACTATGTCTCTGTCTCTCCTCCCGTTCGTTTGTTTGTTTGTTTGTTTGTTTTTTAGATAATTATTTTTTATTGAAGGGTAGTTGATGCACAGTATTACATTAGTTTCAGGTGTACAACACAGTGATTCAGCATTTATATACATGATAATTCTAGGCACCAGCTATCACCATACCAAGTTGTTATAATATTTCGACTATATTCCTTATGCTATACATTACATCCCAGTTACTTATTTATTTTACAATTGGAAGTGTGTATATATATATATATATATATTGTGAAGGCATCTCTCATATTTATTTATCAAATGGTTGTTAACAACAATAAAATTATGTATAGGGGGGTCAATGCTCAATGCACAATCATTAATCCACTCCAAGCCTAATTTTCATCAGTCTCCAATCTTCTGAAGCATAACGAACAAGTTCTTACATGGTGAACAGTACAAGGGCAGTCATCACAGAAACTTTCGGTTTTGCTCATGCATTATGAACTATAAACAGTTCAAATATGAATACTCATTTGATTTTTATACTTGATTTATATGTGGATACCACCTTTCTCTCTTTATTATTATTATTTTTAATAAAATGCTGAAGTGGTAGGTAGATACGAGACAAAGGTAGAAAACATAATTTAGTGTTGTAAGAGAGCAAATGTAGATGATCAGGTGTGTGCCTGTAGACTATGTGTTAATCCGAGCTAGACAAGGGCAATAAAACATCCACGTATGCAGAAGATTTCTCTCAGAACAGGAGACGGGAGGTTCTAAGCCTCACCTCTGCTGATCCCCATTTTCTCACCTGATGGCCCCCCTGCGACTGTGCCTGTCTTAGGTTGTTCCTCCCTTGAGGAATCTTACCCGTCTCTGGCTAACCAGTCATCTTCCAGGGCCATACAGGGAAATGTAAAGTTGGTAAGTGAGAGAGAAGCCTTATTGTTTGAAAAGGTTAGCTTTTTACTTCTTTGCATATTTATGCCCTGTGGCTTCTATGCCCAGCATTTGTCTTGAGGTATCTTTACCACTTGGAAGAATTATGATACTCGGTAAATTTGATATGAGGCACGAATTCTATTTAAGGGTTGTAATTAGGAAGGAAGAAGAAAAGCTATAGAAGTAGCAGGCGGCAGAAAACATGGGAAGATTGATTATTTCTTTGACATATCTTCTTGTAGAGTAACTTCAGCATGTATAGGTTTTAAACTACTAATTAAATTGCGCACACACATTAACATAATGGGAGTACAGTTACGTAACCAAAGCATACCTGTAATTACCAGCCATCTCCAGTGAAGCCAAGAAAACCAGTTAGGCACCTTAGGCATTTGTGAAAACTTATCTATGATATGGTGGATATTGTCCAACTGAGCTTGAACAGTCTGAGAGAAATCAGACAAATTACAACAACCCATTCCTGGGGACTGTTCACATCCCATATGTTCTTTTAACAGTGAATAGTCTGTAATTGTAAGATTTTGGAGCGCTACAATTTGCACTTCTCCTAATTCTTGGTTGAGTTCCAAAAGTATAGATCCAGTCAAATTTGTTGTTTTACTGTATGCACAGGCCAGCTTAGATATCTCCTGTTTGTTTGTTTTATGTGATCTTTCTGTCCTTCACTGTAGAAGGTGTTCACTTTGGTCTCAGTTCTTCAGTGTGAAATGCTCTGTGTATTGGTGTAGATTTGGTGTGTAGGTGGGAAAAGTTGGACTCAGGCTGTCTCTCCTCTGCCATCTTCCTAGAATTCTCTGTATGCCTGTTTTGTATAGTATAACATTTTTTTATTTATACAGTTATATCACTTATGATTAATGATTTTCTTTCCTTCTTAATACTTAATGCTTCTTAACCAGTTTCATGTCTTTCTATGCTAGCTCAAACTTCCAAATCAAAATCTTTTCATTACTGGATTCCCAGTTGCTAGAATAATGTTTGGTACAGAATAGACATTCAATAATCACATGAATAATAGTGAGTATTAATCATCAAGATGTTGTCAGCCTTGCTATGCTCCCTGTTTGAATGAGAAGATGTATTAATGTATTTCATTGATTGGTACATTCACTAAGAAGCATTTATTGAATGTTTACTTTCTATGTAATAGACCTTGTGCTAGATGATAGGAACGTTATTCAAATATTATTCATATAGAAATATTATTCAAATATCAAATAGATAATAGGACTAGTAATGAATGACAGATCATCTCTGCTCGTAAGGAACTCCATGTGTGGTGGAAGAGAAAGGTAATATAAATAAGTTCTGAAGGACTATAGAAAGTATCATAGTAGAGCTTCATACAGGGATGTGAACACGGTGAGGAGGTAACCGTAACTGAGAGGAAGGTCAATAGGGGAGTGCATAGGTGTGTGTGCTGGGGAGGGAAGAGATTGAGAAGGTCAAGGGTAGCTTGCTGGTGCTAGGGACTCCCTATGTAAATGTGAAGGCTAAATTGGAAAGAACCAGGAAGGGACTATGAGGGCAGGTAAAGTGGAGGGGACTGAAGAGCAAGTCTAGATGGCCTGGTGTAGGTATATGCAGGTATGTATGTAGTGCTGTGCAGATGAAGCCAGAATATCAGCAAGTGAGACTGCAGAGCCTGCGCACCTCTTGAAAAGTTTTTCAAGGTTGAAATGAAAAGACACTAAACAGCAACTTGTTCCTAAGACAAAATAAAGAACCACTGGTAAAGGTAGCTATATAAATGTTGAAGAGCTGTCATGTCCCCTGCTAACTAGAAAAGGAGAGCTATGATCTGACTCACACTGAGTTGTGGAGGGAGGACTGTGGAAGGCCAGAGTAAAGGCATCCAGGGGGCTTTGGGAATAGATCAGGTGTGAGGGACTAGGTTGATAAACAGCATGTTCAGAATATAGTTTGGAGTTAGAGGCAACAAGATTTGCCTCTATGGTATATGAAGGAAAGACAGCAAATGAGGAAGACTCTTATAAGGTGTTGGCATGAGGAAACAAGTGAATTATGATGCTAGGTGGTAAACTGGGATGCTTGGGGCAGATTTGGGGGCACAGTCAGTCAGCAGTTCTTAACACCAGCAATAGCTAGAAATCCAAGTAAAAACAAGGGAAAGTCTGTAGGAAGTCTGGGTTTTCAGTGTAATCATGTGTGGTTAAGTGCCAGAGCACTGAGGTAGAGACCATGGGCTTCCTCACAGCTGCTTTTGTTCCTGCTTTATATTTGCCACCTGGGATTCACCCAAGTAAAGAAATTGCTGGGTCTTATTGTCAGGAGTAAACCAGTACTAGTGATGGAAGGTTTGTTTACTGGGTGGGATTATCTTCCTGGTGTGACAACCAGAAAGCCAGTCTTTTCCCTCCAAAATTACAGAGTATCTAGAGAGGAAGTAAAGAGAAAACTAAAGCAGTATGAGTAGGAAAAAGTGAACACCATGATAGTAATCTGGATAATCTGAAAAACTGGAGGGAGGAAGAAGAATCAAATCAATCATTTATGCTTACATGAGAAAGAAAGAAAGTCAGACTTTAGCTGGTGCACCAGAGAACAGTTTTCCAAGGGGTCTTTATAGGAATATGATCAGAGGGTTCTGTGTTCAATACCTTTGGGGAAAGCTGGTTGAGTGTAGACCAGTTATGGTACTATAGGACTGCTCAGCATCTCTAATATGTCAATGGAAGCAAAAACAGAAGGGGCGTACAAACAAAACATTAGTAAATGACCACATAAATCCTAATCTAAAAGAGAGCAACTGATGGGAGTGATATCTCAAAAAATGGCAGAGTGAGACGCTCTGGGATCCACATCTCCACCTGAACAGCTGTGCTGGCAAGAGCTATCTGAAGTAGCTGTTTGAGAACTCTAGAATCTAGTTGAATACTTGGAGCTCTAGGGAAGACCTTGATAAAGAGTAAATTTGGGGGAATTTCAGCCTTCCAGGTGGTAGCAGCTACCATCCCATGTCCCCCACCCCCATAATCCTGATGCAGAATGCTTGGTGGGATATAGTCGAGATTGTATATTGATTGTTAAATGCTGTCTTTGATTACTGAGGGATTGGCACAAAGGCTAGTGGACATTTCTTTTAACCCCTACATGCTTAAATGGTTTCCAGTAGACTTAGAGAGTACTTTTCTACTTTTCTCATTTTGGGAGAAACATTTAAGGAAACCCTTATGGGTCACTAGCTGACTGCAGAGACAACAGAAATGTCACTTACTGCATATGACAAAGAACACACACCTTGAAAAAAAATAGTATGGAAAAGTCATAACAGATAAATTCAGCAATCCCCAAGGAATGGGAGAATTAAATTTCCAGAGTCATCACAAAAAATATTCAAATGTCCAATTCTCCACAAAAATTACAAAATAAAGAAACAGGAGAGCATGGCAGCAAAAAGAAAATAATTTGACAGAAACCATTACTGAGGAAGCCCACACATTGGAGATATTTGTTTAAGATGCAAAATCAACTGTCTTAAATACATACAATGAGTTAAAAGAAACTATAGGTAGAAAACTAAAGAAAATAAGAAAAAATATGAACAAAATGAAATATCAGTAAAGATATAGAAATCATCTTTTAAAATCCCAGAAATTCTGGAGCTAAAAAGTACAGCTTGAATTCTGAAATTTACTAGATGATCCATATCCGATTAGAACTTAAGATCAGTGAACTTAAAGATAAGGCAATTGAACTTAGTCTGAGGAACAGAAAGAAAGAAAGAAGAATGAAGAAAAATGTACAGAGCCTGAGGCACCTATGGGACACCCATCAAATATAGAAACATACACATTATAGGAGTACCAGAAGGAGAAAAAAGGAAGCATCAGAAAAAACACTTGAAAAAATAATGGCTGAAAACCCTCCAAATCTGAGAAAAGATATGTCTACATACAAGCTAACCAGTCTCCAAGCACGATAAACTCAAAAATGTCCACACAAAGACTTACTGTAGTGAAGTTGTTAAAATCCAAAGACAATGAGAAACTTCTGAAAGCAGAAAGAGAAAAAGGAACTTCTCATGTACAAGGGCTTCTCAATGATATTAATAGCTGATTTCTCATAAAAAACTATGGGGTCAAAAATCAGTTGGATGACATATTTAAAGCCCCCAAAGGAAAATAAAAACTCAACCAAGAATTATATGTCTGGCAAAACTATGTTTCAAGAATGAAAGAGAAATTAAGGTATTTCCAGATAAACAAAAACTCAGCATGTTCACTACCAGTAGACCTACACTATAAGAAATGCTAAAAGTTTTTCAAGGTTGAAATGAAAAGACACTAAACAGCAACTTGTTCCTAAGACAAAATAAAGAATAAAGGTAGCTATATAAAGAAACCAGTGTTACTCTACTTCTGATATTGTTTGTAATGCTATCTTTCTCCTATATGATTTACTATGAAAATGCATATACCACTAATTATAAATCTATGTTAACAGGTATAAAGATGTAATCTGAGATACATATATATATAAAGGGAGAGGGAAGGAGATGTACTACAGGAACAAAGTATTTGTGTATACTATTGAAATTTAGTTGGTGTTTTGCCTGAAGGTTTCAGCACTGGGCTGGTTCACTATGGATTCAGTGAGACCGAGAAATGACAGCAGAATGTTCTTGGGGTGAAAGGGTTTATCAACCAGCTTTATTCTCATGGCTGTAGATCAAGCACTAGGATCATGTCTGCATCCAGCAGTCTGCAGGTCCATAATCTACCTCTGTCTCTGCCCAGAGCACTGGTGGAAATCTTTATATAGTGACCCATTCAATAATAGTTCATTGCCAATGGGTGTGGGAGCATTAGCCTAACAATAGACCAACTCCATCATTGAGTAGTTTAGGGTCAGGTGAGGATTCTGGCCATAGGAACTTCCATTTTCCCCACAGTTGGTAAGTTGTTATCAGTTTAAGATACTAATTGTAATTCCCAAGGTAATGTTTGGCAAATAACTAAAAAAAAAAAATCAACTGAATACAAAAAAACACAGTAATGAAGGACCTGAAGAACAAAAAGAAAAACATGTAAAACATATAGAAAGCAATAGATAAATGGCAGAAATAAATTCTTTCTCCATAATCACATTATATGTAAATGGATGAAACTGAACTATTGAAAGGTAGAGATTGGCAGATTGGATTTACAAAGAGAAAAGGAAAAACAGGGTCCATCTGTATACTGTCTATAAAGAGACTCAATTTAGATAAAAAGTCACAGTGGTTAAAATATAAAATGATAAAGAATATATATATTCCATACAAATAGTAACTAAAAGAGAACCAGTGTGGATATATTATTTTCAGACAAAATAGGCTTTAAATTTAAAAAGTTTATAAGAGAACAAGGATATCATATATTGATAAAAGTTTCAATACAACTAGAAGATGTAACAATTCTAAATACCTATCTAACAAAGGAACCCCATATATATATATATATATATATCCCCATATATATATGTAAAATATGAAGCAAAAATGGAAAGAATTGAGGGGAGAAATGTATCTACAATAAACAGTCTTTAATAACCTACTTTCAGTAATGGACAAAACAGAACATCAATAACAAAACAGAGAACTTGAATAGTACAATAAACTAATTAGACTTAACAAACATATGTAGAACACCATCCCAAAACAACAATACACATTCTTAAATGCATAAAACATTCTCCAACTTCAACCATATGTTAGGCCACAAAACAAGTTGTTATTGACTGTATTATATTACCCCAAAGTTTGTATGTTGATGGTTCAACCTCCCAGTACACCTCACAGTGTGATTGAATTTATAGATACGGCCTTTAACAAATCATTAATAGGGATGAATGAAGTCATATGGTTGGGTCCTAATGCAATATGACAGTTGTGCCCAGGGATGCACACACATAGAGAAAGTGCCATATGAAGATGCAGTGAAAAGGTGGCCATCTGCAAGCCAAGGAGAGAGGACTTGGAAAAGCCAAACCTGCCCAGACTTTGATCTTGAACTTCTAGCCTCCAGAACTGTGAGAAAGGAAATTTCTGTTATTTAATAGCTGTCCAGTCTGTGGTAATTGTTATGGTAGCCCTAGGAAACTAATACACAAATCTTAAATTTAATAAGATACAAGTTACAAAACATATTTAATGTTCACAATGCAATAAAACTAGAAATTACAGATAGAAACTGAAAAATTCATAAATATGTGGAAATTAATAATAGTTGTTAACAGTCAGTGAGTTGAAGAAGAAATCACAAAGAAAATGAGAAAATACCTTGAAACAAATGAAAATGAAAACAAAATACACCTAAACTTACAAGTGAAAGCAGTGTGACATTGGAAATTTATAGATGTAAACATATACATTAAAAAAAAAAGACCTCAAATCAATAGTCTATCTGTACACCTTAAGGTACTAGAAAAAGGCAGAGCAAATTAAATTCAATGCCAGCAGGATGGAAATAATAAAGATTAGAATGGAGATCAATAAAATAGAGGTTAAAAAAATAGAGAAAATAAACCAAAGGTTGGCTCTTTGGAAAGATAAAGAAAATTGACAAACATTTAGCTAGACTTACCAGAAAAAAAGAAAGAAGACTTAAATTATTAGAATCACAAATGAAAAAGGAGGCATAATTACCAATTTCACAGAAATAAAGAAGGATTATAAGTGAATAGTATGGATAATTAAATGCCAACAAATTGGATAACCTAGATGAAATGGACAATTCCCTAGAAACACAAAATCTAACAAAAATGACTCATGAATAAATAGAAAATCTGAAGAGACCTATTCCTGGTAAGGAGATTAAAAAAGTAATCAAATATATGCCAATGAAGAAAAATCCATGACAAGTGAATTCTCCTGAACATGTAAAAAATTAACATCAGTCCTTCTCAAACTCTTCCTAAAAATTGAAGAAGAGGGAACATTTCTAACTCATTCTTCTATGAAGTCAGCATTACTCTGATACCAAAGCAAGACAAAGACAATACAAAAAATAAAGTAGGGATGGCAAAACTGGACAGCCACATGTAAGAGAATGAAACTGGATCACTGTCTAACCCCATACACAAGAGTAAATTCGAAATGGATCAAAGACCTGAATGTAAGTCATGAAAGCATAAAACTCTTGGAAAAAAACATAGGCAAAAATCTCTTGGACATAAACATGAGTGACTTCTTCATGAACATATCTCCCTGGACAAGGAAAACAAAAGCAAAAATGAACAAGTGAGACTACATCAAGCTGAAAAGCTTCTGTACAGCAAAGGACACCATCAATAGAACAAAAAGGTACCCTACAGTATGGGAGAATATATTTGTAAATGACACATCCGATAAAGGCTTGCCATCTAAAATATATAAAGAGCTCATGCACCTCAACAAACATAAAACAAATAATCCAATTAAAAAATGGGCAGAGGAGCTGAACAGACACTTCTCCAGAGAAGAAATTCAGATGGCCAACAGACACATGAAAAGATGCTCCACATCGCTAGTTATCAGAGAAATGCAAATTAAAACCACAATGAAATATCATCTCACACTAGTAAGGATCACTACCATCCAAAAGACAAACAACAACAAATGTTGGCGAGGTTGTGGAGAAAGGGGAACCCCCCTACACTGCTGGTGGGAATATAAATTAGTTCAACCATTGTGGAAAGCAGTATGGAGGTTCCTCAAAATGCTCAAAATAGACATACTATCTGACCCAGGAGTTCCACTTCTAGGAATTTACCCTATGAATGCAGCGGCCCAGTTTGAAAAAGACAGATGCACTCCTATGTTTATCACAGCACTATTTACAATAGCCAAGAAATGGAAGCAACCTAAGTGTCCATCAGTAGATGAATGGATAAAGAAGGTGTGGTACATATACACAATGGAATATTATTCAGCCATAAGAAGAAAACAAATCCTACCATTTGAACAACATGGATGGAGCTAGAGGGTATTATGCTAAGTGAAATAAGCCAAGTGGAGAAAAACAAGTCTCAAATGATTTCACTCATCTGTGGAGTATAAGAACAAAGAAAAACTGAAGGAACAAAACAACAGCAGAATCACAGAACCCAAGAATGGACTAACAGTCACCAAAGGGAAAGGGACTGGGGAGAATGGGAGGGAAGGAAGGGTTAAGGGGGGGAAGAACAAAGGGGGTATTACGATTAGCATGTATAATGTGGGGGTAGCATGGGGAGGGCTGTGCAACACAGAGAAGACAAGTAGTGGTTCTACAACATCTTACTACGCTGATGGACAGTGACTGTAATAGGGTTTGTGGGGGGGATTTGGTGAAGGGGGAACCCTAGTAAACATAATGTTCTTCATGTAATTGTAGATTAATGATAGCAACAACAACAAAAAAGAAGGGATAAATATCCTATATGAGCATTGATGCAAAAATCCTCAATAAATTATTAGCAAACTGAATTCAGCAGCATATCAAAAAGATTATTCACTATGTCCAACTGGAATTCATTCCATGAATGCAGGGATGGTACACCATATGAAATAAATCTACATAGTATACTACATCAATGGAATAAAGGAGAAAACCTTATGATCTTCTGAACTGATGCAGAAAAAGCATTTGGCAAAATCCAACATCCTTTTATGACTAAAAACCATCAACAAACTAGGAACAGAAAGGACTTCCTCAAACTCAAAGAAGACAATGATGCCTTTCCTTTCACCATTTCCATTCAAAATAATAATGGAAGTTTTGGATAGAGCAATTAGGCAAGAAAAAGAAAGTAATAAATGCATCCAGATTGGAAAGGAAGAAAAAATCTTCTCTGCTTACAGATGACATGGTCTTATATGGAGAAAAAAAACAATGATTGTACACATACACAGTTTGAGCTAATAAATTCATCAAAGGGGCAGGATACAAATAACATGCAAAAATTAGTTGTATTTTTGTATACTAGCAATGAGTAATACAAAGAAGGAAGTATTAAGGAAATAATTATGTTTACAGTAGCATCAGGATGAATAAAATATTTAGGAATAAATCTAACCAAGGATATGCATGATTTGTACAGTGAAAACTACACACCTTTGTTGAAAGAAATTAAGGAAGATAAATAAATGGAAAACATCCCTATGATCTTGAACTGGGAGCTTTAATGTTAAGATGGTAATATTCTCCAAAGCAATCTACCAATTTAATTCAATCCCTCCAGAAGGAGAAAACCCATCCTGAGTTTCATATAGAATATCAAAGAATCCCAGATAGCCAAAATAATCTTGAAAGGTAGAACAAAGTTGGAGGATTCACAATTCCTCATTTCAAAATTTAATACAAAGCTACTGTATTAAATTAAACAGTGTGGTTCTGGCATAAGGACAGAGATACAGAATAATGGAGTTGCACTGAGAACCCTAAAGTTAACATTACGGGGAAGAACAATCTCTTCAGCAAATGGCGATGAAAAGTAGATAGCCATATCCAAGAAAAATAAATTGGGTGCTATATAAAAATTAACAGTAGATCAAAACCCTAAACTTAAGAGCTAAAGCTATAAAACTGTTAGATGAAAACAGAGGGGAAAATCTTTGTAACACTGGATATGGCAATGATTTCTTAGATATGAAAGCAAAAGTATAAGCAATTTTAAAAATTTAATTGAACATCAAAAACTAAAAGCATTTTGCATCAAAGGACAGTATCAAGAGAGTGAAAAGACAACTCACAGAATATAAGAAAATATTTGCAAATCATGTATCTGCTAATGGATTAATATCCATAATATATAAAGAACTCGTACAATTCAATGTCAAAAAATAACAGGGCAATTTCGAAATGGGTAAAGGACTTGAAAAAACATTTCTCTAAAGATGTACAAACAGCCAATAAACAGATGGAAAGATGCTCAATGTCATTAGTCCTTAGGGTAACACAAATCAAAGCCAAAATGAGATACCACTTCATACCTATCAGTATGGCTGTGGAGATCAATGGGAAATAAATATTGATGAGTATGTGAAAAATTGGAACTCTTTTGTACTTTTTTTTTTGTAAATTTTTACTTTTGTAAAAATTTAAAAAGTCACTGCTTCTGTGAAAAATAGTTTGGCCGTTCCTCAGAGGCATACATAGAATTATCATATGATACAGAAATTCTATTTGTGACTATATATTGAAAATAATTGAAAATAAGGACTTAAACATATACTTTTACACCAACATCCATAGCAGTATTATTTACAATAGTCATAAGAGGGAAACAACCTAAATATTCATTATCAGATGAATAAGCAAAATGTTGTATATACATGTAATGAAATATTATTCTTAAAAAGGATGAACCTTGAAAAAATTATTCTTAATAAAAGAAACCAGATATAAAAAAATTACATATTTGATACCACCTATATGTATTACTGAGAATAGGCAAATTCATAGAAACAGAAAGTAGAATAGAGATTACCAAGGGGTGAGGGGAATGAAGTGATAACTGCTTAACAGGTGCAGAGTTTCTGTTTGGGATAGTGATAAAGTTCTTGAAATAGATAATGGTGATGTTTATACAAGCATATAGTAGATGCCACTGAATTGTCTACTTAAAAATGGTTAAAATGGAAAAATTTCTATGTGTTTTACCATGATAAAAATACTTAAGTAAAAGTAGAAAGCAATTAAAGCAGAACTACTTAGCAGAGCTGGTGTTTGTTTCAGCTCCTAGATTAATTATCTAACCAAAATTCATTCCTCTGTTGTGCACATGTGTATGTAGAGACATGCTGTATCTGAAGGTATATAAATCATATTTAAATAGAATATTTAGTAAATTTTAGTTCTATATTAACATTAAGAACAGGTATATTGAATTTTTTTAATTCAATATATTCAATATTCAATATTAAGGTTAAATGATCCCTTTGTTGTAAGATTCCAGAATTCCACTGGTGTCCCAACTATTTAATCATTAAACTTATAAATAGTACAAGAGTGATAATTGCTAATATTTACATGAGTGTTCATTAAATACCAGGTACAGTGCTCAATTTCTGTATCTTCTTTAACCTCACAGTAGCCCTTCAGCATTATTCTTTACCTTCTTCATTTTCTCTATCAAGAAATGTAAGCATAAAGACTCACCAAATGTAGAAAGCACTGCTCAGGAAGCCATTAGGGAGACCTTATTCTGTCTTGTAAAGCCAGAATTCTGTAGAAATACTTGTGCAAGTATTAGGGACATGTACCAAATGGAGCTTACTTCTTCTAGCCCCGTCTGTCTCTGAAAAGAGGCTGGAATAATGGATTGTTACCCCGCAGTGTCCAATTCTGAGGCTCAGGAAGCCTTGATGGAGAGCTGGCATCTGACCTGACCTAAACATTAGGAATGGTGTTGTGACAAAGTGGCAGCAGAGGGAAAAGTGATGACCATGATCCAGGAGGATGATGCTGTCTTGAGAGGCCTGTGGGACCAAGGAGAAAAGTCAGTTCCTTAGATTTGAGGCACCCCTTGGTGGAAGGAGTACTGAGCCTGCACTTGCCAGAGTTTAAGGCCCAGTGCTCTATGTCCAGTCATTTCCTTGCTCCTCAGTATGTTCATTTATCACATGGCAGATGGTATCTGCCTTTCACAAGATGACAGGATAAATGATACTCAATAGAATGGTTCATGGGGATCCTGTTTCCACATCTATTTCTATGTAAAGCATAATTATAACTTATATTTCAGACTCCTCAATATCACCCAGTGATTGAATATGAAAATCATGTAAAGCCTAAAGTTAAAATTCTGTAGAGATGTGTGAAGTAATTTTGCTGGGTATTATAGGTGTCAAAGGATCAAGTACAGCACTTGCTTACTGAGATCACACATGTAGGGTTAATTAAGTAAAGTCCTAGAGATGAGATATACAATTGACTTGTTTCTGAAAGTGTGATTTATTAAGGTCAAAGGATACTGGACTTTTTCTGTGTAGAGCAAGATTCATTTACTTCAGAGAAGCTAGGTATCACTGATCTCAAAATAAGTAATTTTGATACACAACACACTAGCTGCTTGTCAGAGGTACAAGCCAGTTTAAATCTTGCTTTGAAGCCTTAAGAACATTACAGTTAAAGCAATAAACTTATGGTTAATTATTAAACATTTATCAAGTGAATGGAATGTTTTATATCTAATGCAGCTTCCCAATTGGCCCATGTGTATTCTTAATCGCAAAAGTAAATATTGGAAAAGTAAACAAAAAGTTTCACTGTTTAAGAAATATTTCTACTTTCTGGCCATGGTCTTTCAGGGTTGAGGTGCTACTCGCCACAGTCCCTGAGATCCCAACCACAAGGTACACTGGCCTGTGAGCTCCTAGACAGAGAGGGTGTGGTAGGTGTCACTACATTGAAAAACACTCCACTTAACACACTAATTCTTACAGATCCAGAAACACATTGTGACCTATCAGATTAAATAGTATGTATGAACAAGAGTATATTTCATAATTTAATACAGATTTATTTTTGCTTAAAAGGTCTTAGAAACAATCATGTTCTCTAGCTTCTGGTTTCACATCATAGAAGCAGAACATGCTGTACCCCCACTTGTCCCAGCTAGAATAAACATTTTCCTACTTTTTCTAACTTATTTTTTCTTTTATTTTCAACATAATGATAATCTTTAAGATAAAGGCAAAGGTCCCAGCAGAGGTGGCCTTTGGCTGGTCTTGTCCTCAAAATGGGAATGGGTTATTGTGCTTATGAGGGTTCACACTGTTTCCCCCTCTTCTTGGCCACTGTTTTTCTGCCTAGAATATTTGTTCATACCCCTTTAGTCTACATGACAAAACTTGTTTCTTCTGTTCTTTCTCTTTGTATCTTCCTTGCCATCTTCTTCCCTATTCAAGGCAAACTTGGTGGTTCTGTCTTCAGTGCCACAGTGGTGCTTTCCACGTGCCTCCCTCACAGCACATTCATGAGAAAATCAGCTACATTTACACCTCTGTCTTTCTTCCTATGCTGTGAGCTTCTCGAGTGTGGGGCATGTATGATTTGTATTATCTATTCCAGTAAATAGAAATGTACTTTGGAAGACCAGTGTGACCATATGATCACCATGATTTCCCAGAAGATTTTTAAATTAAATAACCAGCTCATTTTTGAGGAACCAGAAATGGAGGTGGAAATATGTAAGCTAGTATTTGCAGCTACAAAAGCACATAGTTTACTAGAGCTTTTTCCCCCAGCTAAGAGAAAAATGTTGAGGCAATTTTCATTCTCTGTCCCCAACCCTACAGGACAGCTGGCATACAGCAGCAGATGTAGGTGGTTTTTGGTCAACAGTGCTTTTCTGCCAAATTATTACCAAGCAGTCAAGGAAAATACTTGTAAGCAGGCATGTTCACTGGGCTTCCAGTTGTTTTCGTAAGATATAGTCTCTCTCACAGCCTAGCATGTGTAAAGGGTCCCTTCAGCCTGCTTTTGGATGCAAAAGTGTCACTAGAAAGTAGAAAAAATCAAACTAGTCTGATAAGTGATAAGTGGAGGTGGTTTTCTATGACCACAAATCCTAAATATATTATGGTTTAAATTTTTTGTATATGTTATATAGGACTTCTCCTCATTCTGTTTTTAGAAGATTTAAAATAGCATTCTTGGATGTTTTGAAAAGATTTAAAAGTAGTGTTTTGAAATCAAAGTCTATTATGAGCTTAGTAGTTTTGCTCAATAAAAATGTTACCCCTACCTGTTTTAGGGATATAATCTTGTGAGAATAATCCAAAGAGTAAAATAATAAGAACACCAATACCTAAAAATTGTTCTGACCCCAATCACATCACTCTCACTATTGGTTCTGAACCTTGGACCTTTTTCTGATGGGATTGAAGGTCAGCTCTGTGCCTTTGGGAGGTCTGTGACCATTATCAGGTTGACATTTTGCACATTTTCTCTTTCAACAAGTCAATAATGTAAAAAGAGAGCACCCTTACCTATATTTCCTTTCCAAAGTTGGTCTCAGAACTTCTCCCCTGGCAAGAGAAAATGTAAATGCCTGCTTGATTTTATTCTGGCATCTAAAATTTTAAAGATTTTAGAAATAATTGATTTAATCTAAGAAATGAGAATTTAGTCCCACAGAAAATTAATTTGTTTACCTGCTCTCTTTTGTGGGATATCAGTAGAATTTGTCATTTCCCTTTTACAGATAAGAAAACAGAGTTTATGTAATTTAAGAATAGTTGCTTGATGAAAGCAACTGAGTCTGTGGCTGAGTCACAATTAAAATTCAAACTCCTTGACTCTCAGATCTGCTTGAGTTATCTCTGTCATCATTTTTATCAGCAGTGTCATGGACATGTAGTTACAGAAAATAAATTCTTTAGTATTTCTTAAGTGACTTCAGATCACTGGGAAAGCAGCTTTCTGTTCTGAGAGTAAATGTTTTATAGGTTCTTATCAACTGAGGAAGTGACAGTGGAAAATAGGAGAGTGTTGAGAAAGGAAGGTTTTTATTTAGATTACTTGAAAGCCGCAATATTGTACTGAGAGGCGGCTGTGAAGACAAATGTTGCTCAGTTGTTGTCACCTTTATCAACTTTCCCCTAGTTTACAGAAAGCTGTTAAGGAAGGTAGAGTGGTTTGGATGCCAGCAAAGGCATCGGAACTCAGTCCGTCATCCTCTCCACACTCTGTTGAGTTTTCCAGAAACATACCCTGATTAGAATGTCCTCATGAGGACAGGGCATTCTGTCCTGCTGGCTGCCACACATTGTTTTGTGTTCAGCTTACTTCCTACCTTTCATGGAAGACTCAAACCACATATTGAGGCATAAACTTGTGATTGTTAGACTGGTATTTTAATAATTAAAATAATCTAAACATCATGAAGTGATCTTTAAAGTCATGTATTGATTTAAGAAATAAATTTTATTACAGTACAATTCCAAGGAGACTATAACTGTGGTGCTTTTTATTTTAGATAATTGTTACCCTCTTATGTATCTGAGCATTTGAACGTAACTCTTTTCTGTGAAATGAAAATTATATAAATGGCTACAAGTTTCTTGTCATTTATGTCTCCTACAGAATGTAATGCTGACTTTATATCCTGTTTTAAGCATCGAGAAGAGAAGAAATAATAAGTGTTGGTACCAGAGCCAACAAGACACATATAAAATGACAAAAGATGAGATAAGTGGTTAGGACTGCGTTACCAAAACTGATACAGTATTCTAAGTAGGAAAAAAGAAAAAGAAAGGTTTTTCTTTGTTACTGATTTTATTTTCACAAAAAGGTATATATCTTAGCTTTAAAAAATTACAGGTCATTTAAGGGAAGATAAAAGTTTTTAGGATTACTTCTTTGAGGTATTTCTTCCAGAAATTTGTTTCTAGCACTCAATGATACATTAATCAGCTATCATAACAGAAAAGTTTTAATTTGAACAGTTGCAAAAAGCTGTATTTTTCAGTAGTGACCCATGGAAAAATATCTGTAAAAGTACTGCTTTCACTTCATATGTTTGGGTCTACTTATTGGTACCATGTCATCATAGGGCAGTGTGTTAGAGTTGCTGAACTATGAATTTAGGTGTTGAAAATTTAAAAGTGTGGCATCACAGGCAGATGGCCAAGACTGTTACATCTGAATTTCAGGGGACTGTCACCAGTGTTCTTTTTGTTATTGTACTTCTGGTGTTATTTATAATATCTCTTTTTCTCTTATATAACAGGCAAATGTATACCACTAATTATAAATCTCTGTTAATGGGCATATGATGTATAGGGCTATAATCTGTGACAGTAACAATAAAGGGGAAGAGATGGAGACATACAAAAGCAGAGTTTTGTATAGTATTGAAACTTAGTTGGTATTATTTGAATTAGGTAGGTTGTTAAAAGTTTAAAATGTTACTTCTATGTATCTTTTATTAGATGGATCAGTATTTTTATCCCGCATTTTTTTCCTCTAGTAGGTTTAGAAGTTATTTTATCTATTTAGAAGTCATTCTATTTTCTGTTGCTTTAGTGGTTATTCTAAGATCTGTTAATCTATAAACTTCTAAAATTAATTAATTTCTACATCCTTTCTTACCAGAAAGGTAAAATCTTATCATATAGCATACTATTATTTGCCCCTTTCTCTCTCATTACTTTTTATGTTATAATCATTTAAGAATTTAGTTTTAGATTTTTTTAACTTCATTAAATCACTATATACTTCAACTTATCTATATTACTCGGTTCTTTGCTTACTACTATTTAGCCCATATTTTATATAGGGTATTCATTTTAGGTAAATCATCCATGAACAAATCTTAACTGTAGAGAAGGTCTGTTTCTGAGTTCTTGTGTGTCTATAAATACTTGCATATCATTGTCCTCCCATTGAGTGCTCTCTGGCTGGGTAGAAAATTCTTGGTTTAAAATAATTTCTTCTCAGAACATTTGAATGTAACTATTTTCTCTGAAACAAAAATTATATAAAAGACTACAAGTTTCTTGTCATTTATGTTTCTTACAGAATGTAATGCTGACTTTATGTCTTGTTTTAAGTATGGAGAAGAGAAGAAATAGTAAGTGTTGGTACCAGGTTTCTTTTAATATTTAGCTTTGCTGTTGGGAATTTCCTTTTCTTTTTTGTTGTTTCTACTGTATTCTGAACTCTAGGCTGCATGAGTAATATGACACCATCGGTACCTTGAAATGTATAAAGGATACCTCCAGCATAAATAAATGTATTGAAGTAACCATAGATGTACTTTTAAAAACAAAGCAACTCTGGCACCCATTCTCAATTAGAACCAGTTCCATTCACAGAGGGAAAAAAAAAAGCTTTTGCATCTTGCTATTTGAGAAATAAAATTGATTTAATACCTTTTGGAAATTTTAAGCTATCTCAAAATCTGAGGTTAAGAAAATAATGCATTGGTATTTTAAACCAGAGTAAGAAATAATGTGTATGTTCATGCAAATGTCAAGGCTGCAATTTTCCTGTAGTTTTGCATTCCTCCATGTAAAATTGTTTCTACGTCTCACACTAGTGGGTGTAAAGATTGTGAAGGTAGGCATGATCCATCAAATTCATATCACATCCCAACTTTACTCACTCACTGTAACAGAAGAACTAGATAAAATTTATGGGAAAATGTTTAAGTAAAAACTAGCTGCTGACAATTCATATCTCCTTGAACAGTTAGCATTTCCCCTTGTGATTTCTTTTCTTTTCAAGGTATAATAGACATGAAAAATTGAAAGCTATTTAAAATGTACATTGTGGTGATTTGATATATTTATACATTGTGAAATTTCCTCCATCTAGTTAATTAACACATCCAAAACCTCGCTTATTTATTCATTCATTCATTCATTTTGATTAGACCAAGTTGTACTCTCTTAGCAAATTTCAATCTTTTAATATAGTGTTACTGATATAGTGACCATCTTTTAAATTAGATTCTCAGAATATATTTAGTATATATACTCAGAATTATAATACAAATTATAGCTTAAAGTTTGTATACTTTTAACAACTCCCTATTTACCTCAACTATGCCTGATGGTTAGGCTTCCAGTTAGCCTATAACAACTATTTTTCTATTTTCTGTTTCTGTGAGATTGACTTTTTGTTGCTGTTGGAGGTGTTTTTCTCCAGCTCTCAATACAATACCATATATTTTGTACTTCTGGCCAAAAGAGTATACCCCATTTTCCAGTAAATCTTCTTTTAGGGTCACAAACCATTGAAATTGTCTTCCAGTAATGAAATCAATAAACTTTATGAAAAGCAGTGATGTTACAAGATAAGATATCTACTTATTCTCCACAGGCTTCCCAAACAGAGGGTACAGAAAATTAGCTGTGTTCTAAAAAGTAATAATAAAGTCATTTATTAGGCTAAAAATTACCAACGTCTACTTCCTTTACTTTTGGCTGTTGAAGTTTATCAACTTCATGGTTGGTTACAACAGAATCTGGCATGTTTTTCCCCCTCTATTCTTCTCCCCTTTGTCTCTTTTATATTTTTATGGTATCATTTTTAAAATAAATTATTGGATGATTTAGAACATATGACTACAGTGTTTAAGAATGTTAACAGTCATTGCAGTTGGGACTATGGTGAAAAACCACATTGTAGTGCATGAGTTCTGTTTTAAACAAAAAAGTAATCATAATGTTATGATTATAGATTTGACCCCTTGGTTGTTCAGTAGCATGTTGCCTAATCTCCACATAGTTGTGAATTTTTCCATTTTTTTCCCTGTAATTGACTTCTAGTATCATACCATTGTGGTCAGAAAAGATTCTTAACATGATTTAAGTCTTAAATCTGTTAGACTTCTTCATATAGACATAGGATCTATCTGGGAGAATGTTCCATGTGTGCTTGAGAGGAGTATGTATTCTACTGCTCTTGGATAGAATGTCTGTATGACCTAGGTCCATCTGGTCTGACATGTAGTTTAAGTCCTATGTTTCCTTCTTGATTTTCTGTTTGGATGATCTGTCCATTATAGATCTGTTGACTGTGTTATTGAAGTCCCTTATTATTATTGTATTGCTTGTGGATGTTTTTCTTTATATCTTTTAATGTTTACTTCATATTTAGTTGCTCTTATATTGGATGCATAAATATTTACAATTATTGTATCTTCTTTTTGGATTATCCCCTTTATTAATATGATGGCCTTCTTGATCTTTTGGTTTTTGGTTTAAAGTCTATTTTGTCTGATGTAAGTATAGCTAGCCCTGCTTTTGTTTGGTTTCCATTTTCATGGACTATCTTTTTCTATCCTTTTGCTTAGTATGGGTAGCCTTAAAGCTGAAGTGAATCTCTTGTAGCAACATAATGTTGGGTCTTTTTGATTTTTTAATCAATCAGCCACTCTATTTTAATTTGATAACTACTTACCTTGAATGCATACAAAAGAAAATTTTTTACATTCCCCCATTTCTGCTTTTGATGTCACAATTTACATCTTTTTATATTGTGTATGCAATTAACTAATTATTGTAGCTCCAGGTATTTTTAATATTTTTGTCTTTTAAGCTTTGTACCAGAATTATAAGTTATTTGCCCACAACCATTACAATTTTAGACTATTTTGAATTAGCTATATATTTACCTTGACCAATGAGTTTTATATTTTTCATGTTACAAATAAGCATCCTTTCATTTCAGTTTAAAGAACTCCCTTTAATATTTCTTATAAGACCAGTCTAGTGGTGATGATAGAACAAGTGTTTGGGAAACTCTTTATTGCTCCATCAATTCTGAAGGACAGCTTTGCCAGGTAAAGCATTCTTGATTGACAGTTTCTTTCTTTCAACACTTTGAATATGTCATTTGCTCCCTCTGACCTGCTGGGTTTCTGCTGAAAAGCCAAATGAGAGTCTTATGGGAATTCCCTTGTCATAACAATGCTTTTTCATTCTGCCTTTAAGATTCTCTTCTTGTGTTTAACTTTTGACAATTTAATTACAGTGTGTCTTTGTATGTGTGTCTTTAGATTTATCCTGTTTGGAGTTTTTGGACTACGTGAATCTGGATGTCCATTTCTTTCCCTAGGGTAGGGATGTTTTCAGCCATTTTATATCTTTGAATATGCTTTCTGCCCCTTTCTCTCTTCATCCTCTGGGGTCCCTTTTATACATATACTGGTCCATTGATGGTGTCCCAGAAGTCCCTTAAGCTGGCTTCACTCTTTCTCATTCTTTTTTCTTTTTACTTCTCTCTTTGAATGAATTCCACTGCCCTATCTATGAATTTGCTGATGCTTTTTGCTGCTTGGTCTAGACTACGTTTGAACTCCTGTTGAATATTTTTAATTCGGTTTTTGTGTTCTCCAGCTCTGTGATTTCTGTTGGGTACTTTAAAAAATATTTTCTATCTCTTGTTGAAATTCTGTTTGTTCATGCATTGTTCTCAGTGAGTAGCTATATGATCATTATTTTGAACTTTCTATCTGATAAATCATTTATATCCATTTCATTAAGGTTGGTTTCTGAGGTTTATCTTTTTCTTTTTTTTGGAATATATCCCCCTATTTCTTCATTTTTCTTGACTCTCCCTGTTGGTTTCTGTGCATTTAATTTTAAAAAAACCACCTTTCCTAGTCTTAATAGACTAGCCTCATATAGGCAATATACCTTGTCAATCAATCTGGCCTGAGCTCCTGGTTATCTCTGAAGCCTTTGTGATTGTCTAAGCCACTGTCTTTATTCTTAGAAGTTCCCACTGTTTGAGAGTATGCCAAAATCCATCAGTGTCCCAAAGGTGTGAAAAATGCCACATGCTTGTCAGGCTCTCAGAAAACTATTAATTGACTGCCCCTTCAGCTTTTTGTTATAGGCTAATTGGAAGCAGCTGGAAAAACAGAATATTAGATATACTTTGACAAGCTCTTTGATTGTAATGATTCTCCTTATCCATAGCTGTGACACAGAGCATTAATAGCTACATCATTGGCTTGTTCAAGGAGATTATGAAAGTGCCATGTGTAAGCACCCAGCAGTCCTCCCATAAGCACCAGCAGCTCAGTAAATAGTAAGTAAAGTTGAACTATAACTTAGGTTTGAAGCCCCAGTCAGTGGCATTCTGAGTAACTTAGTTTCCCACTTCATGCTTTCTGTTTTGCCTTCCTGCCAGGCACTTTGCTTCTCACTTATATTAGGGACCACCTCCTCTACCCCTGTACTTCTAATTTTTCATGGACCTAAGTCAGCAAGTTGCGTTTATTTATTTGTTTATATATCCTATCTTCTTCCAAAATGTGTTTTAAATGGCTTTAAAAGTAAAAGGTTTCAATGAATGGAAATCTACATGCAAGAAACACAAGCAAATACTGGCAAAGGAGACTCATTTACAGAAGCTCAAGGATAAGTCCAAAAAGCACTGCTCTTATCTTATAGTGGTATCTTAGATAAATTTCCTTATATGGATAAAGCTGTAATATAGAAATAAAACAATAGAGTGTATTAAAATAATTGGTTTAATGAGGATTATTTCTCCTCATATCTCTTGGGGCAAGTTGCCAGCATAAAAATTCAAAGCTATTCAGTTAGATTGTGGATTTTATAGTATTTATTAGTTATTTTCTCATGGGAATGTTTTAAGCATCTATGAGCATAGTTCCTAAATGAGTAGAATGGAGATAAAAATGCTTTAAGGGGTATGTTAAATTTAATGAAACAGAGTGTCTGCTACCAGTGTTTGTTTAGTGTTCAATGATTTTAGCTATTTTGTTATTCACCTTAATTGGTAATTGTGGGGAAGTTGGGGTTCCTATGGCCAGGATCCTCACTGAACTTAAACCACCTGATGATGTAACTGGCCTGTTGCTAGGCTACTGCTTTCACACCTTTAGGCAATAAGCTATTATTGCACTATATAGAGAGCTTGGCCCAGGGCTCTGGGCGGAGGCAGAGACGCTAGTGCTCGATGTACTGCCAGGAGAACAAGCTGGGTAATAAACCCTTTCACCCCAAAGAACGTTTTGCTGTCAATTTCTTTGGTCACATTGAATCCATAGTGAACTTGCCTGGGGCTGAAACCCATTGGCAAGACAGTAATGCTTTCTATAATACAGAGTTTTTAAAAATGTGATCCTCCTATACTCAATCCAGAAATACTTTTTAGGATATTGGGGCAAATGTAAAAGAGTGAAATCTTCAAGTTAATCCTCGAGAGAGATAGTATTTCTTTCAGACTTTTTTGATAAGTATTAGGTGGCAGTAAATTTAAAGTTATTCTGCTGACATACTTTCACTCTTTGTTTCATTCAGCAGATATTTTTAGAGTGCCAAGTGCTGAAGATACAATCATGTCAATACCTGAAAGGAGTTGTCAGTTCAGTAGTGGTTACCTTAAGCAGCCAACTACAGGGTGTGGGTGAGAGAGCATGCAAAGGCATGAACAGGGTGCATGAGAAGGCAGAGAGAGCCCTGAGACAAGCCCCCTTAGGGAGGCAGAGCTGTGCTGACATCCCAAGGATTAGTTTGGTGGAGCTAGCTAGGATTAAGGATAGCAGTCTCAAAAAATATTGGAGCCAAATAACTCATTTGAGAAGAGTGAAAGTGCTGATTATAAGGAGGAAAGGATGTGGCTGTGGACAAAGCTGGAGAGCTGTCAGTATCTAGGGCCTGAAGGATCTGTCGTTTGTGCTAGGTATAGACCATCTGGAAGTAGGAGGTAGCAGAACACATAATTAGGCCTGTGTGGATAAAATGAGAGTTCCTGTGGCCAGGATTCTCACCTGGCCATGGTCAACTAGCTCACTGCACATCTGTGGGCAATACATGGCTGTTGACTCTATAAAAAGAGCTCTGCCCAGTGCTCTGAGTATGATATGGTGTCAGGGCTGCAAAGCTGCAGGAGAGCAGGGGCTGGAGTGGTGGCAGTGCCAAGGACAGAGGCCCAGAGGATGGCTGTGTGGGACGACTGTGCAGACAGAGGGGCCCAGAGGATGGCTGGGCAGACAGAGTGGCCCAGAGGCAGAGACTGGCTTGCTGCATGCGGACTTGCCCTGAGTGAATGGGATTTTAGTGACTGACCTGCCCCCTGGAAATAAAGTTGGGTATAACCCTTTGTCTTGCCAATGGGTTTCAGCCCCAGGCAAGTTCACTATGGATTCAGTGTGACCAAAGAAATCGACAGCAAAATGTTGTTGGGGTGAAAGGGTTATACCCAACTTTATTTCCAGGTGGCAGGTCAGTCACTAGAATCCCGTTCACTCAGAGCGAGTCTGCATGCAGCAAGCTGGTCTCTGCCTCTGGGCCCCTCTGTCCTCACAGCCATCCCACACAGCCATCCTCCAGGCCTCTCTGCACTGTTGTCCCCTACAGCCGTCCTCTAGGCCTCTGTCCTCGGTGCTGCAACCCTGCCATCATGTAGTGTGCAGAGCACTGGGCGGAGCTCTTTTTATAGAGTCAACAGCCATGTACTTCCCATAGGTGTGCAGTGAGCTAGTCAACCACGACCAGGTGAGAATCCTGGCCACAGGAACTCTCATTTTATCCACACCCTTTCACCCCAAGAATGTTTTGCTGTCATTTTCTTTGGTCACACTGAATCCATAGCAAACTTGCCCAGGGCTGAAACCCATTGGCAAGACAACCGGTGTTGTAGAAAATTCACCAGAAGTAATGTGAAGAATAATTTGAGAGTGGGGTTAGGCAAGGCATTGAGCCTGGAGAGAAGCATGTCTCTGAGCAGGTTCTCTCAGTGAGCAGGTGAAAGACAGTGAAAGGACTGGCTAGTAGAAACAGTAGTTGTAGGGAGAAGTGACCAGTCCTGAGAGCACCCAGGAGGATGAGGGGCTCGAGGGTGGATTACATTTTTTTTGCTTGAAAGTTTGGGGCTTTTATAATTGCATAATGTTGGCAGTTTCACAAAGAGAGAAAACAGGAGTGACATGTTAAGGATATTCTTTATTTCTTGTTTAAGAAGAAATTGACCAACTATGCTTTAAAAATCACCTGAGCTGAGGTTGATGAAAGTAAGGAGTCTGAGTGAGATGTGCCCAAACTGAGTGCATACTCAACTCTGCACCGAAGGGTACTGTCTCCGTCTGTTTAGGCTGCTGTGACAAATTACCAGGGACAGGGCAGCTTATAAACAACACAAGTTCATTACTCAGAATTCTGGAGGCTGGTGAGTCTAGGATCAAGGCCTGGCAGATTTGGCATCTGGTGGGAGCTGACTTCTGGTTCATAGTGCATTTTCAAGTATAAATAAGTCTTCATGTGGTAGAATGGGTGAGAGAGCTCTCTGGGGTACCTTTTATAAGGGCACTAATCTCTTTCATGAAGGGGTCCACCCTCATGACCTAATCACCTCCCAAAGGTCCACCGCCTATCATCACATTGGGCATTAGGATGTAATCTTTGTATTTGAGGAAGTGACAAACATTCAATCTATATCAAGTACCAGAGGCATGCCTGTGGCAGAACCAAGATTGTTCCGGGAAAGACATTTCGGGTTCACTCTGAACACAAGAGCCACTCTGGGTGAAGTCCTTGACATTCTACCCTGTAAAGTAGTGACGTTTCTGAGTGTTAGCAAGCACTCATCCTTCCAATTAGAAGGAAATCACAGCAAAATGCTCATGATGTGTGATTACAATGTGACATCAGATGGACCCTCCAAGATAAACTGGCTATAAAATTATAGCTGAATGATTTATCTATGGTTATCAGCTATAAAACTGTTGAATGTAAGGGAATGTTTACCAAATAAGACAACTTTGGTTTTTGAATAATCTGAAGCCCTTTTTAATTAACGGAGGTCAGTTGCTTATCAAGGTCATTCCTAGCTGATGGTAATAAAATAATATATAATTTACTTTTGAATAATTTTTTTACTTATTTTGATTAGAGAGGCATCAATCTCATCCCAAAGTGGTATAAAGTCATTGAGGTAAAAGTTTGAAAGGGATGTAGAATGCAGATGTTTTACTTTGCTGGAAATTATCTGATTTGTTAGGAGATCATTTCCTCCTGGCTCTGACTTCCAGTGTGACTGCAGCTCCTGTCGGAGTCAGAAACGGGCTTTATAATGAACTCCACAGCACAGCCCACAACAGACTTCCTCTTGTCAAGTAAAGAAAGAGCAGTAAGAGCTACATCTGAGTGCCGTTGTTGAGATTTCTCCTCCAGGTGATACAGTTCTAGTGCTGAGCAGGGCCAAAAACCAGGCCGAGGTGATCTTCTCTTCCCAGCTGAGAGAGGAGGGCAGTCTAGGGCAATTTTCTAAGTAGTTTGATACAAGTTGTAGTTGAAAGTTTTAGTAATAGAACTGTAATTTAGGGGAAGTGGTGTTTACCAGTTTAAAAAGTAGAATAGCTTGTGCTCAAGAACCAAGCAGCATTTAGTAAAACAAGTGAAGTCCTTAGTGCTATGAAAACTATGACAGCTTCTTTAGTGTTTACCAGTCGGTTTTTCTTAGTTTTTTAAATGAAGCATGTTTAGATCATCTGGCTTTATTCTAAGGCAGAAAGTGTAAGGTATATCAAATTCCAAGGCATTATGTCTCAGTATGCTTTAACTTTAAATGAATCACAGTAAAAAGAGAATGTGGCCACCAGCTTAAAAGGTGAATTCGTTTTATTTGAGTCTCAAGATGGAAGAAAAAGTAAGGTAGTATCTTGGAGAATTTCTCTCCTGGTTTTACCAACATTTGCCTGTTTCAAATATAAATAATAAATGCAAATACAGCCATTCATTATTAATGAGAGCTGCTTGGTGTCAGATACTGTGCTAGGAACTTAAGATTCAGGGGTGAGTATAAAGAAAAGAACCAGATGGATTTAATATCTAAAGTAGAAGATTAGGAAGAAAGTGATTTAAAGCGGTTATTTAAAATATTTTCAAATAGTATTCATAGAATTGCTTAAATAAGCTGTATCTTAGACATAAACATGTTTTGTCTCTTAGTGTGTGGGTTAAGTATTTGATTAGATGAGTATGTCCTAATTTAAAAATCCAAGAGGGAAATGTCCTAAATCCCTAGATGTGATAACGTGTCATTTTATTAAAATGTAAGGTTTATACTTAAAACTCTCCAGCTCTTGCAAAGAGGAAATTCCAAACATTCTTTATGACAGACTGTGTTAGTGTCTAGCTGGTGGATGACATCAGTGTTGAAGTGGTGAACAGCTTCATTCACATAAACTGGAGATGTACACTCCTGGATCCAAATCCTTGCTGCTTTCAGTTGTCTGCAGGAGGCCTGAGTGTGCTTCCCCATGTGGCATATTTTGAATTTCAGAGTGTGTCTTACCCATGCCAGCCAAGTTAGCAGAAAGGGTCCAACCAGCTGATTCCTGGAAGTGTTTGAGAGGCTCTTCTCTATTCCTTCATAGTGACTAATCCCGTAATTGGGAATGGTGAAGATGTGCCAGAAGAAAACCCCAGTGTTCTTATGTTCACAAGGTCATTGGATGCTTTTTAATACTAATTTTATTATGCTTGTCCATGATTTTCTAAATGCAGCCATTATTTGTTATAAAAGCAATATTAGGGATACTGGAAAGTTAGCTGAAAATAATTGATGAGGTATCTGAAGCATCTGCCATCTTGGGATCATTGAACAGTGTGGGTGGCACTTGTTGAAAAGGTAAAGGCCCTTTCTTGAAGGGCACTACAAGAATCATCTTCAAAGGAGCTGTCTTTGTGATGTTGCTCTTTTTAATGTATGTGGAGCACATTATTTTCTGATTGATTTCTAACAGCACCACAATGTTAGGACTGATGTAACATGTAATGCTATTTTTGGAAATTCAATTTCATTTAGAGTTTGTAGTTATGAGGAAAATCTGGGGAAAGAAGAATATAATTTTAAATTTGTTTGTGTACATTAAGTGAAAAATGGAGAATTGTAACACAGTTCTTAGAGTCCAAGATTAATAGTGAAAAGGAGGACTTAGGTTTGAGGGGCTTTCATGGGGATGCTGGTAATGTTCTGTATTTTGACAGGTGCTTGGGTTACACAAGTATGTGCATTTGTGAAAACACAGTGAATCTTCATTTATAATTAGCATATTTCATTGTATATAAATTCTACCTTTAAGAAAACTATTGAACATCAGTTAATGATATGTAAGCTAAAGTATTTGAAGGAAATGTGTTCTAATGTCTGTAATTTACTTTGAAATGAATCAAACATAAATTAGACTGATACGTTAAGCAAGTATAGTAAAATATTAATGGTGGAGTCTAAGCAGTGAGAATTACAGGCATTTCCTACAAAATTACTTCAACTTTGCTGTATATCTGAAAATTTTCCTAATAAAAATGACTCAATTTCAAAAGTGGTTATTTTTTAACTTACGGTGTCCAAAAAACCAGAAAAGTAGTGAAGTTTTATAGTCATGAAGTTCTAATTAATAAGCAACTGATTGGAGGTGGCTTTATCTACAAATGAAGTTTGAAGCCATACAGTCCCAGGAGACAGTAGAGGTCATCTATATAGCTAAGGACTCAGCCCCAAGGAACATCAAAAGCTGGTGGTCACTAGACAGTAAGCTCCTTTAGGGAACTTATTTTGCTTCCTACTGAATTTCTGGCCTCTAGCATAGTAACTGCTGTATAGTTTGTGCCCAGTCTGTATTGAATGACTGTAAACAGAATAAATACAAAGGAAAAAAGGAAGTAGTGGAGGTAGGAAAGCAGTTTTGGGAGACCAGCATGTTTGAATGACTGGATGAATATATGATTCACAGAGTTGGCTATACATAACTGAGTGCTTTTAAAAAACAAAAAGGATCATTTTTAGTTGGTTAAGAGGAAGCCTCTGGAGATAGTAAACTTCTCAGTCCCTGTTCTTCATCTTTTTTTTTCTTTATGTATTTGGACACATGTATACACTTATGTAACCATCACCCAAATTAAGATATCAAACATTGTCACTAATTCTTTTCCCCCTTCTTCTATTTTACCCATTCGCCTACCCTCCTCCTCTGTCACAGCCACCTCTGTGCTTAAGTCTTTTTCAATTTTGTTTTTTTTTTTTTTGGATTCCATATATAAGTGAAATCATGTATGTGTTACTTCACTGAGCAGAATACCCTCTAGGTCCATCCATTTTGTCACAAATGGCAAGATTTCTTTTTATTTTTTTGACTGAATAATATTCTGTTGTGTATGTATACCATATATTTCTTATCCATTCATCTACCAATGGCATTTAGGTTGTTTCCATATTTTGGCTATTGTAAATAATGCTGTGATAAACATGAGAGTGCATATATCTTTTTGGACTAGTGTTTGTTTTTAATTGAGATATATTTGACATATAACACTGTAAATTTAAGATGTACAACATCTTGATACATTTATTCATTGTAATGTGATTGTCATCATAGTGATAGCACCTCTGTCACCTTACATAATTATCATTTCTTTTTAGTAGTTGGAATAATTAAGATCTATTTTCTTAGAAAGTTTGATGATTCCAGTACAATGTTTATATTCACTATGCCATGCATTAGAGCTCTAGGACTTTACTTACTACCTGTAAGTTTGTACCCTTATTCAACATTTCTTCTATTCCTCCATCCCTGAGCCCCTGGTAATCACTATTTCACTCTGTGTTTTTATGAGTTTGGCCTTTTCAGATTCCACATATATATCATACATTATATGTGGAATCATGCAGTATTTGTCTTTCTCTGACTTAACCTCATGTTGCATAAAATCTTTAAGTCCATGCATAGTTGATGCAAGTGGCAAGATTTCATTTCTTATGACTGAATAATACTCCTGTGGGGGGGGGGCGGTGGAGTGTATGGGTGTATAAACACCACATCTTTATCTTTTGAACGGTACTTAGGTTGTTTGAATGTCTTGGCTATTGAGAATAACACTGTAATAAACATGGGAGTGTATATATCTCTTTAATACTCTATTTTCATTTCCTTTGGGTATATACCCAGAGGTGGAATTGCTGGATCATAAGGTAGATCTATTTTTAATTTTTTGAGGAAATTCTGTATTATTTTCCATAGTATCTGAATTAATTTACATTTTCTCCAGTTGTGTACAAGGGTTCCCTTTTCTCCATATCCTCACCAATGCTTATTATCTCTAGTCATCTTGATGACAGCCTGTCTAACAGGTATGAGGTAATATTTACTGTAATATTTGATTGGCATTTTGTGATAATTCATGGTATTGAGCATCTTTTCTTATACCTGTTGGCCACGTGAGTGTCTTCTTTGGAGAAAACATCTATTTAGTTCCTCTGTCTGTTTTTAAATAAGGTTGTTTGTTTTTTGTTATGTTATACGAGTTCTTCATGTATTTTTGGATATTAATCCTTTATTCAGTATATGGTTTGCAAAAATTTAATCTCATTCTATAGGTTGTCTTTTCATTTTGTTGATTGTTCTTTTTGCTGTGCAGAAACTCTTAAGTTTGGATAGTCTCTTCAACAAAATGATGTTGGGAAAACTGAATAAACACATAGGTGTGAAGGAGAAAGCTGCTTATCCTAGAGCTATCTTGTCAAGGATGTGGACCTCAGGACTCTGCATAGGGCATTGCCCAGGGTCAGGGTGGCAGGTCCAGAATGTCTGTTCTTTAGCCATATTATTCTTAAAGACCTTGCCAGTTCCTATTCAGGGGGCTATAGCTACTTGACTTTTTAACTACTATTGCGTGTGTGTGCGTGATTTTTATTATGTTTCTGGGGTTATCTTATTTTTGAAAAGATTTTTTTATTATTATGTATCTTTAGGTCTTTGGTTAGTTATTTCTTTCAAAATAAGCCTTGTTTTAACTGTTAAAAAATCATTGTAGTTTATGTCATCTAGCTTATGTTAACTTTGCCCCTTTTACTTCATGCCAATCAACATGTGTAAGAGATAAGCTATGAAGCTAACCCATACCTCAAACAGGGCAGGCTAATTGCTTTTCTTGAATCTAGTAAGTCCTAAATGATACTCTGTGTGGTACCAAGTACTAACAAGTACTCCCAGTATCAAGTACTGACCTTCTGGAGTAAGTGCCATCCTAGAGGAATGAAAAGACTATTTAGGATAGGTGGTTGCACAGATTTTGCCCCAAGGAGGTGAGTGAGAAGCTGAACCCCAAAGGTAAGACAAAGGAACTGATTCCTCATACCATTGTTTTATCCCTGGAATAGGGACTATGTAAAATTTACACTCATGATCCTTTTTCTAGAGAGAGGCCCCCTTAATATCTAATTGTCACAATGGTCTGTGACCCAAAATCAAATCAACAGCTTCTGCTGTATGGCCATTGAGGCATATTATAATCATGATCTAATATCCTGGGTGTCCTTCTGATGAATTATGTGGCTCATTTGCATTCATAGAAGCGTGTTTAGGAGAGTGTTGGGACAGAGATGAGGGAGAGCTGGAGTTTTACCTAGAGAAAGTGCTCAAATTTTGATACCCAAACTTGAACCTGGTAAATAACTAAGTGGAGCCTCCTACTAAAAATGTTGGTACTTCTTTACCAAGTTATCTGTTTCTGTGATTGTCATTTCCAGAATAATTTGACCGGAACTGGTCTTCAAAAATGAATTTCTGAAGCTGGGGATGTAGGAGTTCACCACAAGGAAGACAGACTGAGTGCCTGGCATATGACTTGACACAGAGAGGCCACTAAATAAAGAGTGAAATGAGTGAGTGGACATTGAAGTTCCACTCTCTTCACCAAATTTCGGAACTGAATAGAAACAACAGAAGCAATAATACAGTGGTCCCCCCTTATCTGTGGTCTTGCTTTCTATGGTTTCAGTTATCTGCAGTCAACAGCAGTCTGAAAGGAGATGATTCACCTGTAATCTATCATTAGAAGATCAATGGTAACAATACTGTTTCACAATGCTTTCATCATTCACCTCATTTAATCTCATCACATAGGCATTTTATCATTTCACATCATCACAAGAAGGACAAGTATAGTTCAGTAAGATATTTTGGGAGAGAAAGTTTTATTACAGTATATTGTTATAATTGTTTTATTTTATTATTAGTTATTGTTAATCTCTTACTGTTCCTGATCTATGAATTGAACTTTATCATAGGTATTGTGGGTAAAACTGTAATATTTCCAGAATATCTCTCCTGACTTTAGTGCATCTGCATATCAACAGGCATTCCTCAGAGGTGGAGAGAAGTTAATTTCCATACCTGGGCAACCAAGGACTTAATCTGAATCTGAGAAGTTAGGGGGAGGTCCTTGCTTGCCTCTGCTAGAACAGGAAAGCGATGGCACCGGACTGCAGTTTGTAAGCGATAAACAGGTTTTAAACTGTATTTCTCCCTTTGACTGGTTTAGGTTTTAGGGGTATTTTGCCCAAGGATTTCCTTTCCCCCAAGTTACAGGTATGTATTTATAGGAGGAAAACATATATAGGGTTTGGTACTATCCACTGTTTAAGGGATCCAATGGGGGCTTGGAATGTTTCCCCCATGGATAAGGAGGACTATTGTAGTAACTTCTAGTGAGAGCTGAATTTTCGTGTAAATTATTTATATACATTGGCACTTGGAGTGCAAATAAGTCAGTCCTTCAATAGTATTCAGTCTGCAAAGGCCATTTTCCTTACTGCTCTTTGGAGCTGCTATGAATTTGTTGGTGAGGTTAAACAAGGTGGCCTAGCTCACCTAGGTGGGCTCAGCTGCTCCTGTGGTGAGTGAACTTAATAGTCCTGTGTGCAGTGCCCTTACGAAAGCATATCCAATGCCAGCGTTGCCCTTCCTTTAGGACAGAACATGGTGAAGAGGCAATAATATTGGCTCTTCATCCTCCTTATGCAGTGCCTCCTGATGATGAGTTTTGTAAGGCTTGATTGCCCCAGACAGGTGTGGCCAGGAAAGGTAGTCTTATAATTTGGGACATACAAAAGCAAAAAACTCAAAACCAGGTATCAAAAAGCTGGTACTAGATAAAATTAAGATCCTGACCTTCAAAAGAATTGCTCTAAAGGACATCATTAGGACAACTGGTGAAAATTTGAATATGGACTGAGTATTATAGTGTTGTAGGAAGGTTAAATTTCCTGAAGGTACTGTTGTTCATTGTCGTTTTGCAAAGGAATTACCTTGTTCTTAGGAATGCGTCTAGAAATATTTAAAATTAATGACCATTCAACAAATTGATTCTAACATTTATATGGGGAGATAAAAGTCCAGACTAGCCAACACAGTAGTGATGGAGAACAAAGTTGGAAGACTAACCCTATCTCACTTCAAGATTTACCATAAAACTACAGTAGTCAGCATACTGTGGTATTGAGTAAAGAGTAGAGAAATAGATCAATGGAATTGAATAGATAGCCTAGAAATAGACCCACATAAATATAGTCAACTGATCTCTGACAAAGTAGAAAAAGCAATACAGTAGAACAAACAATCTCTTCAACAAATATTGCTTGAGTAACCACACATCAACATGCAAGAAAAAATTTTAATCTAGGTACATGCATTATACCCTTCACAGAAATTAACTCAAAATGGATCATAGACTTAAATGTAAAGTACAAAATTATGAGTCCTAGAAGATAATACAGCAGAAAACAGATGACCTTGATTATGGCAATGACTTTTTAGGTACAACATCAAAGGTGTGATCCATGGAACATGAAGTTGATGAACTGGACTTTATTAAAATTAAATACTGCTGTGTGAAAACAATACCAAGAAAATGAAAAGACAAGCCACAGACTGTGAAAAAATACTTGCAAAAGACACAACTGATGACCTTTTACCCAAAATTTACAAGGAATTCTCAAAACACAACAGGTTGAAAATGAAAGATGGGCCAACAATCTTAACAAACACTTTACCAGAGAAGATATGCAGATAACAAATACGCATATGAAAAGAT
Organism: Manis pentadactyla; assembly: GCF_030020395.1. Lineage (NCBI taxonomy): Eukaryota > Metazoa > Chordata > Mammalia > Pholidota > Manidae > Manis > Manis pentadactyla. Next base: position 88,883,826 of record NC_080021.1, on the reverse strand, counting down.
GCTGCACATCATATGTCATCAGGGAAATGCTAATTAAACAAAATGAGATACTACTACATACCTGTTAGGCCAAAATCAAGAACACCGACACCACCAGATGTTGACAAGGATATGAAGCAACAGGGACTCTACTTCATTGCTGGTGGTAATGGAGAGTGGTACAACTATTGTAGATAGTTTGGCAATTTCTTACAAAACTAAACATACTCTTACTGTATGGTCCAGCAGTTTTCCTTAGAATTTACTCAGAATTGTTGAACACTGATGAGCTGAACATGGATATTAATAGCAGCTTTATTCATAATTGCCAAAACTTGAAAACAACAAATATGTCCTTCAGTGGTTGAATGGATAAACTGTAGTACATTTAGAAAATGAAATAATATGAAACACGAAAAGAAAATGAGCTACCAGCTATGAAAAGACATGGAAAAGCCTTACATGCATAATCCTAAGTGAAAGAGGCCAATCTGAAAAGGCTACATACTATATGATTACAACTATATGGCATTCTGGAGAAGAATAAACAATGGAGAGAGTAATAAGATCAGTAGTTACCAGTGGTTGTGGAAGGGAAGGGAGCACTGAAGATTTTTAGGGAGGGAATATACTCTATATGATACTATAATGAGATACCTGTCATTCATTATATATTATCTAAACCATGGAATATACAGCACCAAGAATGAGCCATATTATAAGCTATGGACTTTGAGTGATTATGATGTATCTATGTAGGTTTATGAGTTGTAACAAATGTTCCATTTTGCTGGGGGAATATTGATAATGGGAAGTGCATGTTTTGGGGCAGAAAGTGTATGGAAAATCTTTGTATTTTTCCCCTCAAAGTCATAGTTTTGCTATGATCTAAAACTGCTTTGAAAGAATAAAGTAAAAAAAAAACTTAAGTGGCCATGATGTCTATAGTTTGCTCTGTGGTTCAACAAAATAATAGTAATAGTAACCAACAGCTACAGCAATAGTATGTATGTATGTGTATATATATTTGAAGAGGGTAAGAAAGCAGATGTGTACACAACCATGTGCACAGAGGTGGAATGAAGCCAGGCCACAGAAGGCCAGGACTGTCGGAGGTGGTAAGGCCTCCACCTTCAGCCAGTGCGACGCCACTCCAGCATAGTTCCAAGGATCCTTCAAGCAAGGAAGCCCTTGCTCCCTAAGCAGAAAAACGAAATTTGGGTAGCTAAACCCCTGTACGTCAGTAACCCCTTCCTGATGCCACATGTGAAGAAACAGCATGATGTGATGAGTGGCCCATGCTGCACAGCAGCTAGTTCTGTTCTTCATAAGCTGTAAAACCAGCATCTTTCAAACTATACAGACTTCTCACCAAGGCTTGCTCTTCTACAGAGAAGTTGATTTTGAAAATCAGTCTGCTGTCTATCTCAGAAACAGGTCAGCTGTAGTGATTTTAGTCCTATTGAATTCACTTTTAGCACCTAGTGATGGAGTAAATCAGTGGTTGGCATGGAATACCAAATTATAAGTGACAAATAAGTACCTGTGTTTTCATAGAAGTTCCCTCCAAAATGGCTCTTTAGAACCGTGTCTTTTCTAGTTTCACTGATGACTTTTGCTCCTTGCCTGACTGTCTTGCCAATAGGTTTCAGCCCCAGGCAAGTTCACAATGGATTCAGTGTGACCAAAGAAATGACAGTAGAATGTTCTTGGGTTATACGCCACTTTATTTCCACAGTGGCAGGTCAGTCACTAAAATCTCATTCGCTCAGAGCGAGTCTGCGTGCCACAAGCTGGTCTCTGGCTCTGGGCCTCTCTGCCCGCACAGCCGTCCTCGGTGCTGCCGCTACTCCAGCCTCTGCTCTGCTCTTCTGCAGCCTTGCAGCTATGCCACCGTGTCACCCAGAGCACTGGGCAGAGCTCTTTATATAGAATCAATAACAATGTATTGCCCACACCTGTGTAGTGAGCTAGCCAACCAGGGCCAGGTGAGAATCCTGGCCACAGGAACTTTCATTTTATCCACACTGACCCATTATGATGACTTTAAGCTGGTTACCTACTACTTCTGGGTCTCTCTTTTTACAAACCATTTTGTGTTCTGCTAATGTTGCCACAGCCCTTACACAAATTTTGGAAACAGCTTTGCCCACGTTGTGCATTCGTGGGTAGTTTCTTGTAGTGTACACTAAAGCATGCCTCTCAGAATACAAGCTGTGACTCCCTCATACAACTTTTCCAAGCATTTTCTCTTGCTCTGCTACTTATTCTGTGGCCCAGTTAATGAACCAACTCAATAATCCTGGCATTTCCCTCCACACTCTGCTTGGAATGTCTTCACTCTTCATTTAAGACATCAAAATTTCCACTTCCTCATGAAGTCTGTCCTGATTCTTCCCAGCTGGATGGGCTGTCTTTGGTGTTTGAATCCTTGTAGTTTTGTGGTTTGTTTTTTAAAACTAGTGCCCCTCATATAGCAGTCATCATGTTTTCCTTAATATGAGAGCTGTTACATCAGTTTCTGTTTTCCCACATGTCAGATTTCAGGCTCCTTAGGAGCAGGAACTGTGGATATGGCCCAGTGCCACACAGATCTTCAATTATAGGACTTCCTATAATTTGTAATGGCAATGTAGGAAGACTCATTCTGTATACGTTTAAAGTTGTTTATCACCTTTAAACCTATAACCAAAAAGAAAACCACAGTTAATGCCACCAATACCACTGTTAGCTATTTTAAGACATTACTTAAACAGATTTTTTAAATGTATTTCCTGAAAAACATTTAAGAAAGAAAGTTAATGCTGTAAGACTCTAAAAACAGTTTTTTTTTTCAAGTATTGTATTTTAACACTTCAGGATTAAATAGGAAAATGTCAAATGTAGGCCAATTCTTAATAGTAATTTTAATAAGCCTTGGTGTGGATAAAGTGAAGGTTCCTGTGGCCAGGATTCTCGCCTGGCCCTGGTTGACTAACTCACTACACACACGTGGGCAATGCATTGTCATTGACTCTATATTATAGAGCCCTGCCCAGTGCTCTGGGCAACATGGTGACATGGCTGCAAGACTGCAGGAGAGCAGAGCAAAGGCTGGAGTGGTTGCAGTGCCCAGAACAGAGACTGGGATGGCTGTGTGGGCAGAGAGGCCCAGAGGCAGAGACCGGCTTGCTGCATACAGACTCACTCTGAGTGGATGGCATTCTAGTGATTGACCTGCCACCGTGGAAGTAAAGTTGAGTATAACCTTTTCACCCCAAGAACGTTCTACTGTCATTTCTTTGGTCACACTGAATCCATAGTGAACTTACCCGGGGCCGAAACCCATTGGCAAGGCACTTGGCCTTTTTCTTCCTGATATTTTTAAGGCCTGTTTGTCTTTCAGAATACTGTGAAATAAAAGGTTAGAGCTGTTGTACTTGTCCTGGGAGCAGAGGCCTGAAGCCTAGTAGAGGCCAGCAGGTCCAGCTGCCTGCCTGGTGTATGTAAAGTGGCAGGGGTTCTGCTCAGTGCACTCAGATGGTGAGAGAATCCTATTGCTTCTTCCTCACTGTATCATCAGATTTTAAGATGGTCCATCTAGTGACCATTCCTTAAGAATACTTTCTCATCCAGGAGTTGATAGATTTTGAATATTTTGGTCTTTTTTATATTATTATTATGATAAGATTTTGGTCTTTTAGTAGCTAGATGCTTACTATCTGGAAATGAAAACAAAAACAAGAATTTTTTATTTTCAAATTAATGTAAAGCTTCAGTTGTTATTAAATAGAACATGTTTTCCTTTCAAACTAATATTCCTTTCAAAAAGCAGAAGGGGGAAAAGTAAATCCCAGAAGCATTCTTTTAAACTTCACTTTGGAATCAAATAAAACATGGAAAGTTGTTGTGTGTGATAGGCATACATTTCTTACAATCATCTTGTAGGTAATTTTTACCTGTTAGCGTCTTCAACTTTGATGATGACTTTTTTTCCAAGTTGGCCTAGCTGTTATTTCCCTTTTCCCTTTTGCTCTGCAGTTCTCCACTGAGGGAGGCCTGCACTGGAGCCATAGCCCTTATGTGACCCTCCACGGATGCCTCAGTGGTTACGTCCTCCTTTGTCGTGTTGCCACCTGTAATCCCAGGCGAGTCAGGAGAAGAAGGTTTTGGGCACACATATTAGAGCTGTCTCTAAGACCAACTGCTTAAACTGGTTGTTTTAATAATACTGGATGTTTTCTTTGGCTTTTTTTTAAATGAACTCAAATGGCTTTTTGACTTTGGACATGACATTTTTGCTACATCTCTGCAGTTTCATTTTTTGTTGAAAAAATCTCCAAAAGACGCCTATGAAAAAAGGAAAAGAATGAGAAGTTATTAAATATGTCCTTGCTGTTTTCATCCTTTTTATATTTTTTTAGTAAAAATTAAAAATCTGCCCCTTTAGTAAGAATTCCATTAAAAAAAAATAGACTATGTATTAGAGCAGTTTTAGGATTGCAGTCAAATTGAGCAAAAGATATAGCGATTTCCCACCTGCCCTATGCCCTCACATGCACAGCTTCCCTTGTCAGCATCTGAGGGAGAATGGTGTGCTTGTGACAGCTCGTGACCTGTGCTGGTACGTCATTATCACCCACAGTCCACACAGTCCACAGCTGACGGTAGGATTCATTCAGTGTTGTGCATGATGTGTAGGTTTGGAGAAGTTTATAAACTTACAAAAATTCATAAATTTGTATATATCCATATTTCTATGGTGGTGTTTTCTGAAGGCTTAATAGAATCTAATCTATTAGTAGAGTCATCATAAAATGTCCTGTTCAATGTTTAGACTATTGGTGAAGGGTTATGGCCTGGTTAACATATCCTGTTAGATTTATATTCCATGCGAAATATTTAGTTTTAAAATTTTAATACAGTATATCAATAAATACATACATAAATATTAGTATAAAGAAATTTTTTGAATTACATTGAAACTGTGAAAGTTTTTTAATACTGTCAGACTTGTGTTGCCTCAATTTACAAATCATAAATTGAATGTCTAATTTGATTTTTTGATACCAAAAGGCTTAGGATACTAAATTCCAAAGTTTTTTAAGAAGATCAAATGAGTTTACAGGCCTGAAAATCTTTCACAAACTGTAAAGCACAATTATTTCTATTAAGTGTCATGCCTCTGTGTATAGATCTTACTACTATGGCTGTTAGGATATGAGATTGAGACCCTCCTCCCCTCACACTGGCATGCAGGGCTTCCTAAATCCATGGATTTCTTTCTTTCCCTTTCACTTGACTGGAAATTTGCTTGTCCTGCTAATTCTTAGAATTGCAGTGAATTGCTTCTTGTTTTTCAGTCCACTTTGAAGAAATTTTGCATCCTTTAAAAGGGTGTTGTTTGCATATTTGTGCATGACTTATGTCTTCACTCCACTGAAGGATAAGTGGCATTGGGTCTATGGGTGGTTATTGTTAACTTTCTCCTTGATGAAATAGAGCCATCCCAGTCAATCTTTTGGGTTGTTACAATCAGCTATATTTCAGTGACATTTTTCTTTTCAGGTTACTGTCTGTAAACTTATGTTGCTATCTGGTATGTATATTGTGTAGACCAAGGTTATAATCAAAATAAATAACATTGTAGCAATGTTGCTACCAAACACCATTTTAGAGCTATTAAATACAAGCATCCTTATAGATGCATATTTATTTAAACATGTCAAGAAATTGGATAGGCTTGTACTAAATGAGCATTATTGTATCCAGATCAGTAGGAACTAGGCTTATTGGTACTTTCACTTCATTTTTAATCCCTGTCCTCCTAGGTGGTAGGCACATCTGAAAGCATTTAAGTAAAAGAAGGTATTTTATTATTTAATAATAATGAAGAGTAATATAAGAGCTCTTTTTTTTTTAAAGCTCTAACATACTATACAATTCACCACTTAAAAATATACAGTGGTTTGTTAATATATTCACAGAGTTATGTCATCATTACCACAATCAATTTTAGGACATTTTCATTACCCTAAAAGGCAATCTCATAACCACTGGGAATCCTTTTTTCTTTTCCCCCCAAGCCTCTAGCACTAGACAAACATTCATTTATTTTCTGTCCCTCTGTATTTGCCTATACTTTATAAATTTCAGATAAAAAATCATTTATATTGAATAATTGGTCTTTTGTAAATGGCTTCTTCCATTTAGCATAGTAGCAAGGTTCATCCTTGTTGTAGTATATATCAGTACATCATTTTTATGGCCGAATAAGAATTCCATTATATAGATACATTCTACATTGTGTTTCTCCATTCATCTGAGGTAAACGTTTGGGTTGTTTTCATTTTTTGAGTATTATGAATAATGCTAAAGGTGAATATTCATATACAGATTTTTATATGGACATGTTTTCATTTCTCTTGAGTATATACCTAAGATTAGAATTTCTGGGTCATACAGTAATGTGTGTTTCACATTTTGTAGATCTTCCAAGCTATTTTCCAGTGTCTGAACCACTATATATTTTACCAGCAATTTACGAGCATACCAATTTCTCCACCACCTCACCAACACTTGTTGTCCTTTTTAGTAATAGGTATCCTATTAGATATGAAATGGTATTTCATTGTAGTTTCAATTTTGATTATCTTTCCATGTGCTTTTTTTGTCATTTGTATGTTTTCTTTGGAGAAATGCCTATTCCTGCCCTTTGCCTATGTTTTAGTTGGGTTATTTATCTCTGTATTATTGAGTTGTAATAATTATCTGTATGTACTAGATTCAAGTCTTTTATTAGATATATGCTCTGCACATATTTTCTCCCCTTCTAGGTGTTGTCTTTTCACTTTAATAATGGTACCTTTGGAGTAAAAATATTATCTTGGTTTCAGCTTTACAACAGTGATTCAGTAGTTATCTACATTAATAAGTGGTTACCCCAGTGTAGTTACCATCTGCCAACATACAAAGACATTACAATATTATTGACTATATTCTCTATCTGTACTTTCATCCAGTGACTAATTTTATATTATATATAAGAGATTTTGTGCCTTTTACATGTTTCACATGTTTCACTTACCTTCCACCAACCTCCCTCCCCCATGGCAACCACCAGTTTCTTCTCTGTGTCTTTTAGTCTATTTCTGTTTCGTTCATTTGTTTTGTTTTTTAAAGTACACATATAAGAGAAATCAAGAGTTATTTGTCTTACTCTAACTGGCTTACTTCACTTAGCATAACACCCTGTAGGTCAGTCCATTTTTGCTGCAAAAGGCAAGATTTTGTTATTTTTTATGGTTGAGGAATATTCCATTGTATATGCATATTATATCTTATTTATCTATTCATCTATTGATGAACCCTTTGGTTGCTCCCGTATCTTGGCTATTGTAAATAATGCAGCAATAAACATAAGAGTACATGTATATTTACCAGTCAGTGATTTTGTTCTCTTTGGGTATATTCCCAGAAGTGGAATTACTGGGTCCTGTGGTATTTCTGTTTTTAGTTTTTTGATCAATCTCCATACTGCTTCTGCAAGGCTACACCAATTTACATTTCCACTAACAGTGTGGGAGGGTTCCCATTTCTCTATATCCTCTCCAACACTTGTTATTTCTTGTCTTTTGGATAGTGACCATTCTGACTGGTGTGCGGTGATATCTCATTATGGTTTTGATTTCCATTTACCAGATGGTTAGTGATGTTGAGCATCTTTTCATGTGCTTATTGGTCATGTGTATGTCTTCTTAGGAAATTATCTGTTCAGGTCCTCTGCCCATTTTTTAATTGGGTTATTAGGGATTTTTTTAGCGTTAAATTATATGAGTTCTTTATATATTTTGGATATTAGCCCCTTATGAGATATATAATTTCCAAATATATTCTCCCATACAGTAGGCTGCCTTTTCATTTTGTTGGTCGTTTCCTTTGCTGTGCAGAAGCTTTTAGTTTGATGTTTATTTAAAAAATTTTTTCCCCTTGCCTAGGGAGATGTATACAGAAAAATAATTACTAATGCTGATAGTAAGAGTTTACTGTCCATGTTTTCTTCTAGGAGTTTTATGCTTTCAGGTCTTATATTTTGATCTCTAATCCATTTTGAGTTTATTTTTCCATTGGAGTTAAGACAGTAATCCAATTTCATTCTTTTGCATGTAGCTGTCCAGATTTCCAAATGCCATTTATTGAAGACCTTTTCCTATTGTACATTCTTGAGTCCTTGGTCATATATTAGTTGACCATATAAAACATGGGCTTATATCTGGGCTGTCTATTCTATTTCATTGATCTATGTATCTGTACTATTGCCAGTACCATACTATTTTGATTACTATAGCTTTGTATTATAGCTTGAAATCAGGGAGTATGATATCCCCAGTTTTGTTCTTTCTCAGTATTGCTTTGGCTAGTCAGGGTTTTTTGTGGTTACATTCAAATTTTATGATTATTTACTTTAGTTCTGCGAAAAATGCCATTGGTATTTTGATAAGGATTACATTGAATCTGTAAATTGCTTTGGGCAATATGGCCATTTTGACAGTATTAATGCCTTCTATCCGTAAGCATAGAATATCTTCCCACTTATTTGTGTCTTCTTCAGTTTCCTTCATTAATGTCTGTAGTTTTCAGAGTACAAGTCTTTAACTTCCTTGGTTAGATTTATTACTAAGTATTTTATTCTTTTTGTTGCAATTGTAAATAGAATTGTTTTCTTGATTTCTCTTTCTGCTAGTTTGTTATTAGTATATAGAAATGCAGGAGATTTCTGTATATTGATTATATATCCTCCAATTCTCCTGAATTCAGTCATTAGTATTCTAATAGTTTTTGGGTGGAGTCTTTGGGGTTTTCTATATCTGGTATCATGTGATCTGCAAGTAGTCACAGTTTAACTTCTTCCTTTCCAATTTAGATATATTTATTTCTTGTTCTTATCTGATCCTGTGGCTAGGACTTCTGTGTGGAATAACAGTGGTGAGAGTGGGCATCCTTGTCTTTTTCCTGATCTTGGAGGAAAAAAGCTTTCAGCTTTTCACCATGGAATATGATGTTTCCTGGGGTTTGTCACTATAGCCTTTATTATGTTGAGGTATATTCCCTCTATACCCACTTTATTCAGAGTTTTTAGCATGACTGAATGTTGACCTTTGTCCAGTGCTTTTTCAGCATCTATTGAGATGATCATATGGTTTTTATCCTTTTTGTTAATGTGTTGTATCACATTGATTGATTTGTGGGTATTGAGCCATCCTTTCATCCCTGGAATAAATCCCACTTGGTCATAGTAAATGTTCTTTTTGATGTATTTATTAAGTCATTTTGTTCATCAGGGATATTGGTCTGTAATTTTTGTGGTGCCTTTGTCTAGTTTTGGTATTAGGGTAATGCTGGCCTCATAGATTGAGTTTGGAAGTAATCCTTCCTCATCTATTTCTTAAAATACTTTAAAAGGGAAAGGTATTAGCTCTTTAAATGTTTGGTAGCATTCACCTGTGAAGTCATAAAATGTTTTAGTTTTTATGACATCCATTTTATCTATTTTTTTTCTTTTGTCACTTGTGCTTTTGGTGCCATATCTAAGAAGCCATCGCCTAATCCAAAATTATAAAGGTTTACTCCTATGTTTTCTCTACACGTTTTTTTGGTTTTAGCCCTTACATTTAGGTCCATGACCCATATTGAGTTAATTTTTGTGGATGGGGTGAGAAAGGTCTGAATTCATTATCTTGCTTGTGGGATATCCAGTGGTCCCATGGTATTTGTTGGAAAGGTTTTTCTTTCCCTATTGAATTTTCTTAGCACTCTTGTTGAAAATTAGTTGACCATAAATAAAAGTCATTGCTTTTCCATCTATTTATCTGTCTATTCTTATGCCACTGTTGAATTGTATGTCTGTATTTATGCCAGTGCCACCCTATATTGATTACTATAGCTTTATAATAAGTTTTGAAAGGAGAAAGTGTGAGAAGTGTGAGTCCTCCAACTTTGTTACTTTTTCTATATTCTGTTGTCTATTATAGGTGCCTTGCATTTCCCTATGAATTTTAGAATCAATTTTTGTCAGTTTCTGCCAAAAGGCTGGATGAGTTTTCAGTAGGGATTTTGTTGAATCTTTCTATCAGTTTGGAGGGCATTGCTGTCTTAACAATATTGTCTTCTGGTGTATGAATATGAGGTATCTTTCTATTTGTTAAAGAATTCTTTAATTTCAACAGTGTTTTGTAGTTTTCAGAATACAAGTTTTATACTTCATTAAATTTATTCTAAAGTATTTTAATTTTTGATGCTATTGTAAATGAAATTGTTTTTAATTTCATTTTCACACTACATTGGTGTGGTATAGAAATACAATTGATTTTTTAAAAATCTTGTATCCTGCAAACTTGTTGAACTCATTTATTACTCTTACCTAGCATTTTAGAGGATCCTTGGGATACGCAAGATTATTTCATCTTCAAATAGAGAGTTTTACTTCCTTCTTTCCAATCTGGGTATATTTTTTCTTGCCTAATTTCCCTGACTCAGGCTTCCAGTACAGTGTTGAATAGAAGCAGCAAGAGCAGACATCTTTATCCTTTCTGGACTGAAGGGAGAAAATAGTCACCATTAAATATGATGTTAGTCATAGGATTTTTATAGATGCTGTTTATCAGATGGAGGAAGATCTGTTGTATTCCCAGTTTGTTGAGTGTTTTCATTGTGAAAGTGTATTGGATTTTGTGACAAATGCCTTTTTGTTGTCTATTCAGATTCTCATGTGGTTTTTGTCCTTTGTTCTATTGATGTGGTTATATTACATTAATTGTCAGATGTCATATCAACCTAGCATCCCTGAGGTAAATCCCACTTCATGGTATATAATTGCTTTAATATGTTTGTAGGATCATATTGCTCATTTTTTGCCGAGCACTTTTGCATCTCTCTTTATAGGAGATATGGGTCTGTAGTTTTCTTTTCTTGAAGTGTCTTTAATTTTAATATTAGATTAACATAGCCCACATGACATAGGATGCCTTCATGCTGGACCTGCACGCTCTAGGGGGGCAACCATCACCCCAGCCACCTCCTGGAGTGTCTCATCCTGGACCTCTCTGAGGGCGTGCATGGCAGCTTGCCCTCCTCAGAGCCTCCATTTGGATATACCATAAGTCACCCACGTCTATGCTTCCACCTAGTATGTGTAGATCTCCTCCACTGATGTCCCTCCTGGACACACTAGGGCTCTCAGCAGGAGCCCCTCTCTCCACCCAGACCCACTCCCTGGCCTCCAGTTTTCCCTCATGGCCCACTTAAAGGCACTCTCCCTCACTAATTTTTCATTCTCTTTCTTCCTGTTTTATCCTTTCAATGTCTTTTCAATTTCTTGAACCAATCAGAGTTGCTGAAATTCCCTGGGAGTAAGGCATTAATCCTTGTAGGGCTTTTTTTTTTTTTAAGTTTAATTTTCCACAGAAGGTTTTATTTTTTTCTATATTGGTTCTAAGAGTTTTGCAGATGCACAGACTAAATAAAACTAAATGTCTTATTGTAAAAAAATGTTTTTAATACTGTAATGAGAAAATGCTTAATGAAAAAGCATTTAAATGACATTAGAGAATTATTTGTCATGTTAACATATGCTTCTATTATGCAGAATGTAAAGACTGTAACTCTGGCCTTTAGAAGTTAAGAATAGCCTCACATTTCTAAATAAAGGAACAATATTAAAGTTGACAAATATGGTGAGGATCACTGATACATAAAATAAACATTTGGGCTTAAGTTATACCATCATACATATACAGTTGAGGAAAGTGGATGGGAACCATAATGATTTATTTTTGCCTCTAATAAATGTGGACTTAAGAACAAATATATTAATAAATATGGAGTACCTACTAATTACCAAATTCTTTTCTGATATAACTCATGTAAATAAGAGTATATAATTTCAGAACCTTTGAATCCGAAATCACAGACAAATTTAACATAGAACAAATAAGAATGTGAAAATATATCATTCATATTCTGAGACGCCTCATACCAAACAACACAAAATTATAAAATGATAGTTATTAAGAAATAAGGTAATACTTGGAAATTTACTATATTTTGGGCAGTGTTTTAAGTTCCTTTAAGGCATTTCATTTATTTAAGAATTCTATGAAATGTATAAATTAAACTATTTTATAGTAGAATAATTGGGCCAAATAGATTTTAAATTTCTAATCTTGGTTCATATAAGGAAAAATGAAATTTTGAAGTGAAATAGAGTATTCGTTTTTCTTATATTCAGGAAGTGCTTTACACTTTTATGAAATGACTGAGTCTGAATTTCTGTAGGGTCATATTTAGGTGTAGGTGTTTATTAGCCTTGTACAATGAGTGGGGAAGTGTTCCCTATTCTGTTACTTTTGGGAAGAATTTATAAAGCATTGATATTAATTCCTTCTTAAACATGTGGTAAAATTACCAGTGAAGCCATCAGGGCTTCGTGGGAAGTTTTTAAATTACTGACTCAATTTCTATTCAAGTTTTCTATTTCTACGTGTCAGTTTTGGTAGTTTGTGTCTTTCTAGGAATTGTTCCTTTTATTTTATTTTTCTGATTTGTTGGCATCTAGTTGTTCATATCATTACCATAAAGGATTCCACATGACCCTTCTGATTTCTGTAAGGTTGGTAGTGAGTCCTTAACTCCTTCATTCCTGATTGGTGCCATTTGACTCTTCTCTCATTTTTTCATGGTTAGTCTACATATCAATTTTGTTGACCTTTCCAAGGGACCATCTTTTGATTTTGTTTATTGTTTTTCAGTTCTGCTTCTCATTTTATTTCTGCTGAATCTTTTATCAATTTTTCTGTTCTGCTCGAGTTTAGTTTGCTCCTGTTTTTCTGTTTTTTCAATATGAAAGCTGAGGTTGACTTGTGATCTTTCTTCCTTTTCAATATGGACATCCACAACTATAAATATTCCCAGAACACTGCTTTATCTGCATCTCATAAGTTTTGCTGTGTTGTGTTTTCCATTTCATTCCTTTCAAAATAGTTTCTAACTTTTCTTGTAATTTCTTCATTGACCCATTGGTTATTTAGGAGTGTGTTGTTTAATTTCCATTTGTGAATTTCTCTGATTTCCGTGTACTGTTGATATCTAATTTTCATTGTGGTCAAAGAAGATAGTTTGTGTGATGTCAGTCTTTTATAATTTATTGACCATGTGGTCTGTTCTTGAGAACATATGTGTGCATTTGTAGAGAATATATGTATTCTGTTATGAAAGCTTTTTATAGTTTTTTTTGTCTAACATAATTACAACTTTAAGTGCTTAATCTTGATAAAGCTTGCTAGGATCATTAGTTCTGCAAGAGTAAAGGGTTTAATGTGAATTGACATTGTATGTAAATACAGTATTTTATGGAGCCTTTTTTACAATCTGGTCATTGGATACCTGTTGTGCAGATAGGATTTTAAAAACCAGTCTAATAAGGGAAGTATGTAAGGCCCGTCTTCATTTGGATAATCTGCTTATTATGTTAACTTTACACAGTGAATTGTAGTCATTACATACAGTGCCTCTTTGCTGAGAGAAGGCATACATTTATACAGCAGGATGATTTAGATGTACCCAAAGGAGAGTGAACAAACAAGTTGTTGTTTTTGAATTAACTGTAATGTCAGTGTGTATACTATCAAAATATCAAGAATTATCTGTGACTTTAAATGTTGAAATGATGAAGACAGATGTTACATGTTTTCTCAAGAGTGGAGGAAGGATTGATTTCTCCCTCGCTCTCTGTCTCTGTTAGTGACATGCCAAAGGGAAGCATATTGTTGACCAAAGGGTCTAACAGTTCTTGGCATCATTCCACTAATGAGTAACAAACACTGTCATAAGCCTGCATTGCATCTTGAATAATTGGGGTCAGCAGCAGCTTTATTAAAGCAACCTGGATTAAATACACTTTTATGTGATTAATACATTGTAATATTCAAATTTGCAGTGTATAAAGGCAAACCAGAACATTATTGAAAACTAGAATTTTTTAAAAAACAGCAATAAGACAAAACAATGCCTAAATTATGGGTTGCAATAAATACTTGTAGTTTAAAACCTTTCCATACACTCTCTAGGAAGATTTCCTATATTCTGGCTACAAAACTAAAACTAAATTCTTTTAATGTCACTGAAGGCACATCCTAGAAATTCTGTGCTGTTTTCTGGGCCTTTCTTTTGCTCCCTAAGGGGGTGAGTATCATGTCTATCAGGTTAAGATTTGTATTTTTGCCATACCAACATAAACCTAACACCTATAATTTATATTCAACCAATGCATAGTATGTGACTTATTTACTACATTACCTTTTCCATGAGAGAGGAATAATAGTAAGAATGTATTTCATATCTATACTTGAATAATTGCCATGCCCTTACCTAGTTGGTTCATTCAGGTCCCAAATTCAGTGTTTCTTTATTTAGCATTTTGATGGAATTAAAAAAAATGATTTCTAATATGAACCTCATTCAGCTTATTAAAGAAAACATTTTTATTGAACTACTAGATTTTTAGTTATCATTTAGAAGAGAAAACCTCTGTTTTCCTTTAATAACTTCCAGTATCAGGAATTCTAGCTGTTTTATAAAACAAACAAACAAAAAAGAATTTATGTGGAGCAGTGAGCAGCTTAGAGCTATCTCCCTAGGAGGTATTCATTTAATGCTTGTTGACTGACAGAAAATTGTTTTGGTAAAGCCAGTCACAGGCTATATGAAGAGTACAGAATGCATTATTTGCCTGATGCAAGTATTCATGAACTCATTATACTGATATATAACTAACAGTGGACACTCTCACAAAGTCTGTGGCCTTCACATTTCTGGAAAAATGACAAGATGTATGTTTGCACTGAAATTTGCTGAGAACATGTCTATAGTTTTAGGGTTGCCTCTAAAAGATTATGCCACCATGGGCTTCCACTTTCTCTCTAGTTGAACACTCAAACACCTGTGGTGGCTCCAGAACCACTTCAGCTCCTAGCTGTTGGTCTGAACATACTTGGAAAGTAAACAAGCTGCTATTGGCTTTTTCTTCCCAACAAGAAATGTATGTGGTTCCCCAGACAGCAGGAGCAACATGTTTACACCTGTTCTAGTACCGCTCTCCCTTGTAGAAATAACAGGGGTTCTTCTCCCTAAAGGGCACATCCAAAATCTCCTCAGTTCGTGCAGTCAGCTCCACACATACAGGCTCTTCCCCTAGGTTAGGAATTGTTGTCTTGGAATTCTGGAACTCTGTAACTTGTGGTGTGAATTGCATGGCTAATAGACTAATATCGCTGTCACACCCTATTGACAATAGGGGAAAGGGAGAAGGAATATGATTTAACCTACATCAGTATATACATGACACACTGAACAAGGAAGAAATATGCATAGCTATTAGAGTTCTCATTTATGCAAATGGTTTACCAATTCCATGATCTGTTTGCTCTAACATAGCCAAAGTTTGTTGTCTGGTGTTTTGAATTACACACAGTGTTGATCGCAGAGCATGGCAGACAGGGAAGGCAAAACGAAACCTAAGTAAGTGTAATTCCAGTGACGAAAAGTTGTTACCCTGTCCTGACAGAAAAGGTTCAGTGTAGTTAACTGGCTACTCTGCAGCAGGCTGAGCTCTCCTGAGTGACTGGCACGATGGCCACTCAGTATGTCCTAGACAGGTTTGTGGTGGTGAGAGGCATCTGTGTTGCCTTTGTCACCCTGATCACTTCGTTGTGACCCCAGTGAACAAGCTCTCGGTTACTGTGGAAAGTTGATAAGCATTTTTAGGGTTATTTATCATGTCTTTGTGTTTTTTTGAGAGTTCTCTATTATCCAGCAAGCATTCAGATTGGACACAAAAATTCTCTTTCATCTTTTGTTCAAAGCATCAATCCATACACTTTTTCCCCAGCCATCTTTTTTCCTGTGTTCCTCCTTCTACATTTCTGATCATCCATCTAAACTTTGGTTCTTCATGCATAAGTTTGGGTCATTCTGCGTGTTCTTTTTGCTCCTTGGTCTGGTGGACCATGAAATGTACCCTTAAAGAGTAATTCCAACCATCCAGCTAAGCAGTTAGAGCTGACCATGAGTTACTGTGATCCAGACCTCATGGCATCTCTCCTGGGCAAATTGGACTTAGAATGCACTAATGAAGCTCTGCTCATCTGCCAGGGCCTTTTCTGATGGGAGCTATAAAGCTATGACAGTCTTTTCCCAACCAATATCCATTATCATATCATATCAGTCCATCTGGAAACTAGGCTTGACATTTTTCTCTTCATATTACTTGTCATACAGACTTTTCCATGAGGCCATAAGTGTGGGTTGAGAAGGATGGCAGGTGTGGCAGTATAGGTAAAGCAAGAGTATAAGCTTCCTATTTGTGAAACTTACAGAGTTTCAGATGTTATTCATACCCACATGTGCTACATATACAAATTTCAGTTGAGGACACAGTATTCCTGGACATGTCAATCTTTGTAGCCAGTTGATTTAGATGATGCCCAGTTCATGATAGGTCCCATGGCCACTTAGTATCTCATGGTCAAGGTTTTAGTTTTCTAATAGGGTCAGGTGTTCAGTCTCCACTAGGCGCCAGCAGCAAGCCAAGATTCGTTTATCAAAAGGAAAAATAGTTATTTGCTGAATAGCATATGGTTTGACCCCTAAACTTAGATCCTTCCACTATTCTCATGTGGCTCTATCTCAGTCAGCCATAGGTATTTCCATTGGTCACAGGGGCCAGGGGCAGAGTTGACATTGTATGCTGAATAATATGAATAGATTTTTCTTGGCCCCACTTGATACTGGCAGCTTTATAGGTCACTGAACAAATAGATTGGAGTAGTACATGAAAAAGTGGCATGTGTTGCCTATAAAATCTAATTAGACCTACTAAGCATTTGTGCTTCTTTTTTGGTGGTAGTGGATGAAAAGTGCAACAAAATTTTTTCACTTTTGAAGAAATATCTCATTGCACCCCAGATCATTGCACCAACAGAAATTTTACTCAGGGAGGAGGCTCCTGAATTTTTCTAGTATTTATCATCTACCCATTTGTAACAGCTTGTCTTCCCAGGGTATCCTCGGTACCTGCTACTGCCTATTAACAAATCCTATCAGTATGGTGCCATCTTGTCCTATGGAATGGTAAGATGATTAAGGTTCCTACAGACTGAGTTATGGTACAGGAACCAGAGTGGACATAGGATAATGCAGGATGGTGAAAGTATTCTGCCCTGCCAGGTAGAAGAAAGTAGCTTTTTGTTTTCTCTGCCTGTCTGGAACTACAACTTACAGTAGTGTTAGATGTTGACTGCTCCTAAAAGCATATAGAACTGAGAATGAGAAGCTCAAATACAACAATGGGTTTTCCCTCTTTTTTTTGGTTTGGATGAACGTATAGTCTGTTTTTCAGTAATACCTGTGATTGCGGTATTTTTTTTTTTTCTAAAACTTCAAATCATGAAAATTGCCCAAGACCCAGCTCATGAAGGAATCTACATTTTCACTATTAATGAGAAAAATATAAGTATATTTGATAAATTATTATATGCCAACTGTATATACATTATTTGTGCATACAGATATGAATACTGACAAATTGATAATACAGTGGGTATAGGAAGATTATAATTGTCTTATAAGAGTACTGACTCAGTTATATTGGAAATCAGTATGGTAGTATGTAGCAAATGTAAGAAGTTTCATACTCAATTTAGTTATCCTGCCTGCAAATTTATTTCAAGTATGTTATTTAGCAGAAACAAAAATGGTGTGCATAAAACATGTTTTGTAATACACTCCCTCTCTCCTCCCCAAGAAGCATTTTACACTTTTAGAGTTTCATAAAGTATAGAAGATCATAACGTGGCATGGGAAAATATTTGATACAATATATGCAAAAAAAAACAGAGTACAAATATCATTGACAAGTCAAAAACTCTAGAGACCAAGAGGTCTCTGAAGTAAAAGGGCTTATTGAGCCTTTACAGATGCAGCCAGAATAAAGACTGAATCCTGAGACAGGAAGTTTCTGCTTCACCAGCATTAAGGCCAGCTAATAAAAACTTGTCCACCAGACTCAAGAAACAGGGAACATTTATAAAGGTCTCAAGGAAAGAAGGTTCTTTAAATTCACGTTGACTGCAGAAAAGGAAAGTGGGCTAACACACAGTGGGGAAGTTCAGGGATTGGTGGTTAGTTTATAAGAAGACTTGTGGATTGGCTGTTGATGGTGGTCAGGCACTGTTCATACACAAGGGGGATGCGGTGGTTCTGGGGACCTTCTAGATGATTGTTGGAATGGCTTCATCCAAGAACGTGGAGCTTCTGTTTAACTATAGCCCATGGATATTGACCGATTACCTTCCCTTGTCTCCCTGTCTCCCATTCTTCTGCCCTTATGTGATTTAATTTTAGGACATTTCAGAATTTTTCTTTATCATCATGTATATTTGCAGATGTCTTAACATATAAACTTGTTGACAGAATCTAGGAAGTTACAAATGAAAACTATGTAAGAAGGTTATATTTGTGTTTGTATTTTTTTGTAATATTACACCTTTCGGTTTCTTCTCTGTAGTTTATTTCTCTTTAGAGAAAATGCGTCTTCTACTTCCTAAGCATTTCTGAAGAGTCCCTGAATGGGACTTTGGTCATTTTCTTCTGTAGGAGGGTTTGGAGACTGGGTGGTTGGGGTGGTTCAGTTAAGGAAGTTCTGTTGGTTGAAGCCCAAACTATTCTGTTGTTCATCTTACCCTATCTGCACACTAATGCCTAAAGTGATCAGTCTGCTGATTATTGTTGTTAAATTGTTTTTTCTTTGTTTTTCCCCCCAAGAAATTAAAATAAGAAAGTTCTGAAGATTAACAGTAAACATACCTCACAAAGCCAGCTCTGCCTCCACCCCACCCCACACACTCTCTTGTCCATCTTTAGAGCATAACATGAAGGAGTTCTTAGGGTGATTTGGCTGCAAGCCTCAGCTGTTATCTCATCTGAGGGGTTTTGCTGGAGGCTGGAGTTTCCCGACAGCCCTGACCAGGAGAGGTGGAATGCAGTGCTGACGCCACAGCCGCTCCTGGGAATGTTTTGCATTCCTCTTCCTGGCAGTGGTCAGGTGGCTTCCAGCAAGAATGAAGGACAACAACTTCCAAAAAAGAAAAAAAGAGAGGAGGAAAATAACAGTTTATAATCAAACTATTGTGGGGGAGGCACTTTTATTCTGAGCCAAAATTGAAATTAGAAGCAGATGTCTAGCATTCTGACACTGCATGAATGTTCAGTGCGTTTATTAATGACCATAGTAGCTGAGCTGTTTGGCTTTCTATGGAATTAAACTTTGAAACTCTAAGAATTATGGACACACAACTTCTTGTAGCTGACATTTAAACTCTGAAAGGAGCTTTCTGAGTATATAGCAAGGAAAGGGCACACTGATGCCTGGGTGTCATAGCTGAGGCACAGGCTGCTTTAAGGCCTGTTAATCTTCTAAAAAGTCACTGCTAAAACATTAAAAATCTCTGTAACCTGTTAATATATTTTGTGCTAATCAAGTGACTTCAAGCCATTTATTGAGGGAAGAGGTTAACATAGACTACAGAAGGTTTTTGCCTCAAAATATTTACATTTCAATGCTATTTCTGTATATTACATTACTGGCCAAGCCAGATATCGAAAACAAAACTTAGCAGACTCTTAATATAATAAACATAGGTTTTGCCAAAGTCGTGCACTCTGCAATAATGTGTGCAACAGAAAATTAGCGTAATTGAGTTAAATTTTAAACAATCTGTATTTTTCTGTCTTCTAACACTGAAGTGCCTTTGTTCAATTTCATTACACTGGTTTAGCAAATTACAATTTATGTGTCTGTCTATTTTTAAATAAAATATTTTCTTCTTTTTTTAATGCACACCTTTCAGGAGATTTTCACTTATTTTTATGTAACAGCAGTTACATTAACAATAGTTCTCCAGTTTGTGTGAAATGTGTTGAGTACTTCCTGTTACACACTGAAATGGAAAGTTGGCTCCTGTTGTAGGTCATGGTGCTGGTAAGGAGTTTCCAGAACTGTGCAGAAGTGCTGACTCATAGCATACAGTGGACTGACCCAGCTTTGGAGGGCTTGAGGGGGTTTTCAGAGCTCTTGGCTGAAGCAAGCAAAATAAGCCGCTGTAATGTACTATTTTATTTTTAGACACAGGAATTGGGGTAGAGGAGAGACTGTTGCTTGGAATATGATCCTTGTTAATAGCTTTAAAATGACTAAAAGTTCTAGGGTTAGGTGTATGTCTACAGGTTTGTTTTTCTACACTCCTACTAGAATTGGGAAAACAGGTTGTTTTTGCTATAGTCACCTACTGTGGTTCTCTTCTGCCTCTTGCCCCACAGGTAAACCCTGTAGCCCCTTAGGCTGGGATGGTGACTAACTATGGACTACACCATGTCAATCACAGTGGTGCTTACACTTAGGAGACTGGTCCAGAGAAACGTCTTTGGTATTGTATTTTTTTATGGCTGTGATTAAAAGTCCCTGAATCAAATAGCAAAAATTTACTAAAAAATTTAAGTACTAACCAGCAGGATTTAAGAGAAAAAAGGATTTGTTGCCTTTAATGTGCCTGGCTCTGTCCTTGATATTTTGCCTTTGTTAAATTGTTTTAATCTGAAGTTTTTGATTGAGATTTCTTTTTCAATCATTTGGTATGGAAATGACTGCTAGATTTGGGGGAAGGGGCTTTCTATAACAAAAATTCATCTTCTAAACTTATCTCTGGTATCATAAAGTTCATATATCCCAAATGTATTTATCCATCAATTCCATAAACACTGAATAACTGTTCTGTGGCAGGCCAGGGCTGGGTGCTCCTTGTTTTCTGTTTGAGGGGAGGGGCTGGAAGACTAGAGCAGTATGTGTAGCATTCCTTTATAGCAGCTAGGGCAGAAATCTCAGGAATAAAGGAGGGAGATACTCAAATCTGTGCTGAATACTGTCAGATTGGCTTCTTTTGATTATGATCCTGAGGCTCAGAGTTGTTGATTGAAAGCAGTTAAAACAGGCAATGGTAAAGCATGAGGGAGGTGAGAGAAATATAAATAGATGAGTGACAGAGATAGACTACTTAAAAGGAAAATTTAATAAACAAATATAAAGGATATGATGCAAATTATGTCCTTATGTGCATGCATATGGCTCACAAAACAGCATGTAGCATATCACTGGCATTTATGACTGCTTTCAAAGAGGCCATGATGCCCTTCATTTCTGATATTTACCTTTTCCATGCACTGCTGAAGAATTTGAGTGGCTATTTGTTAACAAAAAATCCCAGAATCCTAGAACACTATTTTAAAACTACTTCCTGTTTTTTAGTTTGCTCTTTTGAAGGCTGACAAAAGGAAGAACACATGTCCTTCCTTTGAATGAGCCCCGGGCAGAGGGGAGTGGCACACCATTGCTGTGGAAATCCACTTGATTAACCCATCCTAGTGCAGTCTCTGGCAATAAGCACTGTCACTTAACTTTCAGAGCTACCATTGTCTTCTGCTGAAAAATGAAAAAGAAACCATTAATCTATTTGTAGGGAGCTTATGAGGAATTATTAACAATGAAATTCATATTTCAAAATGTAAGGGATCAATCTCTACCTTTTTAAGTGTTTCTAAGCACTTAGCAAAAGTCCTTGTCAACATCTGCCTGATATTATGCAGTGAGACCCAAATGAGTACTAATGGGTAATAGCCATCAGCTCTGATGTCTGCTTGTACAGAAGTGGTAAAGGGGCTTTAGGGCCTGTCGCTCCTGTCCCTCCATCCCTAAATCCCTTTGGGTGGGTAATCTACAAAGCTTAAGGCTGGAATAATTGCATGTATGTTTTTATAATATTACTTAACAGGACTTAAATTATGTTTGTGTGTTTTTTGTCTGTTGTTCTCTATTACTCTGTGATATTCTAGGTACTAATTGAACTATTTGTGCATAGCTCACAAGTGTGTAGATATACGATATATTGGTTGATTAAATAAATGAAGTTGCTGTACTTTGAGACAGAAATACATTCTTTATTCTGTTAACTTTCATGTATATACACACATAGTCCATAATGTATATGTATTTTTAAAATTTTGCTGTATATCCATAACATAAAATTTACTGTTTAAATATGTTTAGGTGTATTCAGTGGCATTAAGTAAATCCACATTATTGTCAGCCACCACCACTATCCAGCTCCAGAACTTTTTCATCATCCCAACAGAACCTCTGTACCCATTAAACAGTAACTCCTCATTCCCCACCCCGCCTTCCAAGCTCCTAGTAATCTCTGTTTTATATTCTATCTCTATAAATTTGCCCATCCTAGGTAACTCATATAAATGGCATCATATGGTATTTGTCCTTTTATGCTTGGCTTATTTCACTTAGCATAGTGTCTTTAAGGTTCATCCATGTTATATCATGTCTCAGAATTTCATACCTTTTTTAAGACTGAATAATATACTACTGTATATATGTATTACCATATTTTGTTTATCTGTTCATCTGTTGATGGATATTTGAGTTGGTTTCTCCCTTTTGGCCATTGCAAATAATGCTGCTATGAACACTGGTGTACAAGTATCTGTTTGAGTCCTTGCCTTCAATTCTTTTGAATATTTATTTACCTAGGAGTGAAAATGCTAGATCATATGGTAATTCTATGTTAAATTTTTTGGGAAACCACCATAGTGTTTTATGTAACAGCTGTACCATTTTACATTCCCACCAGCAGTGCATGAGGGTTCATTTCTCAACATCCTCAACCAACAATTGTTATTCTCCCTTTTTTTTTAATAGCTGTGCTAATGGGTGTGAAGTGGTATTTCATCATGGTATTAATTTGCATTTCCCTAATGACTAGTGATGTTGAGCACAGTATATATACTTTTAAATTCTTAAATATCCCCAGTAAACAATTAGTCACTATAACCTGCAAAATAAAAGTCTGCAACAAAGATGCAGAGTTCCCTCACCTAGCTCCTTTACTCCAATTCCAGCCCTCCTCTTGCCCACAAACACCAGTTGCCTGCAGGCTGCCTGAGAAAGCCACTGTTCTCTGAGGGCTCAGAGAAAGAGAGTGGGTTCTCCTCTAATTAGCTCATCCTTCTACAGCATATGCTTTTGCTATATTTGTACCAAATTGATTAGCAATCCAAATGATTGTGTTCACCTATGCTGATTTTAGTTTCTCAGAAAAACAAAGCTTTAACCTAAAGTTACAATATGTAGGTATTAAATAATAGGAAAAGATTGTGAAATTCTTACTGTACAATGAGGACATCCTGAAATCGTGAAAATAATGGAAAGCTTATTTCTCTACTAGTAATTTTATGGTTTCATTATCTATGTTAAACTCTTTAATACATCTGTAATGTATTTTGGTGCATAAAATGAGGTAGGGATCAATTTTAATTTTTTTTTACAAATAATTTTACCAGTATTACTTTCTGAACAGTTTTTACCCACTGATTTTAAATGTTTCTCTTATTGCATACTGTATTCCTGTATATCATAGGATTTATTTTTTTGCATATTCTATTTTATTGTGTTGATAGTCTATAAACTTTGCCCTAAATTAGTTCCTTTCTTCGTGTGTGTGTAATTTATAAACAAATATGCTTGACCTGAGGGACGTGATCTTAAAAAATTTAAAAACAAGGTCCATGATCTGTTTCAGACAAGTAAGACAGTCAATAAACATAAAGTCTGACAAATTCTTAAATTCACCTCCTACCATTTTATTGGACTCTCACATCCATCAGTATAGATTGATTCATCTTGAATCCTGGGAGAAGGAGGGGTCTTAGCTACCAAAGTATAACCTGATATTTATTATAGATAATATAGAGTCATTGCATGGACTTTGAATGTGGCATACCTATTACTTAATTCTCCGTTTTCTTTTCTCAATTTTCTTGAGAAATTTTATAGAGGAATTTTAGAGTAATATGCCTCTTATAACATGGAGAGACAAATACTATACATTAATGATCCTCTTGCTAAAGATCAATTTAATATGTGTAAGCTCCAAGAATGGCAAGGACCTGTTCAGGTCATCTTTTTACTTCCTAGTGAAACTAGCACACATTCTGAAGTGTTTGTTGATATAAATTGAACAAAACGTGAATTGTTGAATTTTATGTTTATATTGGGCAAGCTCCAAGAAGTCTGGTTCGAAACTGTTTTTTGTTTGTTCATTTTAGAATTTAATCTTAAAAATCTTAGCACTCTGAATTTTTTCTTTCTCAGTCTCCAAACAGATTCCCGCCTCTCCCAGTCTAACCTTTGTCAGCCCAAGACAGTGTGCTACAGGTGGCATAAAAATTCTTAGCTTGCTCCATTAAACAGAAGCTAAGCATATTTAATCCTTTTTGTAGGTTATTCATTTAATCCTTACACAGGAGTCAGGGATGCAGTATTATCTTAAATTTGCAGATGGAAACTAAAGTCAGAGGGATTAAATAATTTGCTGAATGTTCCACTATGAGTGGGAGCCACAAAGCTGTATGACACTGTGTGGGTCTGACTCCAGAATGGTATTCTGGTTAGCTAGCTTTAGAAAAGATCCCCATCTTTGTCTCATACTTGCCTTAGTGTTTAGCACACAGGTGACCTAGGAATGTCAAGTTTTCTTGAGTCTCTTGTAGTCAGTTAATGAAAGGAGAGGATGTTGATAAATTCTGAGAAAATTTAAACAAACGGGATGAGACTCACAGAGTTTTCTTGAGATGTGCCTGTGAAGCTGTCGTCTTCCTTTGTGGGGCCTCATTGCCTTGGCCTGCTGTACAGCATGGCTTCCTCAAAATGTGGACATGGCCCTGCCCTGAAGAAGAATGGGAAGGTTTCACTTCTGCAAAATGTGTGTATAGTATCTCTGGAGTGAGTGCCAGCTGAGAGGCTCCTGAGAGTGGTTGTCCAGTCAGAGACTTACAAATGGAACCCACTTAAGGCATTGGAAGCCTGACTTATGTCTAGAGGGGTGGCTCCAATCAAAAGCTGAGGAAAACCTTAGTTTTACTGTAGAGATTTGATTGGAGTTGCTTTCACTAATACACTGGTAATAACTATGTTTCATGTATCTCCTTTTCCTTACTATTTTCTCCTTAAGAATAAATAATTAAATACAAAAATTTCTGTCTTAGGTATTATGGAATGTGTAAGGCTGTAAATGAAGAAAGTAGAGAACATGCAAGGAGGATAGTAGAAAAATGATGAGACATTTTTGTTTTTCTAATGGAGAACAGATCCATTTCATATTTGGAAGCATTCCAGATACTTTTTTTTAGATGAAAATCAAATCTCATCAACAAGATAGGGCAGTATTTTGTTTCAGTGGAGGCTGTTCCTAGTTCTTAGAAATGCATGAGCAGGAAAAGAAGAATTTTAGTACTGAAAAGGATCATCCTGTTCCCACCGTGCTTCGTTGTTTCGGATTAAGCGTGTACCTTGGCTCTGGCTCCTGCAGCTCCCACGGTGCAGGACTGTATTTACCACATGTGTCTCCCCGGGCATGGTCTCTTTTCCTGGATTTGTGAAGAAAACACCATTTTTAAATTCATTTATTTTCCCTGTTTGGTTATCAGCAGTAGGAAGAGCTGCTGAAGGCTTGGTCAATCAGTGTAGAAATATGAGGACCTGTGATTTCACAGGGAAAGAGAAAGTTTCTCACTGACCCTCGGCTCAACAGTCCATACCTGTCCCCCATCCCCCCACTGGCAGAGGTGGGGTAGCGGTTAGATGTGTTCATATGAAAGTCACTAGATCTGTAAGAGTGAGGCATTGCACAGAGGTGGTCTTTTTAGTGGGAATGTAGCCAGGAGTGTTGGTTGGAATATAGAGCAGTGTAGACCGAACAACTGACTAGGGAGCAGGTTATTCCCACTGTTCATGGAGGTTTGAAAACTGTGTGCTTTAGGGCAAAAGACCAACTGAAGAAAAGAGGTTTAAAAGGTGTAACTAACACTTGAGCTATTTAGAAATTCCTCAGTGTAGCTGCCGATTTAAATAAACTACCCCGAGTCTAGATCAGTACAGTCTGCAGCCCCAGGGGCTGTTGCCTTCTTCCTGACTTCAGCACTGATTGGTTTGTATGCTGTTTGGGGATACAGATGACATTTGATCCCTGATGAGCCTCACATTGCATCCAGGTGTACCACTCCTTTCTCTTTGTTACCAAGTGCTGTGTAGCCTAGGATGCCTCTCAGATTTTTCTTTTAAAGTCGTAACAGCGTGAGCAGGCTATAGTCTTCCTAATAAAAAATGCTCACTTCATCAGGGAAACAGAAGTGTGGTATACACCATTACATAATCCAGTTTCTCTGGTGTTAAAACTTTAGTATTTGAGAGCTATTATGAAGTCTGTGCACAGAACTGTGGACCCCTCTGTTTTCTGGTGAAGAGTTGGCATCTTTGTCCACATCCCATGAGAAAACACAATGATGACTGGAAAGTGTCCTGAGGTATCTGGCACAGCTCACTGGTACTGGCTTGATTCATAATCCTGAGCTCCCAGCACTGAAAGGTATTTTAGGGATCAGTTCATTGAAATTGACACCTGAGTAGGGTTCCCAAATAAAACACAGGGCACCCAGTTAAACTGTAGGGTGTATTTACACTAGAAAGTTATTTATTCATCATTTACCTAAAATTGATTTTTAACTGGCCCTTCTATATTTTATTTGGTACATCTGACAACTCTATACCTGAGGCTAAATTACATAAAATATTAAGAATTCATATAAAATAATGTCATTGTGGGGATGAGAAATATCCCTTTGTACTTCTCACCGGAACTTTTAAATTTGATGCTTTACTTCAAAATTACTTCTTCTATACTCTCCTCCCAAACATCCAAATTAAATCATTCATAACTGGCATTTAGCTCGTCATTTCACATCCTGGCAGCAACCCTGTGGGGTCCTGTAATCACAGTATCACTAGGTAAGGCCCAGCCAGGAGCAGCAGTGGGGTGAGTGCCTGACCTTCTTGACACAGCCCCCCTAGAACTGCAGACTCTCGGCATTTGTGTTTGTCTCTTCTCAGAGTGCTGTCCCTGGCCAGCCAGAGGCACAAGAGAGGCACACAAACCAGGCACGTTTCGGGGTTGCTTGGGCCAAAGCATGTCCTCACACTCTCAAGGTCTCAGGGTTCTCATATTAAGTTACTTGAGTAACGCAGAAAGCCAGAGGGGAGTTGATAATTCATGATATGAGACACAGGGGTCAGAGGTTGTGAGGGAGTTGGGAGAATTAAGTAATTATTAGTATCTCCTAAGACTTTAACGTCAGTATCCAAAGGAGAAAGAGCAGAGCCAACAGTTCCCACTAAGAGTGCTGACTGTGGGGATTTGGGTATTTTCTGCACAGTGTTTCTAGTATCATTTGAGTAAAATTTAGTCTTTTGTGTGTACCTTTTACTGAAGGAAGCTTTTACTTCCAAAAGGCTTCTTTAAAGGTGTAAAGGCTGTACTGTGAATTGAGGATGACACACCCTGTTTTGAATTGGATTTCCTGCTAGTTCTGATTGGAGGCATTCTTCCCGGACTAGGGTGAATTCAGTCCCAGTGTTTGCTTGTAAAACTGAATCCAGTCATTGTATTTGGAGTTTGGCTTCCTGCCTGCTGTTAAAGTACAGAGCAAATTTCAGCTAGTTACTCCCTGTGATTCTGTGTCCTCCATAAAGACCAGGGAAAGGAAAGGGGAAAACCCAAAGGGTGACTGAGTTCATTTACATACCATGCCGGAGGGTAGCTGTTTGCTGCCCGTGTCACATGATTCTGTGGACAATCCTGATATTCCACTTACCGGAATAGGAGACATCCTAAAAAAACCCCAACAAAACAAAATAAAACAAAACCCTGTTCTCTTTCTCCGTGGTTCTAGGTTTCACATTAGCAGCTGAGTAACCCACTGACTTCTGCTTGCTAACAAATATAGATGAAAAATAGATTTTGTTTCTCCCTTTATCCAAGTTTTTTATATAAAGAAGTTATTTAAGGAGAGGTCACAAGGTAGAGCCATGGCCCTGTGGGCTGTGCCAGCCTGCTGTGCCCAGAGTTGTCCTGGAGGGAGCCCAGGTCATGGAGGCTGCTGTCTGGGTTTGTGGGTGAGATCTGTGGAGCTTGCCCTTCTCCCTAGAGTCATAGAAAGTACAATTCCATGTGCTCAGTGTAACTCAGAGCACCCCCATGACAACACCTGACAAAACTTGGCAGAATGTACATTGGAAAGGAGTGTTTCTTCTCTAAATGTAAGGGTGTCCAGACAGTACCATGGCATGAGCCTGGGGGGCCTTAGGTATCACATATTTAGAGTCAATTCCCTGAGTTAAGCTAACTTGGAGAAGGTACAGGAAGGGACGTGGCTGTTCCCAGGGGCTGCTTCTCACACCGAGGCAGTGCCAAACACTACTGAAGTGGGAGTGTGGAATGATGCCTCAGGCTCATGGCACCTTCCTACCCTGGAGACATTGCAGCACATGTGTCTCTCGCTGCCCTGATTTTATTATTTAATTCTGGCCTGGCCAGTAGGACAAGAGCCAGAATACCTTTTCTTAGACTTTGTGTTACATAATTGGAAGAAATTTGAATGCTTAATTGAATAAATATCAATGAAGTTTGAGTTTATTATTAACAGAGAGCAAAGAATCCTGCTACCTTGCCACTCACTTTGCTAGGTGCTAAGAGAAAAATCAGAATATTTAAAACACAGATTTCAGTCACAAGAAGCCCTCAGTCTTATTTTTTGGATAGAAACCTTAGAAAGCAGCTGTCATACATATAACAGCAGAATGTGAACAAAAAGAAAAAAACTGGTTCTTGCTTAGATGTTTTATGGAGATGGTACAGTCAGCTGCCTTGTGTTGAGAGGATCCAAATGTACAGAAATGAGGAAATGGTTGACAAAGTTCCCGGAGCCAACCATGGAGTGCTGCAGGATGGTGACACTGAACATCAGGAATGTTAACAAGACAGTGTTTGAAGAGGCCAGAGTGAACCATTAAAAAGTAGGAGCTCTGACTTCCAGTTTCTAGCCTGACATAAGGAACTTGGAAGTCATCACTCCTATTTTCACAAGAAAAAAGCTAAACAAACAAAATCAACAATCCCTTTAGACCCAACAGAGAATTGAGCTCCTAAACACACCACAGCCCCAAAAGTTGGAGAGACAGACAAGAGGATGTAGAGACTACAGCTTCCCAGAGCAGATGAAGCTCCAGAGCAAAAACATCCTCAAATTTTACTGTGTAAAAATTGTCACTGTGATAGACAAATTGCTGGACACTCGGTTTGGATGAGATTGAGAGTTAACTCCAAGGGCCAGGCTTTGGTGTGGGGGGATACTTTTGTGAGCTTTACTTCCAAGAGCCCTACCAGTTATTTCTCACAGGGAAGATCAGAGAAAAATCCCGTCGTATTTCTAGTAGGGGGAGGGGAAAAGTAGCCATTGTGAAATGTGTCAGAGCACTCTGTTCTTCTTAACAAGGCCTGCCCTCAACAGAAACTATTTAACCAGAGCCTAACCTGTTGGGATTTTATCAAAGCCCAACTGACTTGGGGAGAAGGGAAGTACCCCACTTCAGGGCTGCCTAGTCTTCTTGTCTCACCTGAGGGAACAAAGCTGAGAAGCAGTTTTGAAGGTTACAGCCCAGAGGCACAGGCTCACTAAAACTGGGACCTAATCAGAGTTAAAGAACACTTTCCCTCCCTCATACCTCACCACATCAGAGTATGTACCACATTATAGGGGAGAGCTCCTATATAATAATAGAGGAATAAAACTGAAGAAACTACATGTCTCTGACCTTATTTAAGAAGTCTCTGGGGAAATACAGAGACAATGGGGGCAACAAAAACATGAACACCAAGAGAAAATTTTGCTTCTGACACCTATAGTTACAGCAAATAGTAAAAAAAGTGTAACTCCTAGCCAGATAAACCTCACACTACAGACTATATGCCTCAGTTCCTTTGACCCAGTGTATCATGTCTGGCTTTCAACAAAAAATTACAAGACATTCTAAAAAGCAAGACTCACAGTTTGTGGGAAAATATAGCAAGTATTAGAACCAGACTTAGATGTTGCAGAGATGTTGGAATTAATCAGACTGGGAATTTAATACAACTATGATTAACTCTAAAGAAACAAGTACACACCACATAAGCATAGATGGATAGTGTAAGCAGAGAGACAGAAACCCTAGGAAAGACTCAAAAGGAAATGCTAGAAATAAAAACACCACAACAGAAATGAAGCATGCCTTTGATAGACTTCATCAGTAGATTGGACATGACCAAGAAAACAATCACTGGGCTTGAAGAAATGTCAGTAGAAACTTCCAAAACTGCAATGTAAAAGGAAAAAAAGAATGACAAAAAGAATAGAATATCAAAGAATTATGGGGTGATTAAAAATGGTGTAACATACATATAATGGGGACACTAGAAGAAAAAGACTGAGGAGATTAAGAGAAATATTTGAAGTAATATAATGACTGAGAATTTTCCAAATTTAGTGATAGGAAACAATCTATAGAGCAGGATTCTCAGAGAACATCGAACAGGGTAAGTAAAACCTGTACCTAAACATGTCATATTCAAATGCAGAAAATCAAAGGCAAAGAAAAAATCTTGAAAGAAGCCAGAAGGGGAAAAAACACTTTACCTGTAGAGAAGCAGGATAGGAATTGCATCAGAATCTCTTCAGAAACCATGCAAGCAGGTTTAAAAATTAAAACACCATACCATCCAGCAGTGCCCACTTCTGGGTATTTATCTAAATTAAAAACACTAATTCAAAAAGATAACCCCTGTGTTCATTGCAGCATTGTTTACAATAGCCAAAATGTAGAAGCAGCCTAAGTGTTTTGATGGATGAATGGGTAAAGAAGATGTGGTATGTATGTGTGTTACGCTAAGTGAAATACATCAGAGAAAGACAAATACTGTATGATATCACTTGCATGTGGTATCTAAAAAATAAAGAACCAAGCTCATAGATACAGCGAACAGATTGGTCATTGCCATTGGGTTCCGGGGCATGCAACAGGAAGGAAAGGGGTCAAAAGGTACAAACTTCTAATTACAAAATTGTCAGGGGGATGTAAGGTATAGCATGGTGTAACTGCAGTTAATTGTATTGTATTGCATATTTGAAAGTTTGTAAGAGAGTAGATCTTAAAATTCTTAACACAAGAAAAAAAATTTTTGTAACTATATATAGTGACAAATATTAACTAGACTTATTGTGATGATCATTTTGTAAAATATACCTGAAAGTAATATAATGTTACATGTCAACTAAAAAAGAAAAGGAAAGGGATGCAAAAAGCTGTAACATGCTAATACTGATGAACAGAAAGCTGGAGTAGCTATGTTTATTCAGACAAAGCCAACTTTAGAGCACGGAAAATAATCAGAGATAAAGAGAAGCATTACATAATCATAAAGAGTCAATGCACCAAGAAAACATATTAATTCTTAGTGTGTATATACACCTAACAACAGGCCATCAAATACATGAGACAAAAAATGATAGAACTGCAAGAAGACCCTTTAATGGGCAGTGACAGAGTGAGGAGCACAGGTATGTGTCCCATGGGCAATTCAGCAGCAGCTTGAGGGATGGGCAGAGAGGCTGCTTAGAAGCCTGTTGGGAGAAAAGCTTTAGGAGTGGTCATTAAGATTGACAACACTCCATCAGGACTGTGTTAATTGGAAAGAAGAAAGAGTCTAAGACCATTCTCAGATTCTTAGACAATTGCATGTTGATGAGGCTGTTAACCAAGATAGGTAATACTGAGGCCAGAAAAGACTTCTAGTTCCATTTTTACCAGGTTCATTTGAAGTTGTTATGGTCCAGTCAGCTGTTTAATAGAGTAGAGCACAGATGAAATGTACAGGCCAGAGATGCAGAACAGCATGTAGGAATGCAGCCAAGGATGACTGCATCATGTGATGGCTATCATGTGGAATGGGGCTTCCAGGTCAATGCAGCAAGGGAAATGTGCAGTAGGGGGAAGGAAGGACCTTCAGGTGAGCCACTAGTAAGGAGCAGTGGGACCAGAGGGGTGACAGCAATCAGGAGGCAAGGGAAAGATGAATGGGATAAGAAAGATGGTCATGTGTGCCTTCCATTCGCTGTATGTGGCCTCATCCCAGTTCACCCCAGACAACCTCTCTCCATCACACCTAGCTTGGGATGTGTTCTGATGGTGTCTGTCTTAGGGAGACAGTGCTACTGATTCTGTTAAGAATCTTGGCCGAGGAGGGACCTAAAAAATGGAGTGATGGCTGGTGGTAGTCACAGGAAAGATAGCCTTTCCTTTTTTTTTTAACTGGGAGAGTGATGGACATTTCTCCTCTGAAGGCTTGAAAACTTTGGAAAGGATGATTGAAGACAGAGAGGCAAAATTGCAAGAGAAAGTAGGAGACAGCAACATGCTGAGGAATTTAGTCTTGGACAAGTGCACCATCTCTGTTCCACAGCACGATCAGGGAGGATAGGAGAGGGACTTTTTTAGAAAAAGTGCTTTGTTTATTAATCTTAATATCTCTAGCAGCTATTAAAGTGCCTGAACATGATTGGTGTAAAAGTAATATTTGTTCAGTGAATGGATGGACTGATTAGGTCCTGGCAAGCTTATGGATACTAGAGTTTAGAAATCAAGCCTCCTTTTTTCCCCTATGAAATTGTGCACAATGGTTTTGCTGAGAGAAAGGTCTTAGAGGGGAACTGGTAAAGACTGAGAGAACCGGTTTGGGGTTTGCAAAAGGTGACAGACATAGGAGAAGCAACTAAGATTAGAGACTCGTTTTGCTACATTACCATTCATTATGAGACTTCTCTCTACCTTAGACCAGATGTCAGAGCAGAAACAATCACAAATGGGAGGGCTGGGGGCTTAGTAGGAATGGGTAGGGTCTGAGGACCCTGAACAGAACTGGGGTCTCAGCTGAGTGAGGAGAGGGTGATACTAGGGAGCATGTCATCAGGGATGGCACGTGGCAGTGATGAATCCAAGAGGAGTCTCCAGAGAGGTCCTGGAGCAGAGCCATCCTGCAACAGTGCTGTGCAGAGATGGCACCTGTGGAGGGCAGAGGTGAGGCTCTGCTGTTATGGCTGGTGGTTCTTTGACACTAGATTTTAGATAGTTGTATGCCTGGCAGAAATTGGGAATGAGAGAAAGATTGGGTCAGGTATAAAAATAAAGGCACAAGAGTGATTGCAAGGCTGGAAAGAGACCTGAGCCCAGAGAGGTTGTGAAGCCCTGTCCTCTTCAGCTGACTCTCATGCCCTTCCATTTCCCGTATGTGGCCTCACCCCGATTCACCCCAGACAAACTCTCTTCATCACAAGAGGAAGGCTCTGGTCATTGACTGTTAAACTTGTGAATCAGCTGAAGAAACTTATATACACTAAGAATTACCTCAACAGTATATTCACCTTTTATATCTACTAATTATGAAATGACAAGCTATTATGAAATTATGAAATTCAAGAGACACGTTTAATTCAAGAGCTGAAGAACTCCCTGATCTTCAAAAAACTGATCCCTGGAAGTCTTGAGAGTCAGATATGGGGAGGGGTGCATGGAAGCTCCCTGGAGATCATTCTGATTCCCGTCCTGCAGTTCTGAGAAGTAGGGTTTGGTACTTAACAGACAACCCACAGTCCTTTGCTTCACCTCCTAAAGAATCCTTTTTCCTAAGGGAAGCTGCACATTGATGGTCTCATTGCTGATTCTCAGACCTGAAGCCAAGTGAGGACTGCCTGATAGTAGCTGCTTTCTCCTTCCAGAATGGGGACCTGGCCCATCCCTATTAGCAGTTTGGGCCAACTTTCTACATATCCTAATAAAACTTGCAAAGGAAGAAAAAAATTCTGTGGACTTGAGAGAGAGAATAAGAGGGACAGGTAAGCACATATTTTAGGGAAGAAAGTATTTGATAAGAATTTTGCTGAATGTGTTATTCCATATTGACTGCATTATTTACTCCAAGTTAATGTTTGATAGGAGACAAATAAAACTTTGGGACCTGTTTGGCTCACTGATTGAGGGACTGTGCTGAGATAAGGTTTGAGTTTTAAACACTTTTTTGAGTAATATCATAAAAAGTCATAAGGCTAACTTACGACCATAGTTTTCTAATGAAATGAAGCCAGTAAATTTGTTCTCTAGATTTCTCCTTTGGTTGGGTGGGAATGAGTAAGCTGGGCTAAAGTACAGGGAAACGTAAATGTTGACATTATCTAAAAAACAATACGGTGACTTTTTGTAGTTAAGACAAAAGGGAAAGGAAAACAGGAGTTACTTTAATTTATTTTAAAATTTTATTTAAACCATTCCTAATTAGTATTTCTATTACTACAGAATGGTCTTTTTTGAAAGCTCATATGCCAGAAAAGGTATTCAAGAAGTATAATTGTCAAACTACAATAAAGTATTTTGACTCCCTATTAGACAGTCCCTAGCATTTTTCTGCTCTTATGGCCAGCCTACCATTCTACTTTTTATTTAAGGCTGAGATCTGGCATCTCCTCCTTTTAGGGACTTTTTCTAACTCCACTCTGCATTAAGACCTTCAGTTCAGAACATCATCTTCCAATACACATCTCCAGTTTGCATGATTTATGATATTACCTGTACCAATTGCCACACTCTATGGCAATTGTCTTATTTCTTGTCTTTCCCCTACTGTCCCTGGAGAGTCAGTAGGCATCTTCAAGTCAGGGACCATCTTATGAAACTTTGTGTCTGAGAAATACTAGTAGCTATTCATGAAATAGTTATTAGTTGAATAATGAAAAATTTTCTAATTTTACTTAACAGTGAAAAACCACAGTTTAACACTGTTAAAAGAACATGCTATGAAACTGTCTTTGTACTGAATTGTTTAATCTTCTCAATAATCCTAAGAGAATTGGGTCCTACCCCTGTTCCATGAGAGAGGAAACGTGCTCAGGATGACCCTGCCACTCAAGGCCAAGTGGGGGCTGCACCCCACTCAATCAGTGCTTCTGCTCTTCACTACAACACTGTACACACCTTCCCAGAGTGAAGGGGAGTGTTTTTGAACCAATTTAAAATGAAGTGAGTGAGGAGAATAAGATGCTGTGAACATTTCTATAGAAGCTTACGTATAAAATACTAAAAAATAATTTTTTGTAATAGCAACATTCAGAGTTAGGTATATGGCAGTTCTTGTACATTTCAAGTAAAAGCTCTGAAATGCAGCAGTTTTATTTTTACAGTAATTAAAATTACTGGAAGAAAACATTTTTTGCACATATGTATATGCAAATGCATGTGCATTACATACCTACATCTGATATTTTACTGAAAGGAGCCCAAGTATGTTCTGGAGATCCCTTCCAAATCAGTCACCAACATCCATGTGTTACCTTGGTACAGAGAGTACTCTCCTTATCAAAGGAAGTTCTAGAAAATCTCAACAACAAACAAGCAGTTTTCTTCATTTCTTAGGGAGAAAGCTTCTGTAAGCAGTATTGTCTTAACTGTCTTTTCCTAATGATCAAGACTGTTAAAGAGGAAATGAGGGGGCAGGTGATGGGGGCTCAACTAATTGCCCTCTTATAGGTACCTGGATGAGAGTGCTAATAAATGCAAATAAGGGGGTAAGTCTGCAAACATCAGGTGACTGAGAGGAGCAGCTGAGGTGCTTGGAAATGAGCAGTCTTGGGGTGCTGATGTTGGAGAAGACACCTTTCCCCTGGAATACCACATGGCTCGTCTTCCTGCCCCATGCCTTCCTAATTTATTTTCACACAGTAACCAAAGTGATTTCTTTTTTAATGTAAATCAGAATATGTCTCCTCCTGCTTAAAAACCTTCCAGTTAGTGTGCAAGCCTGGAGCTGACAAGAGAAACACAGCAGACATGTTCAAAGTTGCCTGTGCAAAGGCAGTAAATGCAAAGAGACTGAGAGAGGAAGAGCTTTCATTCAGATACCACTGCTTCTTTTATAACAGTCAAATTTGTATTAGAACCTGGACTGCTATCCTTTATTTTGTTCTTATTCTTTTTGTACCTTCTTAATATTTATTTTTAGTTAAACCTTTTTTATTTTGAGGTCATTGTAGAGTCACATATGGTTGTAAGAAGTAATACAGAGATATCTAGTATACCCTTTACCCAGATTCCCACAAGGCTGCACTTTGTGAAACTCGTACAATGTAAAAACAAAGAGACTGGTATTAATACAGTCAAGATAAAGAAAAGTTGCAGCCCCATAAGGATTCCTCACCAGGTTCTTTTATAACCGCAACCACTTCTGCCCCTTGCCCCTCCTTACTTAACTCCTGGCAATGGCTGATCTGTTTTCCATTCTTACTATTTTGCATTTCAACAATGTTACATAAATGGAATCATATGTATGTTTGAACTTTTGAAGTTGACTTTTTTTCACTCAGGAAAATAATTCTCTGGAGATTCAACCAGGTTGTTGAATGCCTCAGTAGTTCATTACTTTTTACTGCTGAGTAGTCTTCGGTTGTATGGAGGTACCACAGTTTGTTTAACCATCTATTGAGGATATCAGTTCTTATGAAAAGACGCTGTGAACATTTCTGTGTAAGCTTTTGTTTGAATATATATTTTCATCTCTGGGATAAATAACCGAGAGTATAATTGTGGGATCCTGTTTTGCTCATGTTGTAACTGGATTGTTTGCCTCTTACTGTTAAGATCTGAGGTGGCTTAATATATTCTAGATATAAGTCTTTAGTCTCAGTCTGTAGCTAATCCTTTCACCTGTTTAGCAGGGTCTTTCACTGAGCAGAAGTTTTTAGTTTTAGTGAAGTCCAAATTACCAGTTTTTTCTTTTATGAATTATGCTTCTGATGTCAAGTCTAAGAACTTTTTGTCTGGCCCAAAGGTTTCTCCTATGCTGTTTTTATATCCATGATCTATTTTAAGTTAATTTCTTGTATAAGGTGTACCACTTACAAGGTTCATTTTTTTTGGCTGTGAGTGTCCAGTTTCTCCAGAACCATTTGTTGAAAGGCTGTCTTTTCTCCATTTAATTACTTTTGCATCTTTGTCAAAAACCACTTGAACATATTTATGTGGAGCTATTTCTGGCTTTTCTAATCTGTTGCCTTGAGCTGTGTCTGTCCCTCTGCCAATACTACACAGTCTTGACTAGAGGAGCTATATAATGACTTGAAATCAGGTAGATCAGCTCTCAACCCTGCATTTTTTGTTTTTTAAAACTCTCTTAATTGTTGTAGTCCCTTTGCCTTTCCACATAAATAGTTTTGGGTATACTGAGAAAAAAGAATCTTGCTGGGATTTCAAAAAGAATTGTGTTAAATATGTATATCAATTTGAGAAGAATTTACATTGTTCCTATGTGAAGTCTTTTAATCCATGAATGCACTATATGTCGGCATTTGTTTAATTCTTTGATTCTTTCATCAGCACTTTGTAATTTCAGGATATAAGTCTTACGCATATTTTATTAGATTTACACTGAAGTATATCTTTTTTTGACAATAGTAAATAGTATTTTAATTCTGGTGTCCATGTGTTCATTCACTATATAGAAATGCAGTTGATTTTGGTTTTTTTGCAGTTGATTTTTATATGTTGATTTTGTGTTCTGAAACCTGCTTGTACATCATTTATTAGTCCAAGGATTTTTTTTGTAGTGTCCTTGAGAATTCATAGATAGGCAATCATGTCATCTGCAAATGGGAATAGTTTGTCTTCCTTTCTGATCTGAATGCCTTTTATTTCCTTGACTTGCCTTACTGCACTGACTATAATTTCTAGTACTATGTTCACTAAGAGGAGTAAGAGCAAACATCCTTGCTTGTTCCTCATCTGAGGGGAGAGCTTTCAGCCTTTCCCATTAAGTATGTTACCTGTAGGCTTTTTGCAGTGCTTTTACCAAGTTGAGGAAGTTTCCTTCTATTTCTATTTTTAATTTTCTGAGGCCCTTTACCATGAGTGGATGTTGAATTTCATTAAGTGTTTTTTTCTGTATTGATTTATGTGATCCTATGATTTTTCTCAGAATCACAGTCAGTGGTTTTTTCTTTTTTTTTGTGCTGCCTTTGTTTTGTTTTGGTGTCTGGGCAGTTCTGGCTTCATGAAATAGATTGGGAAGTGTTGCCTGTACTTCTATTTTCTGAGAGATTGTGTAGAATTGGTGGTAATTTATCCTCAACATTGTATAGAATTGTCCACTGAAACTCTCTGGATCTAGAGATATCTTCTTGAGGAAATTTTGAATTATAAATTCAATTTCCTTACTAGTTATAGGTCGTTTTAGATAATCTATTTCATTTTGTATGAGTTATGGTAGTTTACGTTTTTCATTTAACCTGTCAAATTTATGTGTGTGGTATTCCCCTATCTTTTTGATGTCTGCCAGGTGTGTGGTGATATCCTTGTTTTATTCCTGATGTTGTTAATTTGTGTCTTCTCTGTTTCTTTGTCACTCTTGCTAGAGGTTTGTCCATTTTATTGATGTTGTCCATGAATCAGTTCCTTGTTTAATTTATTTTTTCCTATTTTTAAAAAGTTTTCGACTTCACTGATTTCTGTTCCGCCTTTTAATTTCCTTCCCTTCACTTGCTTGGGTCTGTTTTGCTCTTCTTTTTGTAGGTAATAGAGAGGGAACTTACTGATTTGAAACCTTTCTTATGTATGCATGTCATGCTATAAAATTCCCTCTCAGCACAGCTTTAGCTGCATCCCACCAATTTTGAGCTGTAGTATTTTCATTCAGTACAGTGTATATTTCAGTTTCCCTTGAGACTTCCTCTTTGACGCAAATATTTTTAAGAAATGTGTTTTCCTGTTATGTTGCCATTATTAATTAGAACACAGAAGTAGCTTTTGTTTTTGCCTTAACTTAAAACCCAGTAATTAATGTGATAAAGTACAGATTCATGTCACATAAAGTATACAGATTAAGTAAAATTGATAATTAAATTTTCATTGATTGCATCTGCTAAACATTAACAAAGGGGGAAAGAAAATAGAGTAACAGAAAAAGCTGATGTTTAAAGCTATCAGTTATAGGAAAAATGATAAAAAGACTATTTAAAATAATTTTAAGAAACAACTGGAAATATACTATCCTATATTTTAAAACATCCTAACTGTCCTTTGTGTTTAAATATATATTGTATTTAAATATATATTAAACTTCAAATGCAACTGCCCCATAGAGTTCCTAGCTCTTTTCTTTTTTTACTTTCCATTGAAATATAGTTGATATATAATACTATATTGGTTTCAGGTGTACGACATAGTGATTTGATGATTATATACATCACTAAGTGCTCATTATGAAAAGTGTGATTACTGTCACCATACAAAGGTATAATATAATTGACTATATTTCCTATATTGTATATTTCATCCTTGTGACTTATTTTATAACTGGAAGTTTTTACTGCTTACCCCCTTAATGTGTTTTGCTGATTCCCTCTCTGCCCTCCCCCATGGCAACCACCAGCTTGTTCTCTATGTTTATGAATCTATTTCTGTTTTGTTTGTTCATTTCTTGTATTTTTTAGATCCTGCATATAAATGAAATCATATGATATTTGTCTTTCTCTGTCTGACTTATTTCACGGATCATACCCTGTAGGTGCATCCATGTTGTTGCAAAGCTTTTAACAAAATGGCAATAAGTATATACCTGTCAATAATTACTCGAAATGTAAATGGACTAAATGCTCCAATCAGAAGATACAGGGTGACTGAATGGATTGAAAAACAAGACTCAACTATATACTGCCTACAGGAGACCCACTTCAGACCTAAAGACACACAGACTGAAAATGAAGAGATGGAAAAAGATATTCCATACAAATGGATATTTTTAAAAAGCTGGATAGCAGCACCTAAGTCAGATAAAATAGA
Organism: Manis pentadactyla; assembly: GCF_030020395.1. Lineage (NCBI taxonomy): Eukaryota > Metazoa > Chordata > Mammalia > Pholidota > Manidae > Manis > Manis pentadactyla. The sequence continues at coordinate 88,843,892 of NC_080021.1, read as the reverse complement.
CTTAAAAAAAAAGACTTTAACAAGAAATAAAGGACATTACATAATGATAAAAGGATCATTCTCCCAAGAGGATATAACAATTGTACATATGTATTCCCCCAACATAGAAGTAGATAAATATATTGAGCTAACATTAACAAATGTAAAAGGTGAAATCAACATTAATAAAATAATAGTAGGGGAGTTTCACACTCCACCTACATCAGTAGATAAATCACTCAGACAGAAAATCAATAAGGAAACTGGCTTTGAATAACACATAAGGTCAGATGGACTTAACAGACATAGATCATCCCATCCAAAATCAGAATACATGTTCTTTTCAAGTACACACAAACCATTCTCTAGAATGCATCATATGTTAGGCCACAAAATAGATCTCAGTAAATTTATGAACATTAAAACCATATCAAGCATCTTTTCTGACCACAGTGGTATGAAGTTGAAAATCAGTTACAAGGAAAAAACTGGAAAAAACAGAAACATGTGGAGGCTAAGCAACATGCTACTAAACAACCAATAGGTCAATGAAGAAATCAAAGAGGAAATTAAAAAATACATGGAGACAAATGAAAACAAAAACAGTTCAAAATATGTGAGATGCAGCAAAAGCAGTTCTAAGAGGCCTACCTCAAGAAAAAGCAATCTCAAATGAACAATTTAACCTTACAGCTAAAAGCACTAGGGAACATAAAAAAGAACAAAGCCCAAATTTAGTAGAAGGAGGGACATATTAAAGATCAGTTCTTTGAATATATCATGTCACTCTCTTCTGGCCTGTGAAGTTTCTGCTGAAAAATCAGTTGACAACCTAATGGAATTTTTCTTGTCTGTAATTCATTCTTTTTTTCTTGCTGTTTTAAGATTTTCTCTTTAATCTTTGAAATTTTAATTATTATGTATAACAGTCATATATTATTGGTGTAGACCTCCTTGGATTCATCTTGTTGGGGGCTCTCTATACCTCCTGGACCTGGATGTCTGTTCTCTTCCCCAGGTGAGAGAAATTTTGAGCTATTATTTCTTTGAATAACTTTTCCACCCCTTTCTCTCTCTCTCTCCTCCATCTGGGACTCCTATAATGCAAATGTTAGGATATTTGATGTTCTCCCAGAGTTCCCTTAAGCTATCCTCATCCTTTTTTCTTTTTGCTGTTCAGCTTTATTACTGCTTTCCCTTACTCTCTCTTCCAGATTGTTGGTCTGTTTTTCACATCTTCTAATCTGCTGTTAATTCTTTCTAGTGTATTTTTATTTAATTTATTGTATTTTTCATCTCTGGTTCTTTTTTATATTTTCTATCTCTTTTTTGAAGTCTTCCCTGAGTTTACCCACTCTTCTCCCAAGTCCGGTGAGTACCTTTACAGCCATTACTTTGAACTCTTTATTAGTTATATTGCTTAACTGTTTAATTTAGTTCTTTTTCCAAAGTTTTGTCTTTCTTGCCTTTGGAACATATTTCTCTGTCTTCTCATTTTGTTTGACTTTTTGTGTTTGTTTCTATGAATTACATGAAATGGCTACCTCTTCCAATCTTGAAGGGGTAGCCTTGTGTAGAAATGACCCTTAGGTGGAATGGAGTGCCTGGCATCTTTGACTAGCTACCTGAAGGACAGGTGAGCATGGGCTGGGGTGTCCCAGTGAGTGATAGCTAGGAGTGTGGGTCACAGGGAGCAGAGTCCAAGTATGTCCAGGTGGGCCCCATACCTGGCCAGGCCGCAAGACTACTGGTACTGATGGGGTAGAGTTTGGGGGAAGTCCTGGTGAATACTACCCAGTTGCATCTGTGGGGGTGGTTGAGGGTGGAAAGGGTACAGGCCAGTGTAGTCTGAGGACATTCTGTACTGTTGGCACCTTGCTGGGACTGCTGGATGTCAGGAGGGCACTTCTGGCTGCCAGTCAGGGCTGGGAGAACACCTATTTACATCTGGGGCTGGTTTGTGTGCCTAGACCATGCTCCTGTCTGCAATATCAGTGTGTGGGGACAGTGTAAACAGTGGTGTTCCCCACCACCTCTGATCTTAAGAGTTCTGGCAGGTCCCTTGCAGTTGCAGTTTGGCTGGTGCTTTACTTCTGAAAATCAGCTTCTTTCACTTAACAGTGTGGTTGCCCTTTAAACCACAGCTTTTTTCCTGTGCCCCAGGGCAGGAAAATCAGCAGTCAGGTCCCTCAGTGATGTCCTTCCGTACAGCAGGGCCTCATCTGGGGGTGGCACTCCCGAAGGTTACCATGTCTCCCTCTCCTGCTGTTTTTTATGTGGTTTCTCTATCCCTTGTGCAGAAGGTATTCACTCAGGCCTCAGTTCTTCCTCAGGAGGAATTAATTGCTCTGTGTGTAGGTGTAGATTCAGTGTGTACACAGAAGGAGGTACGTTCAGGCTTTTTCTACATCACCATCTTAGACCAAGTGTCCCATAATTTTGATCATTCAGAAATACCAGGTTCCTGTCTTCCAGTGCTTGGTCTAGAAATAATGGCTAAACATTTTTCCCCCTAACTCTTAGTCACAACCTAATCTAGAGTATTTAAAAGTAAACAAGTGGTATAATCAGTTCCCATTTTATTATATCTTTTATGTCTGCTTTGCTTTGACTTTCTCCCACTCTGCACTCAGGATCAGTATTTTATTGTCCCAAAGCACAGATTTCAGAAGTTGTATATAAACTCTTAGTAAAAAGCAGAAAATTGTTTAGAAGTGAATCAGCCATAGAACTCCATTACATAAAATAATTTCAGAATAAGAATGACTTTCTGAAGGAACTGAGGAAAATTCACTCCAGCAGGTATCTGCTGGTACATACATGCCTAGCACTTACTGCATACTATCTGAGGGGAAAAATTGGAGATGTAATTCCAGTCCCTCACATTACTAAAAAGCTCATTGGAGAAACAGGCATATTGTACAACAGAAACTGTTGGGATAGATTCTTGCCTATAATTTTGTAGTCTAGTAACTCTTCATTTTATCCATCAGTGATTAGGAAACATGGTAAGAAAGTTTTAATTCTGTATTGTTGACAGCTAGAATATAATAGGACTCAGAATCCTTCCTGTGTACCTTGCATTTTAATGGCATTGATAATGGGGGAATCAGGAGTCAGGGCATATTTATTCTTTGGACTTCATGATGTGGCTTCTCTCATGAAGGGAGACCTATGGTTTCCTGTATATATCCTGTCTTCTCTCAGTGGGCAGTGAGACTGAGGGATTGGGTGACAAGGTACTGTGTGTATGTGAATTTTTACTACATTTGGTAAAAATCATGGTACGGTGAAAAGAACATCACACTGTCACAGCAAAGCAGTTGTGGACAGTTTTCATCTATCAAGTAAGAATCTTAACAGTACCCTATCTACCTGTAGGGTTATTATGAGAACTGTATTAAAATAAGAGAAGCAAAATTCTTAGATAATTAGATGTCTCTGGCATGTTAGTGGAGTTTTTATGTGACCTTACATTGGTGCCCACTTCTAAAACTCCCTGAAGGCCATACCCACTCCTGTTATGTTACCTACTATTAGCCAGGGACAACTTTCTATCTCTGCTGGGCCAAAAAGAAAACAGCTGATGAAAACTAATCTGTAGGCCTAGTAACCTTAAGTGTAGAGCCACACTGTGGTCCAAAGGCAGACTGATCTTAGATGGGCTCCTAGTGCGGGGGGGGGGGGGGGGGGGGGTTTCTGAGTCACTGGTTTATTTTGCTATGACGATTGTCCTGCACTCCACCCACTCTGCCCACACATTGGCCTCATTCTCCTGGGGAGGTGCTGGGTATGATCTTGTGCTCTAACTGCAGGGTAAGCAGTGCATCCCAAGCCAGAACTGTCATCTGGACTCTAGATACTTGGGCTGAATTATTCCTTCCTTTTGTTTTCTGGAACACATGTGTATTATAGTAATATATCTGGCCTTCACGTTGAAGAATGTGAAGAATGAAGAATAGAAGAATGAAGTTCTGTGGTTAGACATAAATAATGCCCAAACTACATCTCATTATTTAAACCTATAGGTGAATGTTTAGAACTAGAAGTTGTCTCAGGTAATTATAGTGGTAGGAATAAAGCTTAGTAAGTTCAAATTAGAGTGCTTATATGACACAGATCTTACTACTTTTTACTTTCTGATCCCAAAGTACACACCCCTGAAGTATGAATGGGTTTTTTCCCAAAAGTTCCATTCTTAAGAGCTTAGACCATATTTGCCCAAAGAACAGTAACTGAATCATTGGCACCATTCCTCAGCCAGCAACCATAAGTCTCTTTCACACTAATGCATTCTAACATTTTACTGATTATGGAACTTCAGCTCCCCTTAACCATATTTATAAAATTATTTCTCTGAGGAAAAGAATTTTGAATCCAAGTTCAGATGCTATGGACGTATGTCCCCCTGGAGTGGGGACAATGAGAGGGACAGGGAAAAGGAAAGAACTGTGTGTATTTGGGGGCAGGCATCTCTTAATAAATTGGAAAAAACAATTTCCATACTGAAAAGTAAATCATTACACCTTCTTAGGAAGATTCCTGTCCACACCAGCCACTGCTCCTCTGTTCTGAACTGGTAACAAAAAAGGGCAGGTACAAGGAGATTATGAATGGCAGACAGCAAAATTGAATGTCTTTCTTGCTAGTCTGTACATGGGTTTGATTATTCCCTAAGTTGGAGTGAAGTCAGAAACTGGTTGTACACTTTTTGATACGTATATTTCTCATTTTTAAAAACACATAAAGCTGCTCCATTGCTACTGTATTAAGTTGTAAATAACCAGAGGGCGGAAGCCAATGTTGGCTTAACTAAATAACCTGAATATGACACTACACAGCTGTCTTTTAAATTCTTAACTTATTAAGTCTTTGGCTAACGTGTGTAGGTTCATCTCAGTTTGAAGTTGATGAACCTTTGGTGTATTACTAAAGACCTCTAAGATATTTTTAGATATGTTCCAGACTTCTGAGTTCTTTCATTGGTCTAAGAAAGCCAGTTTATACTTTGATACTTCCAGAAAAGTGCTGTGCTGGGTATAGTTCTAATACTATGGAAAATAGAGCTCTTTTCTTTAACTTGGATATAAGTATTTATGTCATGCAAATGTGAATAGTATGCCTCGAGCTTTTTTTACATAGCTCTAATTGAACGCAAATTATTTTCCCCCAAAGAGGAAGAAAGTCCTGCAATGTCTTAATTCTGGTAAGATACTGGTAGATAATGGACAAAATTAAGGCTACACTCAGAATTTGTGGATGATTATTTTTTTTACAGACCCAGTTCTGAGTAACTAACAAGCTCTGCTGTTATAGCATAAGAAAAGGTTTGAACTCCACATTAACCTTGTAACAAGCCAGTGAAATCTGCACTGGCCTTTCTTGTGCAGTGTCTGACCCTTATCTGTGATTTAATATCCTTTGTGGCTACTGGTGACGTGGTTTGTCTTAGTGTTTAAGGAATGTTTGCTCTTGTTTATTTCTCTAGTCTGTCCCAAGTTTTTCATGAAGTGTTCTTTTAAGCAATTATCTGTGTAATACAAAAGGAAAATAAAAACAGTTTAGGTGTAAAGACATAAAAATATCACTTGTATGAATAGCAGACATTTTAAAGTTATGCAGTTTTTGGAATAACACTTATTTGTTATTGAACAAATTTGTTGCATTTAGTTGCCTGTACCTGTATTAGAGCATGCCATCTGACTGAAACTAGGTATTGCATTTTTTAAAAGCCTGGGTGTGACTCTTAACTTAATATGCACATATGCATTCCATTGGAAACAGATGCTTTGCATGGCCTAGTTGACCTGAGCTAGTCTTCCTTCCTCAGTCTGGAACACACGCCACCACCCCCTACAATGAGCTAGTCACGTGGACATGGCATGCCTCTGCTTCTCCTTCTATAAAATGTCCATAACAGCATAAAGAAACAGTTGTACATACTCCTAAGGCGGGGTGGTCTGGATAATGGTGAGGTCTTTTATTCTTTAGGCAGTGGTAGTTGAGAAGACAGGAGTCTCAGAATGGGCAGACACAGAGCACCTGTGCTTGTTTTGAGTGGGTTTAAAGCTGAAGATGGTGGGGGAGTGGGAGGGGTGGTAGCATATGTTGCTATGTTTGTGGAATCTTGCTCTTCTTGTGAAGAAATGAAGTGAAATAAATTACCAAAGAAGTCTTGATAGGAAAGACTCTGTATGGTAGTATCTTGAATTCTCCATGACCAAATCCGAGTTTTGTCTTTCAGTTTAGGTTGACTTTACCAACCACAAACAGAAATTTTGGTTGTTGATTATACTTTCATGTAACCTGTGAAGGACTACCTTCTGATAAGAGTAACATTTAATAACATGTTCTGTTTAAAGTAAAATACTCCCTTTGAGGGAAACAGATACAGATACTTATTCTTAAAGTGGTAAAATTCCTTTGCTTATGTTATGTTGATAGGCCACACCTGATTAAATTTCAGATGATCTTATCAAAAGTGGTGTCTCATCATCTGGTGGGTCAAGGGGAAGACTTCTCTCCACTGGTCATACAGATTCTTGGGGCCTAACATTTTTTCTGAAAGTTCTCAAATTAGCCACTTAAAGTTCCATTCTTCTGTCTTTAGGTGCCAGGCAACCAGGCATGTTCCTTTTCCCTCATCCAACTTGCAGCTGTCCTCTGGCATCTATTTTGTCCTCAAAACAGGTCCTTTGGGATTCTCAGTTCCCTGAAAAGCCTTCCAGTCTTAGCCAAGAAATGTAGGCTATATAAGCAGTTCACCAGAAATCTCTTGGGTTTGCTCAGGGACAAAAGTCCAAAAAGCCCAGTGTGATTGCTTGTATATTACACCAGAATTACACCAACATGTTTATCATGGCTCTCTGCCTATTAACGATTTTCTACTTTTCTGATTTTCCCAAGTTATCCATAATGGCTATTTACAACTTCCATCATCAGGAAAAAAACTTCTTACCTTGTTGTTCTCCTGTCTTCCTTTACATGTATCTTGGGGTGATCTGTCCATTAAGTCTATAGTGCCCCCCAACATGTTAGTTACCACTTGTGTGTTTTCCTCCAAATTAGCATTTTACTTTAAACAGTCCTGGACTCTGGCTGTAAAATGAAACCAAGCAATTTTTTTTTTTGCGTGCAGAGTGTCTTTTCTAGATATTGTATTAGATTGTTTAAGACAAAGTTAGTTCCAGCCTCTTATACCTGGGTTTGTCATTTTGGTAAATCAGTCTGTCTCATCAACTTGGTTTCCTCAAATTCAAACTTGTGATCAGATAGCACCTACTGTGTAGGACGCACATAATGGTTCATTGAGGAAAAGGATACAGAGTGCCTGGCATAGTGTCTGCATAGAATGAGTGTGTCACAAAATCTGCTCTCTGGTTTTAATTATGGCTTGTATAGTATATACTTTTAAAGCAAACTCGAGGTATGCACCCAGTTTACATTACTACAGCCTATGAAGTGTAGGTCATCTCTGTATGGCATCGTATCAAATAAAAGTGTCTCCCAATTCAAGTATAGTGTTTAGAGTTTCCACATGGAGCATCCAAGCAGAATTACTCTGCCGTCCTGACATTTAACCCCAAAGCCTCCTCAGTACCTTGCTCCATCACATACCTTAAGCCCTTCCATCTGTCCACTTTCCTCTGAGTCAGTCCTCCCCACAAGCTGCGCCTCATAACTCTCCTTCCCTCCACAACCTGAAAACTCAACGGCCTCTCTTTCTTGTGCAGATTTCACATTCTGTTCTCAGCCCATTACAAGTGATCTTCTCCCACAATTCTCTGAGATTGGTCACTCAGTGGTAAATTCCTGACCAATTGTTAAATCCATTGGCTTTTTCCAGCTTGCATCCTGTTTGACCTCTCTGCATTTCTGCCATTATTGACCTGGGATCTGACCAGCCTCATTACAGTGTTTATCTTTGCCATTCTACTGCCTCACCCCATCTGTCCCCTGCATCTCCCTAGCCTCACCCCTGCTTCTGCCCTGCTTCTCTACTGCTTCATCCCCAGCTGTCCCCTGCCTCACTCCTGCATCTCCCCTGCCTCACCTTTGCTTCTCCCCTGCTTCTCTGCTGCCTCTCCCCTGCCTCACCTTTCCGTATCCCCTGCCTAACTCCTGCATCTCCCCTGCCTCTCCCCCACTTCACCCCACCATTTGTCCTCTCTGTCCTATAGGTCTCCTACCCCATCTCTTTATGGTGAGTTCCTTGCCCCATCTCTCCAGTGGGCCCCTCATATCACATGTCCCACTGCTGCCTGTCTCCTGCCTGTCCCATATGTAAGGTTTCCTGTGGGTCAGCATGGAACCTTAAAAACAATCCATTATATTTATTTTCTTACATTAATTACATTTATTAAATAAATGCTTATTATGTAATAACATTGAGAAGTGGAATACTTAATTTTCTTTGTGAAGCATGATTACAGCTATGAAATACATTTAAAGAAGAGAAGAAATTACACCAAAATATTCATTTCTGTCTGCCTAATGATTTTTTTTCTTTCTATTTTTTTGATTTTTCCAAGTTTTTATAATGGTCATTTGTTACTTTTACAGTCATAAAAAGCTATTTCTTCCTCTCTTCTTGCTCCCTTCTTTACATGTATCTTGGAATGATCACATCTGTGAAAGTGTGGTTTTACCTAGTTATAACTGTAGCCTTAGACATAGTTTTCCTGTCTTTCCATTTGGCATTATATAGTATAGATTTCCCCATTCTTACAAGTGGTGTTTTTGACCGTATTATTGATGCAATAATATTCTTTTGATCTAAAAAGATACCCAATTTTCAGTAACTTCTCTTTATATTAATATTACCTATATAACAGATGACAGTAGAAGTTGTGAATTCTCTTTCAACACTGAGGTCACTGGAATACTTAATTCGGAGGTAGGGTGATGGCTGGAGAAACTGACATGGTGTTTGGGGAAGGATGTCTCCCCACTTCCACTCCCACCCCCAGTTGAGACTATGTGAGCTGGTTGGGGCGAAATACGGGGGCTCTCCACCTCAGTGAGAGACCCTAAAGATAGCAGAGAAAAAGCTACCAAACGTCATTGTTACCTGAAGTGGCTGCTGGGCGTCAGAAGACTGCACACAGTGTGCACTAGAAAATTGACTTGATCTTATGGTTGCCACTTCTTAATCTTGAGGGGTAAAGGACCAATTTTTACCAATTCATGAATGTATGTACATTGTTTAAAGGAAAAGTTTTAAGAAAAGTTTCTTTTTTCTTTTAATGTTTTATTTTTGTTATAAGACACACTTGTTTGACTTGTTTGGGGTTTAGTTCTTGGGCACAGGGAAATATTTATTCATAGTCCCACTTTCACCCCTTCCAAACCCTACTGTTCCATTGTGCTCTTACCATGCAATCCATGATCACATCTTGTCTAGTCCTTATCCACTAGATTGGGAAAGTTTCTGACTGCAGTCTACAGCAAATTTCTTAACTCTCTTTGGATTTATCATAGTACTTTTCAGCAAATATGCTTCCTGGTATTTAGAAGTGTTAGGATAATTAGAAACAGTACTTTATTGGTATTTATTCTTTATCAGTCAAGGAAAGAAATAAGTTGTCCTCATCAAGAACAACTAAATGATTTGTTCTTTTATGCACATTATTACTTTAAATTCTCAGGGAGAGAGGCCCTAGGAGAGAAACAGGTCAGGGTCACACAGGCCTTCTGGAAGCACAGTCTGTCTGATTCCAGTGCCGATATTCTCTCTACTAGAGCACTTGCTTATCATTCACCCTTGGGAAACCTAGTGACCTTTGGGCTTCTGTCTGTCCATGGTAAATTAGGACTGTCACATGCTCAGGAAGTAGCCCATCTAGGTGGTAGTGGTATGAGAAAATAAGATTTGGGATCTGCAAACAACCAAATCATTATCTAGCATGCTATCAGTCTTATAATAACACTCCTTGAGACAGAGAAACTCATTGTCTCTCAGCTGACCTAGCTTTTTCTTTCTGTAAGAGACTGGGGAAGTTTCTAAAACTTTTTAAGTTGGGTATTTCAAGAGGAGAACATCTTTGTGGGAATACTACTTTAAATAACTTTTAGTTGCTTTTGTTGGAAATATCCATTTAACATGATCGCTGACTTTTCTTCAGCTACCTCATTACCTTTCCTGTTCAGTCTAAGGTTAATGTCTTTATGTACACATGTAGTTAAAATCTTCAGAGTGAAAAAGAACTGAAGTCTTATTCTTCTAATACTTAACCATTCTTGAGTCCCTATAGGAAATCACCTTCAAATATTTACTTTTTATAGAATTTGGTAGTTAACTATATTTTCATAACTCATTGTATACATGTGCTTTTCTTAAAAACAAACACTTTTAAAAGTAAAATGGTTTGGCATATTGTATATGTAATGAACATTATTTCATCATTCCTATAAAAAGCTTAGTAGAAGTATTTTCTTACTCAACTTAAGCTATCTATTTTTTATGTGTGAAGTTCCTTCTTGATACTTGGAATATTAAGTAAAATATTTACTTATTTTAGATTTATCGCCTTTATGTAAAACAAATTGAATTACCAAGTCTAATTTAATCTTCAGGTGGTGTGCACACTTGGGGGCAGTAAAAAGAAACAACATTAAGTTAGTATATAGAGTGATGTTTACACTGAATTCTAAGCTATGGGAAATAACTTTATGTCATTTGAGTATTCTTAATTTCTCTGCTAGCTTGTTACTAGTGTATAGAAATGCAACATATTTTTGTATAATGACTTTGTACCCTGTAACTTTATTGAATTTATTAGCTCTAACAGTTTGGGTTGGAGTCTTCAGGGTTTTCTATGTATAAAATCATTCAGCTTATCCACAAATACTGACAGTTTTACTTCTTCCTTTTCAATTTGGATGTCTTTTATTTTCTTGCCTAATGGCTCTGGCTAGAACATCAAATACTGAGTTGAATAAAAATGGTAAGAGTGGGCATCCTAGTATTGTTTCTGATTTTTTTTTCTTTTTTCCTTTTTTTAAATTAAGGTGTCATTGATATACACTCTTACGAAGGTTTCATATGAAAAACATTGTAGTTACTACATTCACCCATATTACCAAGTCCCCCATACCCCATTTCAGTCACTGTCCATCAGCGTAGTAAGCTGCCATGGAGTCACTGCTTGTCATCTCTTTGCTACACTGTCTTCCCTGTGACCCATACACACCGTATGTGCCAATCATAATACCCCTCAATCCCCTTCTCCCTCCATCCCCACCTTCCCTCCCTCACCTTTCCCCTTTGGTAACCACTAGTACCTTCTTGGAGTCTGTGAAGTCTGCTGCTGTTTTGTTCCTTCAGTTTTGCTTTGTTGTTATACTCCACAAATAAGGGAAATCATTTGGTACTTGTCTTTCTCCACCTGGCTTATTTCACTGAGCATAATACCCTCTAGTTCCATCCATGTTATTGAATATGGTAGAATTTCTTCTTTTGAGAACTGTCTCTTCATATCCTCTGCCCATTTTTTAATCGGGTTGTTTGCTTTTTGGGTGTTGAGGTATGTGAGTTTTTTATATGTTTTGGATGTTAACCCCTTATCGGATATGTCATTTATGGATATATTCTCCCATACTGTAGGGTGCCTTTTTGTTCTATTGATGGTTTCCTTTGCTGTACAGAGGCTTTTTAGTTTGATGTAGTCCCATTTGTTCATTTTTGCTTTTGTTTCCCTTGCATGAGGAGATGTGTTCAGGAAAAAAATTGTTCATGTTTATATTCAAGAGATTTTTGCCTATGTTTTCTTCTAAGATTTTATGGTTTCATGGCTTACATTCAGGTCTTTCATCCTTTCAAATTTACTTTTGTGTCTGGGGTTAGACAGTGATCCAGTTTGATTCTCTTTCATGTAGCTGTCCGGTTTTGCCAACACCAGTAGTTGAAGAGGCTGTCATGTCCCCATTGTATGTCCATGGAGGAGCCATCAAGTAAATCTTGATGTATACATGTAACTATGGAAGTGGTATTTTAAGTAGATTTAATCTGTGATTTTGGACAGAAAGGTTTCATTATCACTTACTCAGGGAATATTTTTCAAACCCTATTTTACTTGTATATACCCGGAACAAGTAAACAGAACACACAATTTCTTTTCTCTTTACATTTTAAATACAGAAGTACATAAATAAATTTGTAGTATAAGGCAGCAAGTACCAAGCAGGTAATATAGACATGTGGGGAACTAGATTTTTTTCTGGTTGCACTTAAGTCATAATGACAGACTTCCTGGGGAATGAAGGGATTAAGTGGTTTTGGAGGCCAGGCAATATTTCTAAAGAAAATGAATTCTGGACTCCGCCATTGTTTATGAAGATCATCTACCTAGAAAAACATTTTCTTTTTCAGACTCTAAATGCCCAGGTGCTCAGAGAAGTGAGTCTGTATGGTAGAAAAGGGCTGGAAATTAGTATGGTGAATTATATTCATCACTTTGCCATTAGTAGTGAACTTTGCCATTTGTGTGAACTTTAGACAATTCATTAAGTTCCTTGAACTTTTATTTACATAGTGAGTAAATCAGACTTGATTATTGCTAAGTCCTTTTCAACTGTGTTTAAGTTCTGTATGTAGAGTATACTGGTTAAATAACATAAATCTGATGCCCAAATGACTTGAGTCCTGGATCAACCATTTCCCATCTCTCTGATTAGGCTCTTTACTCTGCTTGTTTGTTTATCTGTAAATGGGGATCCTAATAATACACTCTCCTATTGGAATGATATGAGGACAAAAAGTGCTTAGAGCTATATTTGGCAAAAACTAAGTGCTCAGTAATATTAGCTATTTTTTGAGTGATATCGGGAGGTCGCAGAGCAGGAAGCTCTAGGAATACATACCTCCAGTGAACATCAGTTGAACTGGCAGAACTGTGTGAGGCAAATATTTTCAAATTCTTGGTCTAACACTTGTAGCATCCAGGGGAGACCGTGTTGAAGACACTGGTAAATTTCAGTCATATTCAGCCTTCACACTACCATATCCCCTACTCTCCAACCCTAGCAAAATCATCTTTTAGGAATGAAGGAGACATTGAGGCATATCCAGATAAACAAAAGCCAAGGGAGTTCATTACCAGTAGACCTGCCCTAAGAGAAATGCTAAAGATACTCCTTCAGCTGAAGTAAAAAGATACAAAACAACAATTTCAAACCATAAGAAAAAATGAATTACATGGTAAGGGCAACTGCAATAGTAAATATAAAACCCAATGTTATTATACTTCTGATACTGTTGTAATTTCTCTCATTTTCCTATATAATAGACAAATGCATAAACCAGTAATTATAAATCTTTTGTTAATGGGCATATAATGTATAAAGATGTAATCTGTGACAATCACAATACAAAGGGGAAGAGATGGAGATATATAGAAGCAGAATGTATAATATTGAAACCAAGTTGGTATTATTCAAATTAAGTTGTTATAAGTTTAAGACATTAATTATAATCCCAAAGATAACCACTAAGAAAATAGAAATACATAAAAAAAGGAAAGAAAAAATTTTAAATGGTACTAAAAAAAAAATTCCAACTAAATATTTAAAAAGCAGTATTGGGGAACTAAAGAAAAAAATTACAGCATAAGGAAAACAATAGATAAATGCCAGAAGCAAATCCCTCTTTATCAGTAATCACATTAAACATAAATGGATGAAAATCAACTATTAAAAATTGAAGTTTGGAAGATTGAACTTTTAAATCGGTCATCTGCATACTGTTACAAACACTCAACTTAGGTATAAGGACCCAAAGGGATTGAAAGCAAAAGATGGATTAAGATATTTCATCTAAATAATAACCAAAAGAGACTGGGGTGGCTATATGATTATCAGATAAACTTTAAATCAAAAAAGGTTATGAGAGATAAGGAAGGATATTACATATTGATAAAATGTTCAATACATCAAGAACAGATAACAATAATAAACATATGCACCTAACAAAAGTGTTCATGGATTGAAAGACTTGATATTGTTAAGATGACAATGCTAACTGTAGCAATCCACAGATTCGATATAATCCCTGTCAAAATCCCAGTGTTTTTTACAGAAATAGAAAATCCCATTCTAAAACTCATGAGTTCCCAAGGGACCCTATATAGCCAAAATAATCTTGAAAAAGAAGAATAAAGTTGGAGAACTAGTACTTCCTGATTACAAAACCTAACTGCAAAGCAACAGTAATCATAAGATATACAGAGATCAATGGAATAGAATATAAAACCCAGGATAAACCCTCACATGTTTGGTCAGTTGATTTTTGACAAAGGTGCCAAAATCATTAATGTGAAAAGGATAGCCTTTTCAATAAATGTTGCTGGGAAAAGTGGATATCCATATGCAAAAGAATCAAGTTGAACTCATACCTTACACAATATATAAAAAATGGTTAAAAATGAATTGTAGGATGAAACATAAGAGCTAAAAGTATAAAACTTTTAGTAGAAAATGGGGAAATTATGACACTGAGTTTGCCAACAATTTTTTTGATATGACACCAAAAACACAGGCAACAAAGGAAAAAATAAATTAATTGGACTTCATGAAAATTAAAATTTTGTGCAACAAAGGATACTCTCAAGAGAATGAAAAGACAGCCCACATAATGGAAGAAAATATTTCCTAATCACGTATCTACTAAAAATTAATATCTAGAAATATAAAGAACTCCTGCAACTTAACAACAATCCTTCCCCCCAAATAAAAGCCCAGTTCAAAAATGAGCAAAGGATTTTAGTCAGCATTTCTCCAAAGAAGATATACAAATGGCCATTAAACACATTTAAAGATGCTCAAATTCATTCATTAGGAAAATGTAAATCAAAACCTCAGTGAGGTGTACTACTTTATACCCTTTAGCCTGGCTATTACCAAATAAACCAAATAACAAATGTTGGTAATGATGTCAAAAGTTGGATCTATGTGCAGTGTTGGTGGGATTGTAAAATGGTGCAGCTGCTATGCAAAACATTTTAACAGTCCCTCAAAAGGTTAATTATAGGATTACTATATTATACTGCAGTTCCTCTCCTATGTGCATACCCAAAGGAATTGAAAGCAGTTTCTCAGATACATGTACACCAATTTTTACAGCAACATTATTCACAATAGCCAAAAGATAGAAAACCCATGTGTCCATCAACCAATAAATGGATGAATTAAAGTAGTATATATACACTGTGGAATATTATTTAGCTATCAAAAAGAATGAGATTCTGATACATGCTACATAATGGATGTGAACCGTAAAAACATTATACTAAGTGAAATAAGTCAAAAACAAAAGGACAAATATTGTATGATTCCAGATATATGAGGTACCTGGAATAAGCAAATTCATAGAGAGTAGGTTAGAGGCTAGCAAGGGTTAGGTTAAAAGGAGAGTTGTTGCTTAATGGTTAGAGTTTCTGTTTGAGGTGTTGAAAAGTATGGAAGTAGATAATAGTGATGGTTTCACAGCATGGTAAATATGATTAGTGCTAGTGAATTGTACACTTAAAAATGGTATGTTTTGTTATATATATTTAACTCACAATTTTTTAAATCAATAATGTTATACCCTAAAAACCATTGAATTTTACATTTAAAACTGGATGAATTGCATGTATGAATTATATCATAAAAGTTATCTGTTGTTATTGTTGCAGATACTATTATGACTAAAGATAAAAAATCTCAAACTGTTTTAAAATTTTGGTTGTAATATTTTCCCATTCTCTTCAGCTAAAAATGATTCTTTGTCAATTTGCGTGTGAGTTTATTTGTATCTCTCTAAACTAATTAGCTTCTACCAGGTATGATGTGTATTTCCAGTAGAGACAGTATGAGAATAAGGAGAGCATGATCATCTCAGTAAATGCAGAAAAAGCATTTGGCAAAATCCAACACCTTTTCATTAAAACATTTAACAAACTAGAAATAGAAGGAACTATCTCGGCCTGATAAAAAGCATGTACAAAACACCCACAGCTAACATTATTTAATGATGAAAGACTGAATACTTTCCATTTAAAATTAGTAACAAAGAAAGGATATCACTTTCATCACTTCTTTTGAATATTTTACTGGAGTTTTTATCTAGGAAAATTAAGCAGTAAAAGGAAATAAAAAACATCCATATTGAAAAGGAAGAAATAAAACTACGTCTATTCACAGATGACATGATTTCAAATGTAGAAAATCCTAAGGAATTTACTAAAAAACTATTCAAAGTAATAAGTGAGTTCAGCAAGCTTGCAGTATACAAGATCAATGTGCAAAAATAAGTTTTATTTCTGTACACTTGCAGTGTATACTTGCAAAGTGAACAATCTCAAAATGAAATTTTTAAAATTCCATTTACAGTGACTTCAAAAGGAGTAAAATACTTTGGAATAAATTTAATAAGAGTATGATATTTATACTCGGAAAACTATAAAACATTGTTGAAAGAAATTAATATTGCAAATATGACAATACTCACCAAGTTGGTACATGGATTTGACACAATCCCTATCAGAATCTCAGCTGGCTCCTTTATAGAATTGGCATGCTGATCCTGAAATTCATATGCATGTCCATGGGACCTGGATACCCAAAACAGTCTTGAAAAAGAACAAAGTTGAAATACTTATATTTCTCAGTTTAAAAATATATTACAAAGTTATAAGTAATCAAGGCTGTTTTACTGCTGTAAGGATAGACATATAGAATGAATTAGAAATCCCAGAAGTAAATCCGTGTATCTATGGTCAGTTGAGATTTTTGACAAGGGTGCCAAGATCATTCAATGGAGGAAAAATAATCTTTTCAAAAAGTGGTCTGTACTACTTGTTATCCACATGCAAAATAATGAATTTGGACTCTTCCCTGGCACCATATACAAGAAGTAATTTAAAGTCATTCAAAGATATAAATGAAAATATAGGAATATTTTATCTTCATAACCTTGAGTTTAGTGATGGACTCTTAGATGAGACACAGCATAAACAATAACAACAAAAAGATATATTAATTGTACATCGTCAAAATTAAGAACTTTTGTGCTTCAAAAGACACTACCAATAAAAGTGAAAAGTACATTATGCTATGTGAAATAAGCCAGACACAGAGAGACAAATCCTGTGTTATCTCACTTATATGTGGGATCTTAAGAAGTTGAACTCATAAAAACAGAGGGTAGAAGAGTGGTTACCAAGGGCTGGAATGTGGAGATAATGAGGAGATGGTGAAAGGTTGTAAACTTTCTGTTACAGGAGGCATAAGTTCTGGACATGTAGTGTACAGCATGGTGACCATAGAGAATAATACTGTACTATACACTTGACATTTGCTAAGGGAGTAGATATTAAGTGTTCTCACCACACACACACACAAATTGGTAATTATGTGAGGTAATGAAATGGTAATCATTTCACAGTGTATGCATGTTTAAAAACATCTAATTGATAAATGTAATTTTAATTTATCTATTATACCTCTGTAAAGCTGGGTATAATAAAAAAATAAAGTGAACCCACAGAATGCGGCAATGTTTGCAAAGCATGCATATTCTAAGTGATTTATATGTAGACTATGTAAGGAACTCTTACAACTCAATAATAAAAGGACAACCCAATGTTTTAAATAGGTGAAGAATCTGAATAGACATTTCTCCAAAGAAGACATAAAGGTACCAATAAGTGTAATGATTGAGTTCATAGGTTTTCAAGTCAGACTATCTCTATTCAAATCATGGTCCACCACCTATGAGCTGTGAGCTATGTAACCTTAGGCAGTTCTCTGTGTGCTTCTCTGTGCCTCCGAGGGTCTTCTGTGAGGTGTGAAGGAGTTAATAGTTGGAAGGTTCAGGCACAGAAGAGAAGGCAAGCTGTAGAAGTTTGGCTGTTTCTTGGTTGTCATACATGCAGTCACATTGTGGTACTGTGACTGCCACTTTAGGAGTCCCGGTCCTGACCTTATCACCCACTTGCTATGCAGACCACCTAGTCTTCACCTCTAAAGTGGATGTAATACTATATATAATACTTTCCCCACAGGGTAGTTATAAGAATTATATGAGACATTTAAAGAAAAAAGGATTTATAAAGTGCTCACTTAATGTATAAAATACAAACACCATCATAATAAACATAATCATTTAACATTATTATAATAAACATAATAACAATAAACATTATTAAGCTTTTTCTCTCCTGAAAAACTAAACTTTCTATCAAGCTAATCCTATTCTTATTTGTATCTGTTGATATACTAATTTCTTATAATAAGTGCATAGTGTACTAGAGAAGAATTTTATCGAAATAGTCTAAAATTTGAAATAATTTAAAATGTTTGGATGTTATTTTGTTTTCCTGAGAGGATGCTACATACTATTTAGAATCTAATATCAGAAAACTCTTTGGTTTGTTTTCACAAAGATAACTTAGATAATCTTTACCATTGTATTAGAGAGTTCATCAGAGTGATTGATAGTTGACAATCTTAAGATATATATATATATCTTTAACTATAAATTTCAGGGGGCCAAGAATTCTTTTGGTACATATTGTCAGTAATAAACTTATGAAAGAAGACATAAACACCAATATAATTGATTCTTACGTGGTTTCCTTTGGAGATCTGCTTTGCAAATGAGGAGTGTTTTAAAGACAAAAATGAAAGATGAAAAGGCTCCCATTTAGATGGTCTGTTTCTCCCTCACACTCTCATGCACTCTCAGCATCTCTGATGGAGATAGAGCTTTGCCGTCACCTGTCTCTGAGGAAGCCCGTAAGATAGAGTCCAGAAAGAAGTTCAGTGATACCCTGTGGGTAGATGACTCCATCACTGATGAAAAAAAATCCTTATGTGCTTGTCTTTATGTTAACAAATAAGAAATAAGAACATCCTGTGTTTGTTAAATAGAAAAGTCATTCACATTAATTATCCAGGTAGGAAGTTTAACACAGATTAGCCTAAAGTATAAAGTGACTTCAGGTTCTTTTTAAAATAAGATGTCTAAATTATAAAGTGAAGCCTCCTACACAGTGAGCCTTTGAGAGCAAAGCCCACTTGCTGCTTGTCCTGATTGTCCCCTAGAGGGCTCAGCACAGTAGTGGGCAAGCTCACACCTGAGGAGGTGTGGGAGTATGGGTGGGTGCCACAGGCTGGTGTTCGTAAAACTTAGTGTTTGAAGGTGGTACTACAAAACTTAAAGGATGAAGGGTTGACTGCATAATGGCATACTGACCCCTCCGTGGCCTCACACTTCTTCAGGTAGGGCACACTCAGGAATCCTCTGTGATAACCTGGGAGTGTCACCTTTTGAGGGTCTGTGGTGAAGGTGATGGCTGCCCAGAAACCCTCAGGCCCTGCCAAGCACCCCCTTTTCTGCCACCACATTTGTGAGGAGACACATGACATCTGAGGCCAGAGACAGACAGCTCTCAAGAAGACAAGATATGAGAAGGGCCAAGTCTGGAGGAAGGTAGCAGGAGCAGGTCAGAAGAAAAGCAAAGCCGGAGGTTTCATCCCCTTGCCTGGATGAATCCTTCCCAGGCCTGTAGCTTCAGATAGCGTCTTGGAGACTCTGTTTTCCTCCCCAGGGCACAGTCTCACTTTCTGAGGGTTTCTGACTGTAGTGAGTGTGGTGTCTCTCATTGGGGGGTTGGCGCCCACCTTAGGGTATTGTGTTGATGTTAGCATATGACACACCCTGCTATGGTTTTGCCGCTCGCTGGTTGCTATGTGACATTCTGAGGTTTTTGCTACCCTTGTTTGCCCTAATTCCCTTGTTTGTGAAAATAAGCTGTGCCATTAAAGAGAAGTTATGCTTCCTCTGTAAAACATAGTTGATCACAGAATGTTCTTAGTCCTTTTATAATTTAAAACAGTGTCCTTAAACCAGTCTTGCACATTTACCTAGTTTAACTGAAGTTTGTTCTGTTTGAAGCTAGACTAAGCTTAGTCTGCCTGTTTGTAGTTATAATTAAACCTAGGCTTTGTGATTTTTGAGGACATTATTTCTTGGTGTTATTTTACTGATTCTTTTATGTTAGTATTGTCAGCTTCAGCTCTTTTGTGATCATTGTCTTCCCAGATTCCTTTTAATTGTTCTTTAGCATGAAGCCTTTTGTTTTGAATTTCATAAAGTTACAACTGAAATTTCAACTTGGGACATTTCATGGATTTTAGAAAAACAATTTTCAGTCCATTTGATTTGTTTCTCCCCCTTTCTATTTTCAGTGCACTGTTCAGATACTACAGTCTGTTCCTCATATTTTGTGCCATCCCAGTTTTTTTTCCTCTTTGTGAAATCAAAAGACTGAACCATTAAAACACTTTTACTTATGAACGTTATCTACTTTTGTGGAGGTGGCCTAGCAGATTTTACTGACATGATTCTTTAGCCTATCCTAAGCCAGTGTATTCTTCCCAGAGCTGTAGTAAAAACTAGCATAAGTAAAATTTGAGTCGCTTACTCTGACTCCTCACTTGTCTTGGGTGTTGTCACTTCACCAGTATGTTTCCAAGTTCCATTTCCTTTGAAGGAGGTCCCCACAGTTGAGGTTTGTGGATATTGACATACTAGTATTGAAGTAGGTTTTGTTACCTGTATATTTGGAAATTCATAAATTTATTGATTCAAAATGCACATCAAAATTTCTCAATTTCAGTACTTAAGAAAAGCAGCAATTTTTTGTTTAACATTAAGTTGCATTTAAATGATAGTTTTAAATTGGTTTGTAGTGGAAAGACACTATTTTGAAAGTTTTCTGAAATAACTTTTATGTCCAAGGTCTTTGAGGGATAATAAACAGCATTTATATAAAGCAGTTTAATGCATCAAATACTTTCATATCTATCATTGCCTTAGAATTCTGTAACATAAATGTTGTTATATATAACAGAATGGGTTCTGTTAGTTCAGGGGATATAATCAAGGTCACTTGGCTTATAAGTGACAAAACTGGGACTTGAACCAGATCTCTAATTCATATTCTGTGTTCTATCTGCTAACCAAACTGGTGCTTTGAATAGACATTTCACGCATAGAAATATGTGCAATGACTTATTGGATGTTACTAAAAAAGTGCATATTGTTGACTTGACACTACAGTTTTGAGATGCATAGGAGGCTTTATTAACAGTCAAGTGAAGAAAAATGTTTGTCAAATTGTAATTTTCTCTGCAGCAGTTGAGCTGTGAGCCCAGAGAGTAAAGATGTAGTTTTTATCTTTTTTCTGCTGCATGGAGTGAGATCTTTATCGTTAATTAGGAGGTAAGAAAGCCAAGACATTCATGTCCACAAGTTAAAGCACTAAAATGCGACAGTCATTATGATTGCCGAGTTCCGCCAGGCATAATGGAGCACAAAGGAGGAATTCCTGTTTTGCTACAAACACTAAGCCAGAAGGACTCTCTAGAAAGGCTTTCTGTCCTTTATACTAAGTTCTGATAATTAAGCAGGTGTTTTATCAGCTGAAGAGAGTAAGTTTGAGATGCATGCTAGGAACTTGAGTAAATTTAGAAGGTTTTAAATGGTCATGTGTATTTTTCTAGAGTAGTAATCCCCAAAGCATTGTCCTAGGACCAACAGTATTAGCATTACCTTGAAATTTGTTAAGAATGCAAATTAGGCAGCCCCATGCCAGACTTACCGAATCAGTAGCTCTGGAAGTGGAGTGCAACAATCTGTTTTAACAAGCCTGTGATTGTGATTAATGCAAAAGTTTGAAGATTTCTGTTCTGGAGTCACACTGGGAGATGGTCTGGGAAGATCAGTGCTGGCCAGCATGCAGATACATTTAGGTTTATATTCAGGAGATACCTGCAGTGTCAGAATGATCCTTAAAGATAGAAACCAAGCATAACTGATATTAAGGTATCCAGTTTTCTTTCAGGACTGCACTATGCCCTTCACTTGTTAATGCATATATATGGATCTTGTTTTTAGATTTCCACTTCTGATTTTCAAAGAAAACATAACTGCATAGAGCAGACATAATCCTTTACCCAGAAACTATACCTGTAAGAAACAAACTAACTGAAAGATGACAACCTTTTGAATGCTAGACTCAAACCAAACTCTGTAAAGATGAAGCTGTCATCGCACAAATCTAAAAAGAGAGAAAGAAAACTGTGATGCTAAGGAAATAAAAATATGAGGAAAATGTTGAGTCTTAGCAAGTTGGGTCAGTGTGGGCATATTTGAGATCTGCTCACAGGAAGTGATTGTTATTTAATTTGTCCAAGTAATGAGGTAGTTTATTATTAAAGACAAGATTGACTTCGGTGTTTAATCTGTATGTATTAAAGAATATATTTGGGGTTTGGGAAGACATAATAATACAAAGAAGAAAATAAAAAGTTACCTATGTATAAGCCTTTCATCTAGGGATAAATTGCTTAATTTTGAGGGGCAGATCATTCCAGCAGTTCCTCTTTATAAGAATATTATATAGTCCTATCATCTTGGGATCACATAGTCATATAGGCTGAAGTCTTTTTCTAATTCAATAGTGTAGTAAGAGCTCAACCTGCAATGTAATTATATGTATTTGTTAAATTGGTATTTTTAATGCTATCAGTTATATAGCTGTTTCGTGATTTATTTTCCCACTTTTTAGAAATTTAGATTCTTTGCTATATTTAACTACAATGAGTGATTAATATTGTTGTACATAAATATTTTTCTCCATATCTCTCATTATTTCATTAGTATAGATTCTTAACAGGGCCTTTTTGAGTAAAAATGTATGAACATTTTTAAGACTTTTAATTACCCAGCTGTGTATACAAATGGATTTACTACCATGAACCTAGAGAAAACTAAATTATTCTAAGATATCGTATCTCGCATCTTGCATTAGAAAAATTAAGTTAACCTCTAGAGATTTTAGAAATACGCAGTATGTATATCATTAGCTACTTTTAAAAATAATAGCTGGTATTCATGCCAGTACTGTTTGTACGTGTCTGCCTGTGCAGCTGGTATATGTGAACATATGTACCTGATCTCACAGTGACACCATTAGGGAAGTGTGAGCCTCATTTTAGATATGAAAAGTTAAAGTTCAGGAAATTGAGGTAATTTAATCAAGAGAAAATAGGCAATAAGTGACAGAGCTGGAATTTAAACCCAGGTCAGTCTGACTTCAGACCAGGCTGTTCCTCCTGCTTTGTTCTCCTTTGTATTTCCTGTTAAGTTCTGGCAGAATTCTTGTTACTGAATAAAAGCACAGGATTTGTGCCTTGAAAATAGATTTACAACAATGGTTAAAAATATGGTGGTTATTTTTTAAAGTTGCCATTTCCAGTGGCCCTGTGCCTCAATAAGGAAATGATCAGATCAGAGATTTGTGTTTGCTAGAGAATCAGACTTCTGGTTATAGAGGAAGTTTATATTTAATAACGTTCTATGACTGCATCTTTAATGTGCTCATTATACTATTCCCTTTCAAACAGAAACTCCTCAAGGTTGTGTTTATTTGGATAGAAAAGGAATTAATGGGTTGTCAAAAATAGCAAACAGTTATATAAAAATAGCAAAACATCAGTGTTCCTGCTAGTTTAGTAGATGCATGGGTCTGATTTGGGTTAGGAAGGTGGAAGAAATGCATTTGAACACAGGACATAAATCTTGTCAGATAAGTTAAAAATAAAGGAAGTATAAACCTTAAACATTATTTCTGAAATTGGCTTAATTTTTCAGTTTAGAAATAGTTCCTAAGACTTGTGTTTTAAATTTTTCTTAGAGTAAATCTAATTTTTAGTGGGAGGAGAAATGCCCTATCACTTTTTCAATGACAGAGAAGGTAGGTAGGAAATTGCTAGTTTTAAAAATTCATGACAAATACTGTTAACATTGTCATGTCATTAACTTGGATTTCATGTTGGTGTACTGATGAAAGTGTCCAGAGTAGGGAACATAGATGGTGTCAAAGCTTATGAAGTTAGCCCTAGATATTACTGGGGCATAACAGCCCCTTTCAAATCCAGTCATTAAGTCATTTGATCAGAAGAGTTTTACTGGGTAACTGGAATGTGGTTTATTGTCTGTCGAGAGAATTGAAGTTCTCAACCCCATAGAACTTTCTGCAGTAATGAAAATGTTTTATATGTGTGCTATTTAGTATTGTAGACACTAGGC
Source organism: Manis pentadactyla (assembly GCF_030020395.1). Classification (NCBI taxonomy): domain Eukaryota; kingdom Metazoa; phylum Chordata; class Mammalia; order Pholidota; family Manidae; genus Manis; species Manis pentadactyla. Next base: position 88,819,777 of record NC_080021.1, on the reverse strand, counting down.
ACATTGAATACTGGAAATGTCTTTCATACATTTCAAAAACTGTATTATTAAATGTATTTTATTTAGATTTGATTAGCCACAAGAGTTAGTGGGTACCTTTTAGGTACAAGTGTGGATGGTGGCTCTAAAGGTTCTGTTATCACCATACACCTCTGTGTAATTAAATTCAAAGTCCCTCCATTGCAACTTGTCAAACTGCCTAGTTCTTAATAGCTGTGAACAGGTAGAGAAGCATAATTTCCTATAGTCCCACTCAAATTTAATGCTACTTTGTGAGCCTCATCTAATCCTGTAGGCTAGCAACCACCTTCTGTCAGTTTGTGTCGCTTCCCCATATCATGCATTGCTGCCTCCAGGAATAAGGGCAGGACCTTTCTTGCTAGTGTCCAAATGATGAGTCCCATCCTCCTTCCAGAGAAGTAGCCTGGTATCTTGGAAGAAGAATAGACTGGCTTTAAAACCAGTTAGTATGTATTTCAGCCTTGTAATGGACCAGTGGTATGGAAATGGTTACCTAGCCCCCTCTGAAGATAGGGATAATCATATTTATCCTGTGGGGAGTAGAAGCCACTGCCATGAAAACCCAGGAGCATCTCAGTGCAAGTACCAATAGCAAAGCCTTCATGCAGATAAGCATATGGTGGATAACTGAAAAGCAGTAATTGTTAATAATACCTATAAATCTTATTGATCTTTGGGAGGAAAAAGAATGCACGTTGGGGAAATAACAATAAATAACCCCAGTTTTTGCTAAACAATAGATAATAACTAATTTGAAATGACTGAAGGTAAAACTCTTAAAGCAACTAAATGCTAACAAGCTGGAAAACCTAGAAGAAATGGACGACTTCCTAGAAAAATGCAACCTTCCCAGACTGACCAAAGAAGAAACAGAAAATCTAAACAGACCAATTACCAGCAACGAAATTGAATCGGTAATCAAAAAACTACCCAAGAGCAAGACTCCTGGACCAGATGGATTTACTGTGGAGTTTTATCAGACATTTAGAAAAGACATAATACCCATTGTCCTTAAAGTTTTCAAAAAATAGAAGAAGAGGGAATGCTTGCAGACTCATTCTTTGAAGCCAGCGTCACCCTAATACCAAAACCAGGCAAAGATCCCACCAAAAATAAAACTACAGATCAATATCCCTGATGAACAGAGATGCAAAAATACTCAACAAAATATTAGCAAACCGAATTCAAAAATACATCAAGAGGATCATACACCATAACCAAGTGGGATTCATCTCAGGAATGCAAGGATGGTACAACATTCGAAAATCTATCAACATCATCCACCACATAAACAAAAAGAAAGACAGAAACACATGATCATCTCCATAGATGCTAAAAAGCATTCGACAAAATTCAACATCCATTCATGATAAAAACTCTCAGGAAAATGGGTATAGAAAGCAAGTACCTCAATATAATAAAGGCCGTATATGATAAACCCACAGCTAACATCATACTGAACAACGAGAAGCTGAAAGCATTTCCTCTAAGATCGGGAACAAGACAGGGATGCCCACTCTCCCCACTGTTACTCAACGTGGTACTGGAGGTCCTAGCCACGGCAATCAGACAAAAAAAAGAAATACAAGGAATCCAGATTGGTAAAGAAGAAGTCAAACTGTCATTCTTTGCAGATGACATGATATTGTACATAAAAAACCCTAAAGATGACACTCCAAAACTACTAGAACTAATATCAGAACTCAGCAAAGTTGCAGGATACAAAATTAACACACAGAAATCTGTGGCTTTCCTATACACTAACAATGAACTAATAGAAAGAGAAATCAGGAAGACAATTCCATTCACAATAGCATCAAAAAGAATAAAATACCTAGGAATAAACCTAACCAAAGAAGTGAAAGACCTATACCCTGAAAACTACAAGACACTCTTAAGAGAAATTAAAGAGGGCACTTACAAATGGAAACTCATCCCATGCTCGTGGCTAGGAAGAATTAATATAGTGAAAATGGCCATCCTGCCCAAAACAATATACAGATTTGATGCAATCCCTATCAAATTACCAACAGCATTCTTCAACGAACTGGAACAAATAGTTCAAAAATTCATATGGAACCACTGAAGACCCCGAATAGCCAAAGCAATCCTGAGAAGGAAGAATAAAGTGAGAGGGATCTCGCTCCCCAACTTCAAGATCTACTACAAAGCCACAGTAATCAAGACAATTTGTTACTGGCACAAGAACAGAGCCACAGACCAGTGGAACAGAATAGAGACCCCAGATATTAACCAAAACATATATGGTCAATTAACATACGATCCAGGAGCCATGGACATACAGTGGGGAAATGACAGCCTCTTCAACAGCTGGTGTTGGCAAAACTGGACTGCTACATGTAAGAATATGAAACTGGATCATTGCTTACCCCATACTCAAAAGTAAATTCGAAATGGATCAAAGACCTGAATGTCAGTCATGAAACCATAAAACTCTTAGAAAAAAACATAGGCAAAAATCTCTTGGACATTAATATAAGCGACTTCTTCATGAACATATCTCCCCGGGCAAGGAAAACAAAAGCAAAAATGAACAAGTGGGACTATATCAACCTGAAAAGAGACAACACAGAGAAGTGAGATAGAAACAACCTGCCAAAATCAAAACAGGAAAGGACACCATCAATAGCACAAAAAGATATCCTACAGTATGGGAGAATACATTCATAAATGACAGATCTGATAAAGGGTTGACATCCAAAATATATAAAGAGCTCATGCACTTCAACAAACAAAAAGCAAATAATCCAATTAAGAAATGGGCAGAGGAGCTGAATAGACAGTTCTCCAAAGAAGAAATTCAGATGGCCAACAGACACATGAAAAGATGTTCCACATCGCTAGTCATCAGAGAAATGCAAATTAAAACCACAATGAGATATCACCTCACACTAGTAAGGATCGCCACCATCCAAAAGACAAACAACAACACATGTTGGCCAGGTTGTGGAGAAAGGGGAACCCTCCTACACTGCTGGTGGGAATGTAAATTAGTTCAACCATGTGGAAAGCAGTATGGAGGTTCCTCAAAAAGCTCAAAATAGAAATACCATTTGACCCAGGAATTCCACTTCTAGGAATTTACCCTAAGAATGCAGCACTCCAGTTTGAAAAAGACAGATGCACCCTATGTTTATCGCAGCACTATTTACAATAGCCGAGAAATGGAAGCAACCTGAGTGTCCATCAGTAGATGAATGGATAAAGAAGATGTGGTATATACACACAATGGAATATTATTCAGCCATAAGAAGAAAACAAATCCTACCATTTGCAACAACATGGATGGAACTAGAGGGTATTATGCTCAGTGAAATAAGCCAGGCAGAGAAAGACAAGTACCAAATGATTTCACTCATCTGTGGAGTATAAGAACAAAGGAAAAACTGAAGGAACAAAACAGCAGCACAATCACAGAACCCAAGAATGGACTAACAGTTACCAAAGGGAAAGGGACTGGGGAGGATGGGTGGGAAGGGAGGGAGAAGGGGGTGAAGAAGAAATGGGGCCTTATGATTAGCATGTATAGTGTGTGTGTGGGCACGGGGAGGGCTGTGCAACACAGAGAAGACAAGCAGGGATTTTGCAGCATCTCAGTACACTGATAGACAGTGACTAGTGGGGTATGTGAGGGGGACTTGGTGAAGTGGGGAGTCTAGTAAACAATGTTATTCATGTAATTGTAGATTAATGATACCAAAATTAAAAAAGAAAACAAAACAAAGACATCAAAGAATTCTGAAGAGGGAAGTTTACTGAATCACAAAGTGGAGAAATCTGATATATCAGATAGCCACATAGTTAATGGGCCTGAATATCCAGGTCCAACAGAAACAAATTCCAAATATTTCTGTGAAAATTCCCACCATGGCTCCATTGGATGGTGGTTCTGCTGGAATTTCTGAGTTGAAAATAATAGCTATATGGACATAAATTACTAAGAGAGTAATTATTTTGACATGGCCTAGAAATCCCTATACATTAATTTTGTTATTACTCTCTCTTTAGGCCTATGTTTTCTCTATGTGGAATATGCCCTTTGGAATATCCTACAACAATCAGAATAGTAATTGCCTCAATTTTCCCTTTTCAGTTAGACAGTAATGGTGCAAAATGCTTTTTTAAATACTGTGGGATAATTATCTGTATTTCCTGCTTCTACTAGTTAAAAAACAGAGTCTGTGGCTCCCTGTTTTACATGTATTGTTACCATTGTTTCTATCAATATTGTCTTTTATTTTTGCCAGAAATGTCTTGCTTATAATCCAATTTTCTTAGCTATGTTAGTAGCCACATTCCAATTTTCTATTCTACAGGAACTATTTTATGTTAAAAAAATATTTTGTTCTTTGAAATTAAAAACAAAAAAAAATCTCTTAAAGCAACTTGAGCAACAGTACTGACCGTCCTCACCCACTGCCCCTGGGTATGAGAAGCTGTTCTAAGAGCTCTGCATCAGTTCCTGCATTTCATTTTCACAAGAACTCTGTGTAGTTCTTATAACTACTGTTCATACTCCCATTATATAGAAACTGAGTCAGATTAAATTTGTCCAAAGTAACATAGATAATAACTGGTAAAGCCAGGATTTAAACCTAGACTTTAGATCCAACACCCCTACCTTCTCCCCTTCCTCCCAAATCCTCATATGCATTAGAATGTCATGAGTCCGGCTGCTTCCCCCCTCAGAGCTTTCTTTCAAGCCCTTATTTTAAATTTATACCATTCCCAGACTCCTACTTTAAAGTTCATGGGACTCAGTTGTATAAACTATGGTTTATCTGTTTAAAGGGAATTTTAATTTCTTTCTACATATTTTGGTAGATAGGAATAAAATATTTTTCATTAATTTAGCAAACATTTGTTCAGTACCTTGCACATGTCAGGTGCTATTTAGCACTCAAAATACAAAGATAAAAAAGAAAGATAAGGCTTAAAGATGGCAGCTTGAGAAGTGAGATAGAAACATCCTGCCAACACCAAATATAATGCATAAGTGCAGCAAATACAACTAATCCTAAGAGAGCAACCAGAAAGGATCCTGCAATAGACTGCCTACATCTGAGGAAAAGAGAAGACTTCACGGAAAAGGGTAAAGTACCAAAGCTGTGATCAGGAGGAACCCAAGCCCTTCCCCAACCCCAGTTCACCAGCAGAAGGAAGAGAAACAGAGCAGGGAGGGGGTTGAAGCCTAGGACTGCTGAACACCCAGCCCTGGAGCTCTGCTCTGGGAGTGCGAACCCACATTAATTACATGATGCTCTAGAGATTAGTCGGGTTGGAAAGCAAAGACAGGTGGAATACTTGGAGAGACTGACATTCCAGCCACTTGTGGACAACTGGTACCCACAACTAGACACTCTGGTAAAAATGAAAGGTGGGCACTTTGAAAGACTACCCAGCAGTGAAAGGGCTGCTGAAGGGACAAGGATTATACAGAGCTTGCTGCTCAGAAGAAAGGACAGGTGCACAAAATCGTCCTGGCACATTCAGCCCAGCAGGTTGGGAACTTTCAGGAGTTTCAGGTGCTCCATCCTCCTGGCTGGCAATGCACACTGAAGCACCCTACCATGATATGCAGCCTGCCACTCCTTCCTCCTGGCTGGCATTAGTTTGCAAACCTGCTGCCCCCATTGTGCCAGGCCAACCAGAGGATGGCCCCACCTATGGCAGCTACAGGAACATAATGCCAGGGGCTCCTTCCTGTGTACTCAGCCTTCTGGCCCTGGCAGGCACTGCAGCTGGGAAGCAGGAAGGAGCTTTTTCCTCTCGGCAGGCACCAGTGCCACTCACCTGTGACCCCCACCATCACTCCAGGGACTGGGCAGCTGCAGAGAGTAGAGCTGCTGGGCACTAGAGGGTGCTGCCAACACAAAGTTATTATTCCATATTATTCATTACAAATATGAAACAGCAAAAAAACTGGTACAAACCAAAAATCCCACAAACACCAGAAAAAGGGCCAAGTGAAACTGAAATCACCAGTCTTCCTGATAAAGATTCCAAAATAAAAGTCATAAACATAATCACAGAGCTCCGGAAAAATAGTCAAGATCGCAGGGAGGGCTTCAAGGAAGAGATAGAAACTTTGAAAAATAGAGTATCTGAAATGAAAATGCAATGGAATAATTTAAAAGCGGATTAGATGAGGTAGAGGAGACAGTAAATGAAATAGATATTAGAGAACAGGAATACAAGGAAGCTGAGTCACAGAGAGGAAAAAAGGATCTCTAGGAATGAAGGAATATAAAGAGAATTGTGTGACCAAGCCAAATGGAGCAATGTTTGCATTATAGGGGTACCAGAAGAAGAAGAAGAGAGAAAGGGGTAGAGAGTGTCTTTGAGGAAATAATTCTAGTTTTTGGAAAACTTTAAGGAGGATGGGTTTTACGTCTTTGCTAAATGTTTGATAAAATTCAAGACCTCTGGCCCAGGGCTTTTGTTCTTAGGTAGTCTTTTGATTACCAATTCAATTTTGTTGCTGGTGATTGGTCTGTTCATATTTTCTGTTTCTTCCTTGGTCAGTCGTGGAAGGTTGTATTTTTCTAGAAAGTTGTCCATTTCTTCTAGGTCATTCCATTTGTTAGCATATAATTTTTCATAGTATTTTCTAACAATTCTTTGTATTTCTGTGGTGTCTGTACTGATTTTTCCTTTTTCAGTTCTGATTCTGTTTATGTGTGTAGACTCTTTTTTTCTTGATAAGTCTGGCTAAGTGTTTACCTGTTGTGTTGATTTTCTCAAAGAACAAGCTCCTAGTTTCATTGATTATTTCTATTATTTTATTCCTCTTGATTTTATTTATTTCTGCTCTGATCTTTATTACGTCTCTCCTACTGACTTGAGCCTCATTTGTTTTTCTTTTTCTAGTTTTATTAATTGAGAGTTTAGACTGTTCATTTGGGATTGTTCTTGGCTTTCTTGAGGTAAGCCTGTATTAGAATATACTTCCCTCTTAGCACAGCCTTCAATGCAACCCACAGATTTTTTGGTGTTATTTTTTTCATTTGCCTCCAGGGATGCAAAAATGGTACATTATTTGAAAATCCACCAATATTATATACCACATCAACAAAAAGAAGGGCAAAAGTCACATGATCATCTCCATGGAAGCTGAGAAAGCATTTGACAAAATTCAACATCCAATTATGATAAAAACTCTTAACAAAATGGGTTTAGAGGACAAGTACCTCAAAATAATAAAGGCCATATATGATAAACCCACAGCCAACATCATATTTAACAGTGAAAAGCTGAAAGCTTTTCCTCTAAGATCAGGAACAAGACAAGGATACTCATTCCCCCCACTTTTATTCAACATAGTACTGGAGGTTCTAGCCACGGCAATCAGACAACACAAAGAAATAAAAGGCATACAGATTGGTAAGGCAGAAGTCAGTCACTGTTTGCAGATGTCATGTTATCGTACATAAAAAACCCTAAAGAATCCACCCCAAAACTACTAGAACTAATAACTGAATTTAGCAAAGTTGCAGGATACAAAATTAATACACAGAAGTTTGTGACATTCCTATATACTAATGATGAACTAGCAGAAAGAGAAATCAGTCAAAAGCAATTCCATTCACGATTTCATAAAAAAGAATAAAATATCTAGGAATAACCCTAACCAAGAAGGTAAAAGACCTGTACCCTGATAACTACAAGACACTCATGAGAAAAATTAAAGAAGACACCAATAAATGGAAACACATCCCATGCTCATGAACAGGAAGAATTAATGTCAAAATGGCCATCCTGCCTAAAGCAATCTACAGATTCAATGCAATCCCTATCAAAATACCAACAGCATTCTTAAAAAAAATAGAACAAATAGTTCTAAAATTCATATGAAACCACAAAAGACCCCAAATAGCCAAAACCATCCTGAGAAGGAAGAACAAAGCTGGGAGGATTACCCTCTTCAACTTCAAGCTCTACTACAAAGCCTCAGATATCAAGACAATTTGGTATTGGAACGAGAACAGATCCATAAATCAATCGAGCAGAATATAGATCCCAGATATAAACCCAAGCATATATGGTCAATTAATATATGATAAAGGAGCCATGGATATGTGATGGGGATATGACAGCCTCTTCAACAGCTGGTTTTGGCAATACTAGACAGCTACGTGTAAGAGACTAAAACTGGATTATTGTCTAACTCCATACACAAAAGTAAACTTGAAATGGACCAAATACCTGAATGTAATCATAAAGCTCTTAGAAGAAAACATAGGCAAAATCTCTTGAATATAAACATGTGTACCTTTTTCCTGAACACTTCTACTTTGGCAAGGGAAACAAAATAAGAAATGAACAAATGGGACTACATCAAACTAAAAAGCATCTGTACAGCAAAAGACACCATTAGTAGAACAAAAAGGCATCCTACCGTATGAGAGGGTATATTCGAAAATGATGTATACGACAAGGGGTTAACATCCAAAATTATTTATAAAGAACTCACATGCCTCAACACCCAAAAAGCAAGTAATCCAATTAAAAAATGGGCAGAGGAGCTGAACAGACACTTCTCCAAAGAAGAAATTCAAATGTCCAACAGGCACATGAAAAGATGCTCCACATCACTAATTATCAGGGAAATGCTAATTAAAACCACAAGAAGATATCACCAGTTAGGGTGGCCAACATCCAAAATATAAGAAACAACAAATGCTGGCGAGGATGCTGAGAAGGGAAACCCTCCTACACTGTTGTTGGGAATGTAAACTAGTTCAACCATTATGGAAAGCAAAATGGAGGTTTCTCAAAAATAAAAATAGAAATACGTTTTACCCAGGAATTCCACTCCTAGGAATTTACCCAAAGAAAGAAAGATCCCTGATTCAAAAAGACATATGTACCCCTGTGTTTATCATAGCACTATTTACAGTAGTCATGATATGGGGGCAACCTAAGTGTCCATCAGAAGATGAATGGACAAAGAAGATGTGGTACATATACGCAATGGAATATTATTCAGCCATAAGAAAACCAATCCTACCATTTCCAACAACATGGACTGAGCTAGAGGGTATTATGTTCAGTGAAATAAGCCAGGCAAAGAAAGTCAAGTACCAAATGATTTCACTCATTTGTGGAAGATAACAACAAAGCAAAACTGAATGAACAAAACAGCAGCAGACTCACAGACTCTTTGAAGAGACTAGCAGTTACCAAAGGGGAGGCATTGGCAAAGGTGGGTTGGGAGGGAGGAAGAAGGGTATTGAGTGGCATTGTGATTGGCACACATGGTGTGGAGGTGTTCACGGGGAAGACAGTGTAGCACAGAGAAGGCAGCTAGTGACTGTGGCAGCTTGCTATGCTGATGGACAGTGATTTTGTTGGGGTGTGGGTAGGACTTGATGACATGTGAATATAGTAAGCACAATGTTGCTCATGTGAAACCTTCATAAGATTGTTTATCAGTGATATTTAAAAAAAAGAAACAGCTGATACATACTAGTAGTTGATGATTTAGTTGTAGAGGCAGACACAGATTTGTCAGTGATATGATCAGTATGAGAACACAGAGAAATGAGCAACTTTTCCCAAGGAAGCTAAAAGAAGGGGTTACATTAATTCAAAACATTTTTTTGTTGTTATTGTTGAACCAGCTGTACAAGTCCTGTCACAGAGACATTTTAGAAGAGATTCAATCAATATGGGAAGTCCATCCTCTGTGTCCCCACAGAAGCCTGTGTTTCTTCTGCTGCAGCAGCATTGTTTCACTGCACTGAGTGGCTTCCTGGTGCATGTCCGTGGATGGACTGTAACCCTCTCAACTAGCCCCACATAATGGCTCAAACTCTCCTGGGCAGGTGGAAGAGGATGTGTACACTAGCCATCTTTGGTCCTGGGGCAGGTGGGGCTTAGAGTTGAGACTAAACTGTGTACAAAATTGATTGGCCTATATTGAAAAGAAAAATTAAATCTGGATTTTGTTTTTTTGACAACTGCAGTTCTTAATCTAACCTCCTTAATCTAGATAGCCATTGAAAGAGGGAAGGAAAGAAGGAAAAAAGGAAAAATTTTGTCTTTGTTTGCTTTAGGTCATTGAAAAATCCTATTAATCCTTTAATTGTTACCCACCAAAGATTTGCACGCATTCTTCCTAGACAGTAAGCAAGCAGTTGATTTTATTTTATGAAGTAAATACTATTTGTTTTTAAGGGGGTCTACAATTTTATCAGTGTATCAAATGCAAAACATATTACTGATTTAATTAGTTGCTAGACACAAAAAATTTGAGAAAACATAACTTACAGAAAAGTTTAAAAAATAGCTCACAAACCTTGGATTTACTGAAGATGAGTTGCTAATAGGGTATTTCACACTCTGACAGTGTTGATAGTGATAGAACTTCCAACTTTTGACAATGACAGAAAGTGGAAAAGAAAATCACCTGGTTTTCCTTCTCAAGTTTCATTGACATTAAAGATATTTCCTCTTCACTTCAGTTTTATATATAAAACATTTTCAGGTGAGAAGTGGAAATGGTTCCTAATGCAAAACATGCATGTTTGAGCAGTCATTTTGTTTTCAGAAAAATTTTTAAGAAACTGTCACTTTAATTGAACATACAATATTCTCTATTAAAAAGAAAAGATTTTCACAAGAAACCCTAATACTTGGTCTCCATTAAAGACTTACTTTCTGGGTATTTGTGTATTTCATTTGTGCATGTATCTCTCAGATTTTAGCCTATCCTGCCACCATAGCTGCCAGCTTCTCAAGGAAGCTGCCATCTCTGAGTCTACTAGAACGCAAATGCATATTCTTCAAATTCCTTAAACAGAAGAGTCAGTACAAGTCTGGCATCATGATGATGTTTACCAGTGTTGTTGATTTTATATTTGATTTATCAAGTGATGTTTAACACCTTAGGTTTCTTTTTCAGCTTATCTTCAGAAAAACTAGTTAATATGCTGTAATATTAGCTTATTCTGTACATGCTCTGTAAACTTGCTTTTTGATCATCGTATAACATTTGTGGCACTAAGGCACATGAGGATGATTGCAAGGTCCACCCCAGTTAACTTGGACTGAAGTATAAAAAGAAATTCAGAGGTCACGCTACCTAGAGAAACAATGCTGGTACCACAGATATGGATCTTTGAAAGCTACAACTTCCTTTTCCTGCTAGTAAAGGAAATTGAACATGTGAATTTTTTCTACAAGACTCAGTGATTTGGTAGTGTGACTTATTTGCTCATCACACTGAATCTAAATTGTGGTCGCTGCCACTAGGCAGCCTCTGAAGTGCTCTGTGCATTCCCTTCCTTGTGCGTTTTAACACTCCCTAACCCACAGCTACCCATGTCTGGCTACTTCTGCTGGAAAGCCTTCCCTCACCCCAGTGGAATTATTATGGAGGGTTCTCCCTCATGGTATCATAACTCAGTAATACCCTCTTCCTTTGCAGTAAAACTGTCTACTCTGCCTTCTCTTCTCTCACTGAATTCCCAGTCCCTTGGCACAGTGGCTGATATAGCATATAGGTGGTCAGTAAAAAAGAGAGTGAAATGAACCATGGACAGAGATAAGAGTTTTAAGGCCTTTCTTGTATCTAGTAGCCTTGCAAATCTATTTTATGTAGGTATGTTATTATTTCAATTTTCCAGATCATATGAGTACAGAAAATTATATCTGTGACTAAAATACCAGACTTGCCATATTTTGCTGTATTCTATTTTAAACCTCATTTAGGTTCCCTAATTCAGAAATTATGATCCTTTGGATCTAGTTAAACTAATGCTTAGTTATCTTTGGAAGTTAGAGGGGATGTGTGAGCATATGAGAAATTTGAACAAGATTTAAGTGTATTTACCTTAAATTAGAGAATCAATTATTTTCTAATCCTAGTACTATTTTTACAGAAATAAGTAATGTGCTAATCAAAATTACTTGTATCTGCTTATAAATACAGAGAACAGATCAGTGGTTGCCAGAGGCAGAGGGTAAGGGGTGGGAAACATGGGTTGAAGGAGGTCAAAATGTACAAACTTCCACTTATAAAATAAATAAGTCCTGGGGATATAGTGTACAGCATGGTGACTATAGTTTATAATATTGTGTTCCATATTTGAAAGTTGTCAAGGTAGTAGATCTTAAAAGCTCACATCACATCACAAAGAAAAAAAATTATAACTATATATGGTGACAGATGTTAGCTAGGATTATTGTGATCATTTCATAATGATCATCATTTGTACCCCTGAAACATTATAATGTTCTGTGTCTGTTATACCTTGATAAAGAAATAAGTTTTTATCTGTTTCAAAAGGTTTGCCAGGTTTCTCTTTTCTAAGGACTGTAATTTTGTTACGTTATATGTGATTTAAAGTGAACTAAATTTCCTTACAAGTCATTTCTATTCTAAACTAAATCAGTTTGATTAACTTGAATCAGAAGAATTTTACCAAACATATATACCCAAATATATCTCCTATGTGTAATTAAATAGTTGTATCGTTATTCACATAAATGTCTCTGAAAGTTTCCCCTTGTTTACTGCAGAAGATGCAGGGCTGCCTGAGCAGCCACATGCTTCAGTGGTGTGGCCAAAGTCTTTGTCATTGTCAGAGCCACACAGCTGGGCCAAGGGGCATTGTTTCTACCATAGGTTTCCCTTCTCTTAAAGTTAACAACACTACAATACATGTGTAAGTGGTATTTTTTAAAATAATAAGATTTCTCAGCCATGTTTCAAAATGGAGTTAAAACATTTTTTTCTTAAATTTGTAATGATTTAATTATAAAGGAGGTTCAGATTTATAGTTACCAGGAAAATCAATGACTTTCTAAAATCTGCCTGTTCAGATAAAACTGTGTAATTTCTATAATGTCCAGGAATCTAGAAGATTCTCAGTTTGGGTCAATTCTAAATTTGCTACCAAGTTCAGAGAGCTGGGTGAGTAAACAAATGCCTCTGATGTAAAATAATATACAGTTAAAGACAACATCATTCTCTCCAACTGCATCTTTAAGTTCTCTGTCTTTAGATGAAGCCTGGAATATTCATTTAATTTTATTTTTGTTAAATGCCTGTAACTTGAGTAATTTTTTTCCCATTTGAAACTAAAAGAGTTATATTTTATTGCTAAAAAGGGTCCCTGCTAGTTCAACCTTCTTTGTTAGATTACTGTGAATTACAGAATTTGAGTTAATTTTTTATCAAGAATATGTTTTGAATATTATCATATGAAGCTGAATTTTAAATATTGAAGAAAATAAGGGCGTTATTAGCATTAAAAAGACCTACATTTCTAATAGGCAAATATCAAAATATGGAGTGTTAAACTTTATTAACTGATAAGAATACTAGCTTTTTAATAAAGATTAGTGAGGAATTTGAAATACTTTCAGAGGCTCCCCAAGTCTGTTGATAAATATGAGGGAAATGGAGGAAAGCAAGCAAAAACACCAAGAAAGTGATGCTTACTTAAGACTATGAGTTCATTTGTACATTTACCTAATAAAATTGCACCTAGAACAGGCCAATTACATTACTGGTTTGTGTATTCATTTTGATAACATAATCTGCTTCTAGCATGGACTTATTTATTTTGTCAAAAAGAAATCAGAAAATTGACCCCGTCAGATTTGCATGTATATTTGTGTTAATTATGCCCCCTTTGCAGATAAATTGCCATAGAGTCCTGCTTTGAAGACAAAGAACTGTCAAAGACAGTGAATTAACCCTCTTTTGGAAAAGGGCTTCTATTAAGTAAAGGGGATATTTTCTTTTGTAACTGAGCTAAATAGAAAGTTTAACTCATTAAGATAGGCTTTGAAAGTTGTGATCTCTTTCCTGCAGAGAAGAAAGGCTAAATTAAATTTTCACTTAGTTGGACTTGATCACTGTTGTTAACTCAGTTTCATCTTAATGGCCTTAAACAGAACTTTGCATAGAGCATAACCTAGTTCTAATACTGACTGGTATGCTTATCTGTAAACTAAAAGGTTCTAAATACACACAAAAACTTTTCAACTAGTACTTTCTTCTTCTTAACCTAGTTTTAAGATACTATTACTTTATCATATTTTTAAAAAATTAACTTGAAAGAAAAACCTGGAACTTTATGACATCTTTTATCCCTCTGGCTGTTTGCAGCTTATCTACAGCCATACCCAGACAGTACCCATCCCACCCTCATTTTTTCTGTAGCCTCTTCTTGCTGTCTCTTTCTCTGTCTCTCTACCTGTATCTCTGTCTCCTCACCTCTCATAATTATTTTCTTACTTCTGGGCTACCATATCTGTACAGGCTTAAAATATTACTACAGCAAATTGTATTTGAATAGATTGTATGAAAATATACTAGACACTAAGGAATTTATCTAGATTAACATAAAATACAGTCTAGTAAAAAACAATGGGCCTAATTCTAGAACAGGAATCATACAGGATTATGAGCTTTATGTATAATTACATGTTGTACATGTTAGAGAGGTAGACTGAGCCCAGAACATATTACATGAAGTCATATTAAGTGTTTTATCTTTGAACAGAGAGATTGGCATACCAGAAAATTTTTCATAAAGTTCGAACTTAATTTGTATAACTAGTACTGATACTTGGACAGAAATCAGATATTTATCATTATTGTTAATATAGGTATTTTTCCTTAACAAAGGAGATTCATGGAGATTAGAAATCTCATGAGTTTAAATCAACTAATGGGGTGATTACAGGGATGTTGTTTTAGAATGATTAATATAGAACTTCCATTTTTTTAAACTTTTATTTTGAGTTAATTGTAGATTTACATGTAGTTGTAAGAAATAATATAGCAAGGTGATTTGTATCCTTTATATCCAGTTTCCCCCAGTGTCGGCATCCTGCAAAACTATGGTACAATATCATAGCCAGGATAATATCAATATTGATGCAGTCAAGATACAAAAGAATTCCATTACTGCAAGGATCACTCATGTTGCCCTTTTATAACTGTATCAGCTTCCCTCACTTTCTTAAACCCTGACAACCACTGATAGGCTCATTTGTTTAGGAATTATTTTTTTCACTCATCCAAATTCCCTGGAGGTTCATTCACATTGTCGTGTGTATCAATAATTCATTCCTTGCTATTGCTGAGTGATGTTCTATGGTGTGGATTTAACAGCTTGTTTAAACTCTTACCCACTGATGACAGGTTGTTTCCAGATTGGGGCTCTTAGGAATTGAGCTGCTATGATACAGGAGCAGCTATGTAGATTTTGTAGAAATGTTAAGTTTGCATCTCTGTGGAATCCATGTCCAGGAGTGCACTGGGTTGTGTGGTAGTTGTATGTTTAGTGTTTAAAAAAACCTACCAAGCTTTTCCAGAGTGGAATTTTGCATTTCCGCCAGCAGTGCATGAACAGTGTGCTTTCTCTGCATCCTCACCAGCATTTTGTAGTGTCACATGGTTTGCGCAGCCATTTTGATAGTATAGAGGTACCTCATAGTTTTAATATGAGTTTTCTCAGTACCTAACTTTTCATGTGCAGCTGCCATTTGCGTATCTCTTCAGTGAATTGTATGTTCCTGGCTGTTGTCCATATCCTACTTGGATTGTTTATTTCTTTACTTGCAGTTTTCAAAGTTATTTAGGTTCTTGATCATGGTGTTTTGGTGGATATGTGTTTGCAAATACATTTTCTCTGTAGCTTATCTTTTCATCCTCTTAACGGTTTTTTTCAGAGCAAAGTTTTTAGTTTCGATAAAATCCAGTCTATCTGTTGTTCTACTTCTATGGGTAATTTTTTTTTATCTTAAGTCTAAGTACTCTTCTCCTAACCCTATATACTGAATATTTTCTGCAATTTTTTTTCTGAAAGTGTTATGGCTTTATAGTTCACATTTATGTTCATGATCCACTTTGAGTTAAATTCTACATAAAATATGAGAACTTACTCTGAAGCTCATATTTTTCTGCCTACAGATATCCAAAGGCTACTTCCTTTATTGAATTGCCTTGGCACTTTTGTCAAAAATCAGTTGAGCATATCTTTGGAATCTGTGAGTTCTTTATTCTGTCTTATTAGTCTATGTCTATTCCTCCACCTGTACCACACAGTACTGATTATTGCAATTATATAATAAGTCTTGAAATCAGATAGTTATTCCCCCACTCTCTTCTTTTTCAAAATTGTTTCAGAGATTCTCCTTTCTTTGCCTTTCTTTATAAATTTTATCTTTTTCTAGGTTTTTAAGACAAATAAAAATTAGATGTATTTAAGGTGTGCAATGTGATGGTTTGACATGTGTACACATTGTGAAATGATTACCAGTCAAACTAATTAATGCATACCTCACCACACATAGTTGCCTTTTGTGTGTGTATGTCTATGGTGAGAACACCTAGGCTCTACCATCTTAACAAAGTTAACTATACAATATAATATTATTAACTTAGTCACTGTGCTGTACATTAAATCTCCAGAATTTATTCATCAAGTAACTAAAAGTTTGTATCCTTTGACCAACATCTCCGCATTTCCCCCACCACCCAGCCCTGGCAACCACAATTCTACTCTCTAATTCTAGGAGTATGACTTTTTTAGATGCCACATATAATCCAGATTATGTGGTACTTTTTGTTGTTGGTTTGTTTGTTGCAATTATAAATGATTTATATTTTTAGTCTTGGTCCACACGTTCATTGATAGTACATAGCAAAACAGTTGATTTTTTTATATCTGTTGTGAGCTTAGTGAGCTTAGTAGTTCTAGGAGTTACTTTGTAGAGTCTTTGTAATTGTCTACACATGCAGTTGTTTCACCCACATATAGGGACAGTTTTATTTCTTCCTTTCTGATCTGTATGTCATTACCTCCCCTTTTCTTGCTTTATTGCACTGGCAAGAACTTCCAGTCCTGTGTTGATGAGGGCAGATGTTCTTGCCTTGTTCCATCTCCAGTGGAAAGCATTCCCTCTTCTGGCATTGATTATAATGATAGCTGTAGGCTTTTCATAAACATTTTTTTTCAAGTTGAGGGAGTGCTCTCTTTCTAGTTTTCTACGTTTTTTTTTTACTACGAATGAATGTTGAATGTCATAAAATGGTTTTTCTCTGTTGATGAAATAATATGACTTCTTTTGTCTTTAAAGTAGTGGAAGTGATTATCAAGTATCAAATAGGCTTTCCATGCCTGGAATTAACCCCACTTTTTCATTCTGTATAATTCCTTTTATGTATTACTTAATTATATTTACTAATAATTTGTTAAGGATTTTTACATCTATATTCTTGAGGAATGTTGGTCTGTAGTTTTATTTTGCACTCTCATCATCTGGTTTTACATCAGGGTAGTACTAGCTTTATAAAATGAATTGGGAAGTGTTCTGAAAGAGATTACATAAAATTGATTATTCATTCTTCTTTGCACATGTGGTAGAATTTTTACTCAACTCTATTTGACTTGTGCTTTTGAGCAGTTGGTCCATTTCATCTAAGTTGTTAAAAATGGTATATGTAGAGTTATTCAGAGCACTCTCTTACTAGCTTTGTGATATTTCAGAATTGGTAGTTATAACCCTCTGTTCACTCTTGGTATTGGCAATTTGCATCCTCCTTGTTTTTTTCCCTCATTAGTAAGTTTCATTGATCATACAAAAAAACCTTTATTGTTTTTTCTGTGTTGTTTTTCTATTTTTAATTTCATTGACTTATGTTCTTAACTATTTACTTCTATTGTTTTGCTTTTTTTTCTTAGATTTTTGAGTTAAGATCTTAGATTATTGATATGAGACTCACCCTATTTCTAATGTAACCTGTAAGTGCTATGAAATTCCCTCTCAATATTGCTTTAGCTGTTTCCCACAAATTTTGATATATTAAATTTTTATTTTCACTCAGGTCAACATTTTACTTTATTTTGTTTGTTTCTTAACACTACTTCTTTGACCCATGGATGATTTAGAAGTGTATTGTTTTGTTTAAAAGTATTTAGAGATTTTCCTATCATGTTTTTTTTAATTTTTAGTTTTATTCCATTGTGATGTAAGAACATACTCTATGTGATTTCAATTCTTTTCAATTTGTGGGGTTTTGTCTTACAGCCCTAAATATGGTCTTTCTTAGCATGTGTTTTGTAGGCTTCTGAAAAGAATATGTATTCTGCTGCTGTTAGGTGGAATGTTCTATAAATGTCAGTCAGATTCTGTTGATTGATAGTATTGTTGTACTTCTCAGGATCCTTGCTGATATTCTCTCTAGAGAATGCCTAGAACAACCAATAAAAGAGCTCTAGAAAGAGGTTGTTAATAACAAATGTTGAGAGAGGAATATTGCAGTCTCCAACTCTGGATTTGTCCATTTTTCCTTTCAGTTTCATCAGTTTTTGAATCTATATAGTTTGCTGCATACACATTTAAGATTGCTGTTTCTTCCTGGTAGATTGACCCTTTTATCATTGTATGTTCCTCTTTGTCTCTGTCTTTGATAATTTTCTTTGCACTGAAGTCTACTTCATCTGATACTAATACTCCTCCCCCTGCTATATTTTTATTAATGTTTACATGATGTATTTTTCCATCTTTTCACCTCATCCTGCCTATATTTTTATGCTTGAAGTGTATTTCTTGTAGATAACTTATAGATGGATTATGTTTTTTAACCCACTCTGCAAATCTGTCCTTTAATTGACTTATTTAGACCATTTTTACTTAATGTAATTATTGATGTGTTAGCACTTATGTCTACCCTTTTGTAGTTTGTTTTCTCTATGTTGCTCTCTATTATTTCTGTTTTGTTTTTCCTGGCTTCATGTGGGTTCCTTGAAATTTTTTTAGAATTTCATTTTAATTTAATTATAATGTTTCTGTGTATATCTCTTTCTATAGCTCTTTTATTGGTTGTTCTAGGCATTATATTTTATACACATAACTTATCACAGTCTACTGAGTCAACATTTTGTCAGTTTGTATGAAGTATAGAATTACCTCTCATATCCCTTTACTGTCCCCATTTATAATATGATTGTCTTAAATATTTCCTCTGCATACATTTAGAACCATATTAGTGTAATAATTTTGCTTCAATTCCAAATAAAACTTCAAAAACTTAACAAGAGTAGGAAAGCCTATTATATTTGCCTATTTATTATTGTCTATTTTTATTTTTTTCTTTCCACAGAAGGTTTTTTTCTGTCTAGTTTTCCTGTGTTTTGTTTATGTTAATTTCTATTTTATTTTCAAGTTCACAAATTTTTCTCTTCTCTCCATTCTGCTGTTAACATATTCATTGAATTTTTAATTTTCATTTTTTATTTCTTAGTTCTAAAATTTCCACTTTTAATACATCTGTTTCTTTGCCAAGGCTTTATATTCTTTGCTGAGATTTTCTATTCTGTCACTTGTCCCTTGTGTATTCTTAATTGCACATTGAAGCATGTTTGTAGTGGCTGCTTTAGAATCTTGGTGAGAGAATTCTAACATCTTTGTCATCTTAGCATTGTCATCTGTTAATTGCCTTTTTTCATTCAACTTGAGATTTTCCCTGGTTCTTAGTATAACAAGTCATTTTTAGATGGCGGTCTTTGCATTTTTGGTATTATTATGTGAGACTCTGGCAGTTATTTAAATATGTTTTAGGTAGCTTTGCCTGACTATTCTGAGAGAAGTGAAGGGGTCTTGTTCATGCCAGAGGGAGGTAGAGGTCCAGATTCCCCACTTGACCTCTACTGATTGCTGAGAGGGAAGGGAAGGTCCCCTTTTTACTGTTGGTCAGAGAGTTCCAGCTTCCTGCTAGGCCTCTGTTGACATCACCTTGACTGGGGGCAGAGCCAGGATACCTTCTACTGCTCCCAGGTGGCTCCCACTGACAACGCTGGAGGAAAGTGGGAGGGTGGAGGGTGCCTTAGTACCACTGGTGGAGGTGAAAGTCCTGACACTCTGTGGGGCCTGCTTCAAATGCATGCTAGAGGGGCAGGGAGTGATGTTTGGTCAGTAATGTCAAGTGGAGTGGAAGTCCAGGCATGGGGGTAGTCTCCACTGCAATGGTGTTTATGGGAGGATGGCAGGAGGTCGTTACAAGCCTGCAGAGAAGAAAGTCCCAACATTTTACCCCGCCATCCCTCACACCACCCCAACTGGGCTTCAGAGGCTTGTTCTTTCAGTTTGATGAAGGTGGAAGTCTGGGCTTCCCACTTACATTTGCTTGTGTGTGAGGTGCTGGGTCATGCTTTTTCTGTGATGTTTGCCTAGAGCAGAACAGTTATTTTCTAAAAGTTTCTGTCTCACTAGACTGTCCCATCCCTGGTCCTGTGGTTAAATAGAGTATGAGATCTTTGGGTTTTTTTTTTAGTCTGTATCCATTGCTGTTCCCAGGATGCCACCTTCTTCAGCTAGAAGTCTGGGATATAGGAGACAGAGGAGACCCAGGTACTCACCACTGTGCTGTTTTTTGGGCCTCCAGGTCCCTTGGCCCCAGCTGGCCTCCTACTCTCCAGCCCTCAGTGTCGTCTTCTGTTCAGTTGCTACATAATGTCAGGCATTTAGTTGTGCTTAATGGGATAAATAGGGGAAAGTATGTCTGCACCATCTTCCCAGAAGTGCAACTCCTAAATTTCTCTGAATGTTGAGCAGCGCTACATGTTATAAGGAATGAGCTTTAAAGAGTCTTCTCAAATCAGATGTCTGAGAGGAACTGGGAGCATTGGGTCTGTTATATTCCCAGACCCTTTTCCTACCTAAATGTGAGGCATTCATTCAGTAGCTGTGGTGCATCTGATAGCAGGTGGGAGTACATTTGGCATTAGAGGCTGTGTTCTTTGAAAGATAGAGCTGTTAAAATGTCTGAAAGTGTTATTTGTAAATAACATTTATTTCAATATCTGGGCAATTCCTGAGCCTGTGATAGTTTTTGCTTACTTCCTGCATTTCTCCCTGAGGAGTCCTAAGGCCTCAGCTACCAGACTTAGGAGGGCCTCCCAGGCACCTACATGGCTTCTTCCATCACCTCTCCTTACACAGGACTTTGACTAGAAAAGTAAGGTCAGATCCACTGACAGTTACTCTTGACCATGTGATGGTGGCTGTCACTTAATGCGCTGCTGTGGCTTTATCTGTCCCATAGCAGGCACATCATTGCTCTTCATATTCCTGATTTAATAAGAACATGAGGGGTATTCAACACTATAAATAGACTTATGTGTGTTTTCTTTTTCAGGCAGAAGCTTATTATCCCAGGTGGAAGTTACCCTGTTATTCTGAATACTTACTTTTGCCAGAAAGTCGTTGCCAAAGGAGATTCAAAAACAACACATGAACTGCAGTATTGGGACACACCCCTTCCAAGAAGATGCATCACTTTGGCCCAGATGTTTATATTTAAAATTGTAACAAATAATTCACCTGAAAGCCAGGTAAACCCTCATTGGCTTAGAGTTTTTATGCTTTGTAATAAAATTAGACTTGAAAGGATTTTTAGGTAAAAGTGAAGATGTTTCCCTTTGGTCCCCCTCCAAATATTCAGCAAATGTACATATTAGAGCATCAGGTTGTTGTTATGCTGAAGAAATTATTGTTCAGTTCAGCATTTACTGGGTCTTTTTAACAGTATTTCAGCTAATTATGTATGTGTAGTCTTTATTCTAATTTCTTAAAACATGTTTTTATTTTTTCTGTTCTCATCTTATACTTGCCTAAGAATATTGTTTAAGAATTTTTTTATTTATCAAAAAAACATCTTGTTCTTTTTTATAATATCTATATCCCTTGGGATAAAAATAGCTGCATATACTTGAGATTATTCACTGGAGGTTGGTTGTTGGAATTTTATTGGCCCTGAACCATGATTATCTGCCAAAATGAATTTAAGGAACCACTAAACTTCACCCAAGTGGGCACAACAGGCATTCTAGGGAATACTCCAGGTTCCAAGTGTCTGTGACTTCCCATGCACCTGCCTCAAGGTCACAGAGTTACCTGAATCGATACTGGATAGGATGTTGATACTGACACGCAGCATGTGAGCAAATCGGAGGGAGGCCAGCCTTCATCAAGTAGACCCAACCCTTCCCCAGCCATCAGAAGAAGTGTCTGGACAATTTTGTGAAAAGGAGGGCTCTCTCATCAGCAGTCAGAGAAGACATAAGATACGGCTGCATGGGCATTACTGCTTTCATGTAAAGCTTTCAGCAGTTGCATGATTTTGAATTCATGAGCTATGTTTTAATCTCAAAATGGTGATACTGAAATTAACTTTTCTCTGTCTCAATATTTTTGTCTGTAAAATGGTGATACTGATATAATGTACTTCTTTGGGTGGTTATGAGGTTAAATGTTTATTATGTAAGTACAATATGTAAAGAAAAGTACCTGGAATGTAGAAAGCACTCCAGAAGTGTTGTTATCTTATGATACTCAATATTGTAAAGGGTTGTTGGGAGATCACATGAGCATGTAAAGTGCAGAGACTCATAAAGTACACATAGCAAGCACTTAATAATATGATTCACTTTTATTAAAACCTAGTCATTCTTTTTTTTTTTACTATTCACCTTTTTTTTTCATTTTATTATCATTAATCTACAATTATATGAAGAGCATTATTGTTACTAGACTCCCCCCATCACAAAGTCCCCCCCACAAACCCCATTACAGTCACTGTTCATCAGCATAGTAAGATGCTGTAGAATCACTACTTGTCTTCTCTGTGTTGCACATCCCTCCCTATGCGCCCCCCCCACATTATACATGCAAATTGTAAGGCTCCCTTTCTTTTTCCCTGCCCTTATCCCTCCCTTCCCACCCCTCCTGCCCAGTCACTTTCCCTTTGGTAACTGTTAGTCCATTCTTGGGTTCTGTGATTCTGCTGCTGTTTTTTGTTCCTTCAGTTTTTTCTTTGTTCTTATTCTCCACATATGAGTGAAATCATTTGGTATTTGTCTTTCTCCACCTGGCTTATTACACTGAACATAATACCCTCTAACTCCATCCATGTTGTTGCAAATGGTAGGATTTGTTTTCTTCTTATGGCTGAATAATATTCCATTGTGTATATGTACCACATCTTCTTTATCCATTCATCTACTGATGGACACTTAGGTTGCTTCCATTTCTTGACTGTTGTAAATAGTGCTGCGATAAACATAGGGGTGCATCTGTCTTTCTCAAACTGGGCTGCTGTATTCTTAGGGTAAATTCCTAGAAGTGGAATTCCTGGGTCAAATGGTATTTCTATTTTGAGCTTTTTGAGGAACCTCCATACTGCTTTCCACAATGGTTGAACTAATTTACATTCCCACCAGCAGTGTAGGAGGGTTCCCCTTTCTCCACAACCTCGCCAACATTTGTTGTTGTTTGTCTTTTGGATGGTGGCCATCCTTACTGGTGTGAGGTGATATCTCATTGTGGTTTTAATTTGCATTTCTCTGATGACTAGTGATGTGGAGCATCTTTTCATGTGTCTGTTGGCCATCTGAATTTCTTCTTTGGAGAACTGTCTGTTCAGCTCCTCTGCCCATTTTTTAATTGGATTATTTGCTTTTTGTTTGTTGAGGTGTGTGAGCTCTTTATATATTTTGGATGTCAACCCTTTATCAGATCTGTCATTTATGAATATATTCTCCCATACTGTAGGGTACCTTTTTGTTTTATTGATGGTGTCCTTTGCTGTAAGGAAGCTTTTCAGCTTGATATAGTCCCACTTGTTCATTTTTGCTTTTGTTTCCCTTGCCCGGGGAGATATGTTCATCAAGAAGTCGCTCATGTTTATGTCTAAGAGATTTTTGCCTATGTATTTTTCTAAGAGTTTTATGGTTTCATGACTGACATTCAGGTCTTTGATCCATTTCGAATTTACTTTTGTGTATGGTGTTAGACAGTGATCCAGTTTCATTCTCTTACATATAGCTGTCCAGTTTTGCCAGCACCATCTGTTGAAGAGGCTGTCATTTCCCAATTGTATTTCCATGGCTTCTTTATCATATATTAATTGACCATATATGTTTGGGTTAATATCTGGGGTCTCTATTCTGTTCCACTGGTCTTTGGCTCTGTTCTTGTGCCAGTACCAAACTGTTTTGATTACTGTGGCTTTCTAGTAGAGCTTGAAGTTGGGGAGCGAGACCCCCCACCCCCCCACTTTATTCTTCCTTCTCAGGATTGCTTTGGCTATTTGGGGTCTTTGGTGGTTCCATATGAATTTTTGAACTATTTCTTCTAGTTTGTTGAAGAATGTTTTTGGTAATTTGATAGGGATTGCATCAAATCTGTATATTGCTTTGGGCAGGATGGCCATTTTGACGATATTAATTCTTCCTAGCCAAGAGCATGGGGTGAGTTTCCATTTGTTAGTGTCCTCTTTAATTTCTCTTAAGAGTGTCTTACAGTTTTCAGGGTATAGGTCTTTCACTTCCTTGGTAAGGTTTATTCCTAGGTATTTTATTCTTTTTGATGTAATTGTGAATGGAATTGTTTTCCTGATTTCTCTTTCTTTTAGTTCATTGTTAGTGTATAGGAAAGCCACAGATTTCTGTGTGTTAATTTTGTATCCTGCAGCTTTGCTGTATTCCGATATCTGTTCTAGTAGTTTTGGAGTGGAGTCTTTAGGGTTTTTTATTTACAATATTATGTCATCTACAAATAGTGACAGTTTAACTTCTTCTTTACCAATTTGGATTCCTTGTATTTCTTTATTTTGTCTAATTGCCGTGGCTAGGACCTCCAGTACTATGTTGAATAACAGTTGGGAGAGTGGGCATCCCTGTCTTGTTCCCGATCTCAGAGGAAAAGCTTTCAGCTTTTCACTGTTCAGTATGATGTTGGCTGTGGGTTTATCATATATGGCCTTTATTATGTTGAGGTACCTGCCCTCTATACCCACTTTGTTGAGAGTTTTTATCATGAATGGATGTTGAATTTTGTTGAATGCTTTTTCAGCATCTATGGAGATGATCATGTGGTTTTTGTCCTTCTTTTTGTTGATGTGGTGGATGATGTTGATGGATTTTCAAATGTACCACCTTGCATCCCTGGGCTGAATCCCACTTGGTCATGGTGTATGATCCTTTTGATGTATTTTTGAATTCGGTTTGCTAATATTTTGTTGAGTATTTTTGCATCTCTGTTCATCAGGGATATTGGTCTGTAGTTTTCTTTTTTGGTACGGTCTTTGCCTGGTTTTGGTATTAGGGTGATGTTGGCTTCATAGAATGAGTTTGGGAGTATTCCCTCCTCTTCTGTTTTTTGGAAAACTTTAAGAATGGGTATTATGTCTTCTCTGTATGTCTGATAAAATTCTGAGGTAAATCCATCTGGCCCGGGGTTTTATTCTCGGGTAGTTTTTTGATTACCGCTTCAATTTCTTTGCTGGTATTGTTTTGTTTAGTTTTTGTGTTTCTTCCTTGGTCATTCTTGGAAGGTTGTATTTTTCTAGGAAGTTGTCCATTTCTTTTAGGTTTTCCAGCTTCTTAGCATATAGAAAACCTAGTCATTCTTTTATTTTGTTGTTTAGTTTGCCATGTTGGGATTATTACCTCATAACAGAAAAATTTTCTAAATTATCAGGAGGTATTCTAATATCTCCTATTTTCAAAAACTGAAGATCTGTTCTTCCATTGGCAGGAAACACTCTTTGCTGTTTCCATGTTACTCTTGCTCACCTTGCCTTACTCAGCTGCATTAGTGACCTAGCAGTGCATGGAGACCCAGGCTGTAGGTTTCCTTTTTATCTTCATTGCTCCTTTAGTGTTCTGCAGTTACATCAGAGAATTACTTAGAAATACCGTTATTTGGTGTGTAGTATGCCATCGTAAGTCAAAGTGAAATTGTTTCCTTTGCATGTCTTGGCCAGGCTACGTGTAGTGGTCTTACCACCATGGGGACAGACTGGACCCACGGGCACAAAGAAGCAAAACGACCCTTCCCAGCCCAAGCTTCCCTGAAGGATTCTCTCCTGGATGCAGCAGAAAGCCAGGGATCCGCCACCAGGTCTGGAGTTGTGGTCCGAGTGGTTGTACAGAGAGTTTACTACCTTCCCTGCAGGTATCAGCAGGCAGGTGGCTCAGCTGCTCCACCTGGCTCAGACCCACCTAGAACTCGGTGAGTTGACAAGACACAGGCCTGGTGCCTAGAATCACTTAGAGAAAGTAGAGCTTCTTCCCAGAGCATTTAGATGACTGTATTCACCATATATATGGGTTGTTTTGGTTTTTTTTGTCTTTTCTTAGATCAGTATTTGAGATACATGGTGTGACAAATGATTCTGTCTGTTTACTTATTTACATAAAAAGTCCTACCAAAACAATTTGTTACTTTTACTTTTACCATTAATTGTTTATGTTATTGAAAGAAATATATACTGGAAATACTGGTATTGTTCTAAAAATCCAAGACATGTGGTTACCATTCCTAAAAAGACTCCTGCAATATCTATTGAGTTTTATATGTCTTAAAAACCTGGGTAATAAATGACAAGTGGTTTTCAGAGGGTGCTGTTTCAATCTACTCCTGTTAGAACTTTTTGCAGTGATGTAAATGTTATATATCTGCATTACTCAGTGAGGTAGCTACTGGCCACCTATAGTTATTGAGCACTTGGAATATGGCTAGTGGGACTGAAGAACCTAATCTTAAAAGTTTATTTCATTTTAATTAACTTTATTTAAAGTGGCCTTGGTAGCTTCCATGGTGGACAGTACAGCTACATGGGCCAACCATAGTTCAAAGTACTTTAATTCGCCAATTTTGAGAGTGACATCTTCTTTTCTACTCAAATTTAGGCCCTTCCTGGTTTTGTATTATTTCAAATAGCTGTAGACATATTGTTGATTGAAACGTTTATTTACCTCAAAGCCTTGGCATAACTTTTGAAGGTTGTGTTTCTGTGTTGAATTGTCCTCAAAGCAGTGAGACAGGTTTACAACAGAATAGAAATGAAAAACAATCATTTTTTCTATCTACTTGTAAAAAGAAATTACATACTGAAGAAATAATAATTACCAGTCATCTTATTCTTGTGGTGCCCTTCTGGAGACTTTCAAAAGGAAAGAAAAGAAACACTGTATTAGTTATGAATCTTCCTCCAGTGGATAGCACTTTATTTGAAAGTACTATAGATATCAAAAACTCTCCTGTAGGTGTAGAGTATTTCTTTTGGAGTCATAGAAAAAATTTATTTCTATTTGTTTGGAATATGTATACATGTGAAATCCGTGACACCAACTTTAAGGTTTTAACATGATTTCTAGCTGTAGACCAGTCTTTAATCTTTGACTGAAATCTGTGGTAAAGCTGAACAGAATTGTCTGAGGCAGATATAGATGTGACACAGGTCTTGTTTAGCTTAGCCTTTTTCTTGGCCTGTATCCAGTGTTTGGCCTTGGAGAAGGGACACTGAGTCAGCTGGGCAATGAGGATTTCCATACAGCTTCTGTAGCCCAACACACAGACCACACACTCCAGAGGCATTCGGGGAGAGTGGAGACTTAGTCACTGTGAGTAGAAGGCAAGATGAGACTGACAATGAGGTTGCTTCCTTATGAGTAATCTTGAAGCCTGTCCCTCCAGATCTTTCGGTGGTACTTGTTTTACTTGTTGAGCAAAGAAACTGGAAGCTGAGCCTGATGAATTGCTGCCAGTGGCTGGCATTGTGAATGCTTTTGGTTTGTACCTTAGAGAAAACACGGGGCATATCACATGAGGCTATGCTTGTAGTGGCTGCATGAACCGCAGAAACAAGGAAATGTCATTCAGTCACTCAGGTGTAACGAATGTGCATTGTGTGTGTGTGTGCTTCCAGCACACAGGACCGTGTGCGGCGCAGAGGCCCGAGTATACCAGTCCCATTTCACAGAGTAGGAAACTGAGCCTCAGAGTGGTTCTTAGTTGCTAACAGTTACATAGGTAGACAAAAAGAATAACTTAATGAGATATGAAATCCTAAAATCACAGTAGAGAGTACTGGAGCCAAAAGAAAGGAGAGAAAATTATGTTAGAATCAAGCTATGTTTAGATTAAGGTGGACCTAAGGGTCAGTCCTGGGGCAGTGGGAGAAGTGGAAGTGCCCTGCCACAGGGGAATTGATTGGACTGTGTAGGAAAGTGAACTTTGGACAGAGGGTGGTAGCATGGGTTTGAGAACAAGGCTTCTGAGATGACTTCTGGTTACAAAAAAATCTTATGTATCAGTGATGTAACTGATCATTAATGTGTTCTAGGTAAATTTGCTATAATAGTGATCAGGCTTTCCAGTTCACAGATCAAATTAATATAGAAGTAAAATTTTACTTAACGCTCTACTAAGTCTTTACTAATGTACATATAAAGAAAAATGTATTAAAGTATGTGCCTTGGAGAATCATTTAGTGATACGTTTTCTAATGTAGACTTTTTTTATTTATGCACATGTAACATGTATATAAGAGAAAACATAATTAGAAGATTTAGGTTTATGACCTGGAAGATTTCTTTCTTATCTACTTGAAATGTCTACCTCTAATTTGCTGATCATAGGGTGATCTCCTGTACAACACCTTTGAGTTAATCTTGTCCAGAGGCATGAGTGTGGCAGACACGGGACAGTTGCACAGCCACATCTCCCACTGAAGGCAGCTCCTAGGTTGCTGTCTTGACATGACCTGCTTTACCCCAAAGATCTTTCTCTCAGTGGGCCGAAAGACAGCTTTGATCAATGTGTGTTCTTTGTAAATTGCCAGAAATTACCATGTCCCAAGAAATTAAGGCATGTGAAAAAAGAAAGAATTGTGTCTTAATGGTAGACTCTTTTGCCACAATAGTCCTCCCTTCTCTGTGCAAATGAGGTCAGGTGACTGCTGATGGCACACTGGGATGAGTTTCTGTCTGACTTGAGTTAGCACCGTGACCGTGGGCATCAACCCCAGTCTGGTCCAGCATGTTAGCAGTGTCATTTTTCTGAGAGCAGTAAGAGCTTATACTCTGATGGCAGAAAGCCCAGTTTTTGTCAACTCTGAAATTAAAGGATATTTATTTGAAGCCAGCCAGTTCTGAGCAGGGTCAGTAGATTTGGTCAAAAGGCTCATGTCCTCTGAGCTGTGAAACATTATCAAAAATATACTGCAGATTTCAGAAATATAATATGTAAGAATCTCCTGTCCATTGTTCTCCTGGATGACTGCCTTTAACTCAAGTTATTAAAGCAAACATTTCTGTGGGGTTTCTCAAGGTGTTGTAGGTCAGAGTAACCAACGCAAACTTAGGTTTTATAAATCACTAAAATTAAGAGTAACAGAAAGCCAGTTCAAAGACACTCCCTAACCATTAAGCCACTCAGTCTATTCAGAGCCCAAACACCTTTATCTAGATTCACTACATGTAGAATGAATATTAAATAAATAGATGACTAATAAAACCACGGGCTTTTTGAGTAGAAAGAACATCGGTCTTAGAGATAATTTATAATGGAGTAAACTTACTTTGCTGACAAAGTAAGTGAATTTCCTAATGACTCCCTGCCTCCTGGCAGAGCAGAATCCAAGCTGTTTTACCTCTACCCATCCATGGTGACTGCTAATAATCATAACCTTTCTCACTTTCTGAAACATTTGCGTCCTTTTGCCTTGAGATATTTAACTAGGGACAAATAATTTTATTTTATTTCCTGTGAGATGCACATTCCTTCTTGCTTGTCATTGCAGAAATATTTTTAATGGGAGAGTTAATCTTTTGTGAGGGCATCTAATTCATAGAACAATGGTCATGCATTCGGACATAACCTTTCAGGTTAACAGTTTAACAGTTAATCTTCCATTATAGTTCAGTGGAAATGCACAGAGCTGAACTCAGGAAAAAAGGCACATTTTTATTCTCTTTTCATCTTTTGACCCTGTCTTTAGTCTCTTGTCCTATATTAATTTTTGCTTTTCACTAAGTAAAAAAACAAAAAAACCACCATTGTCTTAGGCCAGGTTCTGAGTCTGCAATGGTAAACAAAACCAGACATTGTCCTTATGCTCATGGAGCACAATCTAGTAGGGGAGGCTCACAGAAAACAATTACAAACAAATTATAACTTGTTGTAAGTCCTCTGGTAAGAAAAAGTTGGACACTATGAAAGAGGACATGATGGAGAAGGGACAGAATTTAATTTAGAGGATTCTAGGATGGGTATTCTAAGGCAGCACTATTTAAGCTGACACTTGAAAGATAAATGGAAGCTAGTCAGGTAAAATTATCAGGTGGAGGAATTGCACACAGGAGACAGATTGCCTTGGAAAGCTCCTCACAGGGAGGAGGGAGAGTCCAGGACACATGGGCTGGCAGTAGCACATCGGGGGCAGGCCAGCCTCAGCCTCATAGGCCATGTGCAGGGTCCACATGTGCTTGCCATGGTGGCCACTGACCCAAAATAAGACTTACCTGTTTGAAAGACAGCTCTAACTGTCAGATGGAAAATGGTCTGGGAAGAGGGCCCCATGGAGCAGAGCCCCAGTGGAGGCCGGGGTGGTGCTGGGGAGCAGGGGAAGGGTGCCTGTTCTGGTGTGTGTGGTGACGCAGTAAGCATTAGGCAGGGAGAGTGAAGTAAAAGAATACACTAAGAATGAGCTTCAGTTTGATTGCTTGGTGGAATGATGGGCCGTTTACTAAGATGAGACAAGTGGGAGTGAAGCTTGGGAATTCTGTTTGGGGCCTTTTACTCTGAGATCTAAGAAGAGATGTCAGATGAGAAAGTTGGATATACAGCTCTCACATTTAAAGAAGGAATTTAGGTTGGGGATAAATATTTGGAAATTTTCAGCCTACAGCTGGTCAGTATGTACATGTGTATGTACATTCATGTAATTTGCTAATAGGAGTAGCTTTTATTTATCTGTGGTGCTGAGTGCCAAAGGCACTGGAGGGCAGGCGGTGAAAGGCATGCCCCCAGCCCTCCTTGTCACAGGCTTCCTGCACCTTCTCCAGAGGTGTTTGGTCACAGTTAGTAACCCTCTAAAGCCAGAGCAAAAGTAGGCAATAAAGAAGAAATGCTAATGTGGAGAACTCAGGTCACCTGGCCTTGGTGAACTGGGGAGAGGAGCCAACAGAGGAGAGTGAGGAGGCAGGGCAGGGCTGCACAAGGAACCTCCAGTACATCACAGCAAGCACTTCGGACGGGGGACTTCTGCATGGGAGAGTGAGCGACTGAGCATGGTGCTGCAAAGAAAGCCTAAGGAAGTAAGGACTGAAAATATGAACAGGAGGCAAGGGGCATGGTGAGGGCAGAAGCTAGTGCTGGGCTTTGACAAGTGAGTGGGAGGAGGAACAGCAAATACTTTGCTGATGTGTAAGGAAATGAGAATGTCCAACATTGAACAACAACAGAACCACAGTGAGGGCATCCTGTTTCTTATTTCTAATATAAGTACCATTTTTATTTTAAAATGCATTGAAGTAGAGGCCGGCTATAATGGAAAGAACAGAAGGCCTGGAAGGAATCAGACTGATCTGGGTTCAAATGCTGACTTTGCCACTTAGCAGGGAGACTTGGGCGAATTGTTGCCTTATCTGGGAAGTTGGAATTAAAATACTTTCCGTGATACAGGTTCATGATGAGGATTAACTGAGATTGTGTATGTAAAGTGTTTAGTATGATGCTTCCCATATAATAAGCACTCAATAGAGGATGGCTCATAAGCTCTTTAAGAGCAAATATGAACACTTAAAAATTGTAAAATACTGATGAACATTGTTATAATAATAGAACCCTAAAATAAACAAAGAAAAGACATCATATTACAAATCAGCATTCTGGCTGTGGGAGAAGCTTAACTGAAGTTGGCTTTTACTTCTGCGCTTTTGGCCACCCCACTCATCAACAAGGAGTTGAAGTTAATTTCCTTTAGAAAACAAACATTTATGTAAATTCATACACATGACATATGACCACTGCCTTCTAAATGATGGCAGTATAGAAGTTCCTCTGTAATAAACACTTGGCAAAAACTGTCCTAATTCTGGGTCCAGTGCAGGTGGTGCTGGTAATTATGGCTGGTATATTTTTGTCTTTTTCTAGAGCCTTAAAGATACCCCAGACTCCTAATGGTGAAAAATGGCACATTAATAAAGCACAATGAGGAACATGAACTCATAGATACTGGATGTAATGGTTAGGCTTTATGTGTTTGGACAGTAGAGAAAGATCCTGTCAGAGGAAGGCCATCAGCTGTGGCACGCCGGCCCCCAAGCTGTGTGCTCACTGGCCAGGTCTCCCTGGGTGAACGCTGCTCTTCCCCCTGCTTGCGGACATTCACTTTTCTTCCTATTCAGTGGTTGGATGATATGGTGATGGAATGGCACATCATTCTTTCTCCAGAACAGTGACACAAACGTGTCAATGTTGAAAGAGCCCAGATGGAGGGCTACAACTCGTTCTGTTCAGCAGCCTGTGGGCAGTCTGCTTGCTCCTCCGACATACCACCACCTATTACCAGAGTCTGGAATGATTTCACCGATTGACTTACTCAGCAGCACATTTTCATAAGGTTGTTGTTATTCCTCATACTTTATTTCTGAAGTTTTTTTTCTTTATGTTGTAGAAAAGTTGCAATTACTCTTTTTCAATGATTTGAGTATCTTTATTGTGATGCACAAGATACTATGCAAGCAGGAAAATTGTTTTTTAATGTATCCTCATAAATGATGCTATAGCCCATTCTTTAGGTTTTCTTACCTGTGCTGTCAGTAAATTCAAATCTCTTAGTCATTAGTTCCTTGTTTATGAGTCTTAAATAAACTCTTTAATCTCAGTTGCCCAGCTCTTAAATTTTGTTTATTTGTTCTTTAAAACTGAGGGAATCTATCTTACTCCCCTTACCCCTTTTTAAGAGCTTTATTGGTATATAATTCACATAACATAAATTTCACCCATTTAAAGTACACAATTCAACAGTTTTTGTTAGATTTATAGAGTTTTGTGATTACAACCATAATCCAATATTAGAACACTTTTATGGCCTCAAAAAGAAACCCCACACCAATTGACTGCCAACTCCTCATTCCCCTAGCCCATGGCAACCACCAGTCAGCTTTCTCTGAATTTGCCTGTCTTGGACATTTCATATAAATGGAACCATATAGTATATGGTCTTTTGTGACTGGCTCCTTTCACTTAGCATATTTTCAAGGTTCATCCATGTTATAACATGTATCAGCATTTCATGCCATTTTATACCAAATAATATTTCATTTAATGAATATGCCATATTTAGTTTATCCACTTATCAGTTGATGAACATCTAGGTTGTTCTGCTTTTGACTGATTATATGAATAGTGCTGCTATGAACATCTGTGACAAGTTCTTTTTCTGTGGATGTATGTTGTCAGTTTTCTTTGAATATATACCAAAGAGTAAAATGAGTGGGTCATATGGTAACTCTATGTTTAATTCTTTGAGTAAGTAAACTGTTTTCTGAAGAAACTGCACCATTTTACCTTCCCACCAGCAGTGTATGAGGATTCCAATTTTTCTACATCTTTACCAACACTTGTAATTATCTGTCTTTTTTATTATAGCCATCCAAGTAGGTGTGAAGTGGTATCTCATTTTGGCTTTGATTTGCATTTACATTACGTCTTTTCATGTGCCTCTTGGCCATTTGATCGCCAGTTGTATACTTCTTTGGAGAAATGCCTGTTCAAGTCCACTGCCTGTTTTCTTAATTGGCTTATTAGCCCTTTTTATTGAATTGTAAGAGTTCTTCATTTATTCTGTATGTAAATCTCTTACATGATTTGAAAATATTTTCTTTCATTCTGTTTTTTTTTTCACTGTTTTGATTATAGCCTTTGAAAAACAAAAGTTTGTAATTTTGGTACTTTCCAGTCTTTTTTTTTTTTGTCACTTGTGTTTCTGGTGTTTTGTTGTCATTTCAGAGAAACTATTGCCTAATCCAAGGTTACGAGGTTTATGCATATTTTTCTTTCTAAGAGTTTTAATAGTTTTTGCTCTTACATTTAGATCTGTGATCCATCTGAGTTAATTTTTGTGAGTGGTGTGAGGCAGGGATATACAGCTTTGTTCTTTTGCATGTATGTATCCAGTTTCCCAGCCGTGATTTGCTAAAAAGACTATTCTTTCACTGTGGAATTTTCTTGTCACAGTTCTCAAAGATCAGTTGACCACAAGCATAAGTATTTCTTTCTGGATTGTCAGTTACCTTCCATTGATCTATATATGTCTGTCTTTATGCAAGTGCCACAATGATCTTAATTACTGTAACTTTATCATGAGTCCTGTAACTTTATTTTTCAAGATTGTGCTGGAAATTCTGAGTCTCTTACATTTATGTATAAATTTTAGAATCAGCTTATCAATTTTGCAGTAAATCAACTGGGTTTTGATAGGCACTGTGTTGAATCTGTAGGTCAGTTTGGAGAGAAGTGCCATGTTAGCAACCTTTGGATCCATAAATATGGGATGTCTTTTAATTACTTGTTTAGTTTCTCTTAACAGTGCTTTATTTATAGATTCAGTCTACAAGTCTTGTACTTCTTTCGTTAAATTTATACTTAAGTATGTCTTTGTTATGCCATCGTAAATGTTTCCTTAATTCATTTCAGGTTTTTATTGTTAATTTATAGGTATGCAAGTAATTTTTTGCATGCTGACCTATATTCTGAACGCTTGTTGAAGTCGCTTGTTAGCTCTATTAGTTTTTTAGTAGCTCCCTTGGGATCTTCCATATATAAAATAGTGTAATCTTAGAATAAAGATAATTTTATTTCTTCATTTCCAATCTGGATTGTTTGATTTCTTTTTCTTTCTTAATTGCCCTGGGGATTCTTTTAATTATCTATAGGCAGAAAAAGAGAAATGGTTATTTGACGATGTGGTGCAGTCACAGTGCTCATCTTCCACCTGGTATTCCTCAGTCTCCTCCCATGAAGTCATGTGCAACCTTCACTACTCAGTCTTATGCCACTTGCCCTGTGAAATCTTTCCCAATTTCTCATGGAATTAGTCTCTTCTTCAGTGTGGTAGAATTTAAAAAAATCATAAATTTTGGGAGCAGAAAAGCCTGGTTTAAATTTCAGCTCTGCCACCTCCTAGTAACATTTTCTTGGTTAAAGAGAGATGATGGAAAGAAAGAAAGGAAGGGAGGGATAGATAGATAGGTAATCTTAACTCTTTTCATTTTCACAACAGCCCCATATAGCTAGTACCATCACTGTCAGCTTTGGATGGTTGTTTTAAAGTTTAAATGAGACAACATTTATAAAATGCTATGTAGATACTCTTGACATTATTTGTTTTGTAACAATTATAGATGTGTCGGATTTTACTATAAGGTTGTAAACATGTTGGTAAGGATTATGCGTATTAGTAGTAGTAGTATTTATTATTGCATCTTCGGCAAATACTGTGCCTATTATGTATGCTCCTAAATATATTTTTGTTTAATATATCACCTTTTGGCATTTATAACAGTTTGCACTGTATTATGTTTTTGTGTATCTTTTCTCCTCTTACAGATGGCATATATGAATCCATTTTTCTACCCTTTATCTCTTTTTAAAATTTTTATCGTTTTATTGGTCTAGGGTCAGGTTACAGGTAGTTGATTGCAAATTTAAATGTTTTGGAGTAAAACCAGAGCTGTAGATAATTTAAAAGGAGTATGTTCATGCTCTTTAAATACTCTATAATACCAACCATATCATTTGCTCCATCTTCTCATTTATAGCTAACGTGTCTTGAATATGTGTCCTTAATGAAATAGCAATAAAAATTACACATTCTTTTTTATATATTAAATGAATAATAGACTTGAAGGAAAAAAATCAAAGGAATGCCAACAACCTGGTGATGTGAGTACAGACAATTATGAAATTGAAGTTTTCATACAGAATGATGATAGCAAAAGTTATTTTCCAGATACAATGCCAGATGTAGACTGTGCATCCTAGTTCTAGGTTTGCATCCAAACCTGGCCTTGGTGATTCTCCAGCACCTGCAATCCGTCAGGATCAAGAGTGACTTCAAGGTGGCCCTGTATAACAGGCATGAATAGTCTGCTTGCTCCTGACCTCTTTTCCCTGGAAACTTTTGTTGCTTAAAGAGGCCTGAGATCTAATGCTCTGTACCCTTACCCTCCAGTGTCTGTTGCTACAATCTGGAACAATCCTCTGGTCACACTAGAACTTTTCTATGGGCCAGACTGCAGCTCTGGTATGTGCTTTCCTGAGATGACAGCACGGAGAAGAACCATGGAAGACAGAGCACAGTGCCTGGCAGGTCTGCAGGAGCAGCCAAATGCCAGTGCACGCCACCACTTACCTCTGTGGCCAAAGCATAGGCAGGGTGGGATCCAATATGAGGCCGGTTTGACTCCCTGCTCTGGCTGGGCTGCTGCATCTTGCTGCCCCCTTTCCTCTGTGTTTGTCTCTGTCAAGTGACCTATTCTGCCCTGTCTTCTAGCTGCTGTTAGATCCAGAGCACTTGGGGTAGCCAGCTGGCAGTCTTGGTAGGCTCACCCTTGTTGTGCTCATTTCTTGGCTCCAGAGTTCTAATTAGCTTGAGCCAAATCAGCCCTCATGCTCCGCAGAAAACTGGAGAAAACAGAACCTATGAAACAATTCTTTGTAAGAGTGTCCTTCCTCACAAGAGAGAGACATTGTGGTATATGAACAAGTACACCTGTTCCTTCTGGACCAGTTAGCCCAGCAATGATGTTATGGATGTTCTGAACATGTATTGCACAGATACTGAAAGACAGTGACAGATATAAGGGCAAGTAGACAGGTGCCTAATTGTACACTGAGAATAATGACCAAGTATTCTGTATTCACTGGTGTTTGTCAGTATCTTCAAAACAAGCTCTTACGTATTTTTTAAATTTCACTTCTGCTTAGCCCTCTGAGGCCAAGGACTGCGCCTCTTCTGCTTTGGGTACAGGACCACGAATGCAGGGGGCACTCACAAGTACTCAGAGTAGCTAAGAAAGAGGTGTGAAGTTGTGTCTTCCTTCTTCCTCAGGACTAGCCAGTCCAATGTAATGTGCTACAAGATGCCACTGTTTCTCAATGGAGACTGATGAGGAGCTAGTGAAATAGGAAGTGCCAGGAATACTCTGCTTTAGAGAAGAGGTGAAGTCTAGTCTGCACCAATCTCTAGAAGCAGAGGCACTTGGGCCTGAGGCCCCTGCAGTGTTCAATCAAAGGGAAAGATTAGGGAAAGGGCAGAGAGGGGGGTCTGCAGAAGTGGCAAATGGGAGTAAGAGCAGCTCTTGAGGATGTTTATAAAGAAAAATCAGAATCCAGTCAATAGTGATTTAAGGGTTTTAAGCATTTGTTACAATTATTGCAGAGCTAAGAAAGGTCCCCCCCCCAAAAAAATTAAGCAGCCACAGGTAGAAGATGAAGGGATATTTGGAAATTAAAGGGAAATTACCTGAGAAGAAAGGAACCCACAATGTGAATTAAACAAAGAACTGAGTCCTCTGGGCAGATGGCAGGAAGAGGCTCTCCAGGTCTTAACAGCTTCGTCCAACCCACAGCTACTGGGCAAGGCCCTGAACCACCATACAGTCTCCCTAAGGACGTGACTATCTTTCTTTGTCTGGTATGGAATCTGAATGCAGGTGTGGGGAGCTACTACCAGAGGGAACAAGAAGAGATGATAAGACTGTGTTCATCTGTTTGCGAGTGGGAGAAGAATGAAATAAATCTCAATCTTCTGGACGTCTTACCACTTAAGCAGACTTTGGAAAACACAGAGGTAGCTTAAATAGACTTAGACTCTTGGAAAACTTGTTCATCTCTATACCTCAAGTCTTTTGCACAAAGATAAGTTAGGATAAACACTGGCTATCCAAAAAAAACCTAATTGACATTGAATGGGGGAACAACCGCTAGTCTTTCAGGGCCTGTCTTTCCATGACCTAATAGAAAATAGACAGCTGCAGTGACAGCAGGGATACCAGTAAATCATATCTTTAAAGCATTTGAATGTGAAGGATTCCAGTTTTTATTCTGCTCATTAATGCATTATCTTCTCTCCAGAAAAGAGTAGAATGAGATTTCCTAAAATGATATAATTTGCATAAGGGTTACAAT
Source organism: Manis pentadactyla (assembly GCF_030020395.1). Lineage (NCBI taxonomy): Eukaryota > Metazoa > Chordata > Mammalia > Pholidota > Manidae > Manis > Manis pentadactyla. The sequence goes on along the minus strand of NC_080021.1, from coordinate 88,781,725 downwards.
ACACAGGTATCCCCACTTTTCAAGAGTTCATGTTACATCACTTTGCTTTTACGAAAAACCTGTATTATTACCTGTTTTCGCCAACCAGAAGAAATGCAAAGTGGATTTTCCCTTTTATGACAAAAGACAAGAAGCAAGCAAAGAGTGTTCAGTATTTGTTTTGCTATGAGCCAGTATGGGGACAGTTGTACACCCTGAGCAGCAAAAGTGGCCCCACCAAGCTCCATCCCCAGGAACCACACTTAGCATCTCAGCATCAAGCTACCAGAACTTTGAACTATGTCTGTAAGTATCTGTGCCATATTTCCACTTGTTTTGTGCATCCATTTGTAGGGGGTGTCTGAAGGTATCAGAAAAGCCTAAGAGAGGTTATTTTTTGGGTTTGGAAATTGTCAAATCTTTTTCCACATAAATTAATGGTTGCTTCTTCATTTTTCACAATTTCAGCTTGTGAAAGGTTCATAGGAATGCTCTACTTTAGGATAGTGGGGAAAACTGTATTTGGCAGCAAGTGTCATTCATCATGGTGGACTACCTGGCAATCTACTTTTATGTTTAAATTTTAATTTCTTGCTAATGCTTCCCAAAGAAGAGTATCTGGTGTCTGTTTTTTGAGTGGGCAGAAAGTGGGGCGAGTACAGCCCAAGGAATTGAGGTAGAGCAACAAAGCTCCATCTCTGAGTACTCTCTCTTTTTCTGGCTCTGTGGTACTGTGACTCATTTGTCTCCTCTGTCTGGAGAGAGCCTGCTCTGTTACCACTTAGTAAAACCAATGCAAAGTATACACATGTCCATGTAAACATGCATATATACCCCGTTATGAATGGACTACCTAAATGCTTATTGTAGGAAGAGACTTTCCATCCACTGCCTTGGGGGAGGAACTGGATGCTGTAGCTCCAAGAATGCCTGTTAGAACATGCAGATTTTGTGTGTGTGTTCACATTACCTTTTCTTTTTAAAGTTTTTATTGAAATGAAGTTCACATAAAGTTAGCCATTTTAAAGTATAAAATTCAGTGGTGTTGAGTACATTCACAATGCAACTACCATTTCTGGTACATGCAAAAGCAACTACCACTTATGTTTACTTCCAACACTTGTTCATTATGCTAAAGGAAAACCAGTACCCATTAAGCAGTTCCTCTTCATAAACCCCCTCTCCCAACCCTTGGCAACTACAAATATGCTTTCTGTCTCTATAGATTTACCTCTTCACTATAGACATTTCATATAAATGGAGTCGTAACAACATGGGGCCTTTTGTATCTGCTGTCTTTCACTTAAGCATGTTATTTTCAGGGTTCCTCCATATTGTAGTATGTATCAGTGATTTATTCCTTTTTATGGCTAAACAGTATCCCATTGTGTAGATCTATCAATTTTGTTTATCCGTTTATCAGCTGATGGACAATTGGGTTGTTTATACTTTGGGGCTAGTTTGAATTATGCTGCTATGAAATCTGTCTATAAATTTTTCTGTAGACATATGCTTTCATTTCTCTTGGGTATATCCCTAGAAGTAGAATTGCTGAGTCATATGGTAATTCTCTGTTTACCTTTTTGAGGGATCACCAGAATATTTTCTACAGCAGATACACAATTTTATTTATGCACCAGCTATGTATGAGGGCTCTGGTTTTTCCACATGCTCACGAACACTTGTTATTTTCTTTCTTTTTTAAAAAATAACGTATCCTAATGGGATGAAGAGATATTTTTACTTCTTCTTTTCCAATTTATTTGTCATTTATTAATTTTTCTTACCTAATTGTTCTGCATGGAATTCCTAATACAATGTTGAGTGGGAGCAGCAAAAAAAGTGTCTTTGGTTTGTTCCTGATCTTTGGAGGAAACTCTTGGTCTTTTACCATTGAGTATGATGTTGGCTGTGAGTTTGTCTTAAATGCCCTATGCCAGGTTGAGTAGGTTCCCTTCTTTTCCTAGTTTGTTGAGTGTTTTCATCATGAAAGGGTATTGGATTTTGTCAAATGTTTCTTTTGAATAGCCTAATCCAACTTTTTTTGTATTATACATTATATGATTAGGAATCAGAGAAGTTAATTAAATGTGGTGATTCTTAGTAAAGGATGTGTTATAGCCAAATACTTAAAATAATTGCTTTGAGTCATCAGGCTATAGAGCTAGTTTGATTCTTGATCCTTCTTTGTAATAATATTCTCTGTAATGGGAATTTACAAACATGTGCTTATCTTTGCCTTTATATTTAATTAATTTCAATGAACGTTTAATTTTAAATTAGTTTTAGATTCATAAAGATAGTACAGAGAGTTCCTACATACCCCTTACCCAGTTTCCTCCATTGTTAACATACTGGTATGATACAGTCTCACATACTGAACCAATATTGATACTGTACTATTAACTGAAATCCATACTTCAGATTTCCTCAGACTTTCCCTTATACCTTTTTTCTTTCTGGGATCGCACCCAGGATACTACATTACATTTTTTTGGTCATGCCTTCTTTCACTACTCTAGACTGTCAGTTTCATAGATACTCTCTGTTTTTTTATGGCCTTGACAGTTTTGAGAATTACTGGCCAGGTATTTTGTAGAATACCCCTTAATTTGTGTCACTCTGAATCATTCTGATATTCTGATGTTCTGGTTTGCAGAAGAAAAACACAGAGGTAAAAGGCCATTCTCATTGCATCATGTCCAGGGTCATACTCTCAGCAGGACTCATCTGTTGATGCGGAGCTTGTCACTGACTGAAGTAATGTTTGTCAGGTTTCTACCCTGTGAAGTTGCTTCTTAGAAAATTAATTCATGTTTAACCCCCACTTCATTATCTCCTGGGCAAAGCTGCAGCATACACTTTATGTCCAGTGATACTTAAAGGAGTCTGAAGCAAGAGCGTTTGTGACTTTTATGAGATCTGAGGAAAAGTAACATACAACCTAAATTTTGAGTAGTTTTTTAAGTCATTTATTATTTATGTTCTTTTCTGTATTGTAAGTATAGGGTTGGAATTCTTCATCCTCAAACATAATTGGGTAGTGAGAAGAGCATTATTCTGGCCATCTGGAGACCCAGCATTACTCTTTAGTAATGTCAAATGGAAATAATAAGGGTTAAAAAGCATAATAGATAAGAGGTATTATTCAATCTGCAGATCTTTATCCAGTACCTGTTGTGGCACATCACCCAGCCATGTAAGAAAATGGCATTTATAAGAAAGAGAAAATAGAGCTCCTGTCCTAAAATAGCTGTATGAATAAGAGTTGCCTCCATAACAAGACTTTGTCCTGATCTTAGATTACTTTGTGCCGATTTGAAGATAGGAAATACTAAATTAGAATGAATGACATTTCACTGTTGAAGCGCTGTGTGCACACTTGGTGCTGAGATGCTGTGCAGTTGTTGGAGGAGGCCAGCAGTATGCATGGTCTTCAGGGCAGCTGCAGTTGTACCGTGAACTGCCACATCATCAGAGTACATGATGTCCTAAAACATTTACTTTAGGCCACAGGTACCTTTAATGTCACCAAGTAAGCTGTAAAAGTTTACAGTGCTGCAGTCAAGAGGTCCTTGCAGAGTTCACCGGTTTTTGTACTTGTGGTTTGAATCAGAATCTCTCCCTAGTGTTGCTTGTCAATTTGCTCAGCAGGTTTTTTTAATAAATTAATAAAATATCTTCCTTTTCTTTATCTTTGTTAAGAGAGGTATATCTATCAGTGTAAGGATTCTCCTATTCAATTCATTCAAAGCAGTCCAGTTGTTTTTATTCAGTCTTAAAGGAAAACCAGACTGAATTTTTTGGTAATCTGAATCATTTTAATTATGTTTTCTTCCTTTCAGATGTATACATTAACTCAAACTATAATAAAGTATGCCCAGGATGACAGTCTGTATAGAGTGAACATTTTCAGTACTTTAACAGGAGTTATTTTTTCTTTATATATCTGTGCTTTTTCATACTTTAATTTTTAAATATAAACTCTCAAAACATATGAAAGTTCACATTATACAAAAAAGATAAACAAATGTGTTATTTTTCCATAGTTACCTGGGAAGAAATTTACTGTTGTATACACAGTCTTATTTTTAAAAAATTTTTAAATTGTTTTGTACAATTATAAGAATTTTTTTTCTTATTTTTAGGTAGGAACTGTGTCCTTTACAATTACATTTCAGATAGGAACTGTGTTTTATACAACTAAAAGAATTTTTTCTTATTTTTAGGTAGGAACTGTGTACTTTAAGGTTAGAACAACTAAGTGACTTTCCAAGTAATGACTATTATTTGATCCATTGGTCTTCCACTTCATTCATGAGGACTTAAAACTTAGTTTAAGAGCCATATCAATGCCAAAAAATGGGATACTGTGACTGTCATTTAAAATAAGAAATGTGAAGACTCTTTCTGTATTAATACAGAATGAACTTCAGGAGTTACTATTAAAAAAATGAACAAAGTCCAAAACAATATACAAAATATACTGCCATTTGGTTAAAACAAAGGTTGTTTGGGAGCAATATGCATTTAAGTGCTTTACATGCACAAAATATCTCTGGGAGAATACACAAAAAGCTGGTAAAGTTAGTTGTCCCATTGAAGGCTAGGTCGTTGAGAAAGGGAAGAAGTGTGAATTTGAACCACATAAACATATTGCCTGTGTACAAAAAAAAAAAACTTTTGCAGTAAATTATCCAAAACAGAAGTGAGGGGCAGCTTTAAATATTGTTAATGGCTGAACCTTACTTTCAGTTATTCTTAGCCATGGAGTCAACCTCATGTGGCTTAAGATGCAATTCTACAAAATGAATCTCAGAATATTTTCTTCCAGGTAACAGGGTTATTCAGCTTTAGTTTGAATAAATTGTGTTTTTTGGTATAAATGTCTTTTAATAAAAACGTTATAAAAAAAAGTTATAGAATCATAGAATCTTAGAGTTCAATTGTTCCTTAAATACCAGTTGTTAGCTGCTGGTTTGATGATTTCTCTCAGTTGAAGCAGGGCTGAACCCCTCTGGTGACCGACACACTGCTGTGCTACAGCCCCTCATGTGTGCACACTTCTCACTCTAAGAAAGTTCTCTCCTACCTTGAGCCTAAATCTCTCTTCCTGGATCTTCTAACTCTTGAAAGTGATGCTTGCTTCTTGGAGTCATGTAGGATCAATCTGTTTGCTCTTACGCATGACAGCCCTAAAGAGGCATGTTACACATACACTGCATGGTTCTCATCATAATCCTGGTTGTTCTCCTGTACTGATGCCTCTGAAGCTGCTGATTAGCTTCTCAGCCCTTGCTTTTGGAGCAGGATTTTTGGACCCAAATGCAGCACCTTATATTTATCTCTGCTAAATTTCATTTGGGAAAATTCAGCCCATGAAACAATTCATTGTTTATTCTTGATTTTGTTACTTATAAATTATGTTACTCCTCCCCACTTGCTTTTTCAAGACTTTTATCTTTTTAAGAACAGTTCTAGGTTTATAACAAATTTGAGTAGAATATTTCCCACATACCTCCTTCCCCACACATGTATACTCTCCCCTTTTATCAACATCATTCACCAGAATGGTACATTTTTACCACAGATGAACCTATACTGATACAGCATAATCACCCAAAGTCCCTAGTTTACATTAGGGCTCACTCTTAGTATTGTGTGTGTGTGTGTGTGTGTGTGTAACCATCATTATAATATCAGAGTATTTTCACTGCTCTAAAACTCCTCTGTGCTCTGCCTATTCACCTCCCCTGTCCTGTCCCTGACAACCACCAATCTTTTTACTGTCTCAGCTGTTTTGCTTTTTCCAGAATGTCATATATTGTGAATGACACAATGCCTAGCCTTTTCAGATTGGCTTCTTTCACATAGTTATATGCCTTTAAGATTCCTCTATATGTTTTTATGGCTTGATAGCTCATTTCCTTCTACATCAGAGAATATTCCATTCTCTGGATGTACCACTGTTTATTTATCCATTCACCTACTGAAGGATATCTTAGTTGCTTCAAAATTGTGGTAATTTTGAATAAAATTGTTATAAATATCCTTGTGCAGGTTTTTATGTAGACATAAGGTTTTAGCTCCTTTGGTAAATACCAAAGAGCATGATTACTGCATCATATGGTTAGTTTTGGTTTTCTAAGGCTCCTGCCTTCCAGAGTAGCTGTTCCATTTTGCACTTTCACCAATAGTGAATGAACATTCCTGTTGCTCCACATCCTCACCAGCATTTGGTGCTGTCATTGTGCCTGATTTTGACAATTCTAATAGGTGCATAGTAGTATCTCATTGTTGTTTTAATTTGCATTTCTCTGATGACATATGATGTGAAACATCTTTTCACATGCTCATTTGCCATCTGTATGTATGTATGTGTATGTTGATAGATAGATAGATAGATAGATAGATAGATAGATAGATAGATAGATAGATAATCTTCTCTAGTGAAGTGTCTGTTAAGGTCATTGGCCCACTTTTTAATTGGGTTGTTTGTGTTCTTATTGGTGAGTTTTAAGATTTCTTTGTAAGTTTTGGATAACTGTACTTTATGAGTCTTCTGCAAATATTTTCTCCCAGACTATAGCTTGTGTTCTTAATCTTTTCATACTGTTTTGCACACAACAGAAGTTTTTAATTTAGTGAAGTCCAGTTAGTCAGTTATTTCTTTCATGGATCATGTCTTTGGTGTTGTATTTTAAAAAGGCATCACCATACCCAAGATCTTCAGTTTTTCTTATATGTTACTTACTATTAGTTTTATAGTTTGCATTTTACATTTAGGTCTGTGATTCATTTTGAGTTAATTTTTGTGAAGGGTAGAAGGTCAGTGTCTAGATTCACTTTTTTTGCATGTGGATATCCAATTGTTCCAGAACCATTTGTTGGAAAGATGGTCTTTACTGCATCTTATTGCCTTTGTTCCTTTGTCAAAGATCACTTGGCCATATTTACAGGAGTCTACTTCTCATCCCTCTCCACTGTTGCATCAATCTATTTGTCTCTTCTTTTGCCAAAACCACACTGTTGATTACTGTAGCTTTATAGTGAGTCTTAAAGTCATGTAGTATCAGTCCACCAACTTTGTTATTCTTTAAAATTGTGTTGTCTACTTGAGGTCTTTTGCCTCCATATATAAGCGTTAGAATCAGTTTGTCAAATCCATAAAGTAACTTGCTGGGATTCTGAATGGGATTGCATTGAATCTATAGATAAAGTTGAGAAGAACTGACATCTTGACAATATTGAGACTTCTTATCCCTGAACATAGAATACTCCATTTTTTATTTCATTAATAAGAGATTTGTAGTTTCCTTATGTAATCTTATAATTTGTTAGACTTACACCTAAGTATATCATTTTGGGGGATGTTAATTTAAATAGTATAGTGTTTTAAATTTTAAATTACATGTGATCATTGTTGGTATATAGGAAAGCAATTGACATTTGAATATTAACCTTGTATCCTGCAAACTTGCTGTATCACTTATTAATTCCAGGAGGTTTTTGGTTAATTCTTTCAGATTTTCTACACAGATGACTGTCAGCTTCACAGTCAGTTTTATGTCTTCCTTCCCAATCTGTATATACCATTTATTTCCTTTTCTTGTGTTATTGCATTAGCAACGACTTCAGTATCATGATGAAAAGGGCCTTCTGTGCCTTGTACCTGATCTTAGTGGAAAAGCTTCTCACCATTGAGTATGATGTTAGCTATAAACTTTTTTTGTAGATAGTCTTATCAAGTTGAGAAGGTTCCCTTATAGTCCTAGTTGACTGAGAGTTTTTTTTATGAGTGACTGTTGTTGGGTTTTTTCAAATGCTTATTCTGCCTCTATTGATATGATCATGTGACTTTTATTTTTTAGTTGTTGATGTGACGGATTACATTAATTGATTTTCAAATGATGAACCAGTCTTGCATAACTGGGATAAATCGCACTTGGTCATGGTATATAATTCCTTTTATACATTGTTGAATTTGATTTACTAATATTTTTTAAGGATTTTAGGACCTATGTTAAGAGACATTATAGTTTTCCTTTCTTGTAATATCTTCACCTGGTTTTGGTATTAGGGTAATGATGGCTTCATAGAATAAGGTGGGAAGTATTCTCTCTGCCTCTGTCCTCTGAAAGATTGTAGAGAATTGGTACAATCTCTTCCTTAAATATTTGGTTAAGTTCACGAGTGAACCCATCTGAGGCTGGTGCTTTCTGTTTTGGAAAATTATTAATTAATGAATCAGTTTCTTTAAGAGATATAGGCCTCTTTACATCACCTCTTTATTGCACAAGTTTGGGCAGATTGCATCTTTGAAGAAATTGGTATTTTTCATGGAACTATCTTAGCAAATATTCTTAACTATTATTAGCAAATAATCCAAAAAAATTCCAAATAGCCCAAGCAATCTTGACAAAGAAGTACAAAATGAAGGGTATCATGTTCCTTGATTTCAAACTATACTACAAAGCTATAGTAATCAAAACAGTATAGTAACTGGCACAACAACAGATATATAGACTAATGGAACAGACTAGAGAGGTCAGAAATAAACCCACACATATATGATCAATTCATATGATAAAGGAGGCAATAATATACAATGGAAAAGAAAGTCTCTTCAATAAAGGTGTTGGGAAAACTGGACTGCTACATTCAAAAAAATGAAAGTGGATCACTGTCTTAACAGCACACACAAAAATAAACCTAAAATGGATTAAACACCAAAATTTAAGACCTGAAACAATAAAAGTCCTAGAAGAAAACATAAGCAGTAAACTCTAGAGCATCAACATTCATAATATTTCTCTGGATATGTCTCCTCAGGCAAGAAAAACAAAAGCAAAAATAAACAAGTGGGACTACAAGGTAAAAAGTTTCTGCACAGCAAAAGAAACCATCTACAAAATGAAAAGACAACTTACTGTATAGAATATATTTACAAATGGTATATCTGATAAGGGGTCAATAGTCAAAATACATGAATAGCTCATACAACTCAACACCAAAAAAACAAATAATCTGATGAAAAAAGAGAAGACCTGGATAATTTTTCCAGGGAAGACATACAGATGGCCAACAGACACATGAAAGATGCTTAACATCCCTAACGTCAGAGAAATGCAAATCAAAACCACCATGAAATATCGCATATCAGAATGTCTAGTATCAAAAAGACAAGAAATAACAAGTGTTGGTGAGACTGTGGAGCAAAAGGAACCCTCACACACTTTTGGGATTGTAAAATGATCCAGCCACTATAGAAAGCATTACAGAGGTTTTTCAGGAAACTAAAATAGGAATATCATATGCCAAGCAATTCCAATTCTGGGAATTTGCCCAAAGAAAACAAAATCACTAATTCAAAAAGATATGTACACTACTATATATATTTTTATTACTATAATTAATATACAATTACATGACCAACATTGTGGTTACTAGATTCAACCCATTATCAAGTACCCACTACATGCCCCATTACAGTCACTGCCCATCAGTATAGTGAGATGCTATAGACTCACTACTTGTCTTCTCTGTGATATATTGCCTTCCCTGTGTCCTTGCCTACATGATGTGTACTAATTATAATGCCCCTTTTTCCTCTTATCCCTCCCTTCCCACCATCCTCCCCAGTCCCTTTCCCTTTGGTAACTGTTAGTCCATTCTTGGGTTCTGTGAGTCTGCTGCTGTTTTGTTCCTTCAGTTTTTTCTTTGTTCTTATACTCCACATATGAGTGAAATCATTTGATACTTGTCTTTCTCCGCCTGGCTTATTTCACTGAGCATAATACCCTCTAGCTCCATCCATGTTGTTGCAAATGGTAGGATTTGTTTTCTTATTATGGCTGAATAATATTCCATTGTGTATATGTACCGCATCTTCTTTTTCCATTCATTTACTGATGTACACATAGGTTGCTTCCATTTCTTGGCTATTGTACATAGTGCTGCGATAAACATAGGGGTGCATCTGTGTTTTTCAAACTGGGCTGCTGCTTTCTTAGAGTAAATTCCTAGGAGTGAAATTCCTGGGTGAAATGGTATTTCTATTTTTACTTTTTTGAGGAACCTTCATTCTGTCTTCCACAATGGTTGAACTAATTTACATTCCCACCAGCAGTTTAGGAGGGTTCCCCTTTCTCCACATCCTCGCTAACATTTGTTGTTTGTATTTTGGATGTTGGCCATCCTAACTGGTGTGAGGTGATATCTCATTGTAGTTTTAATTTGCGTTTCTCTGATGATTGGCGACGTGGAGCATCTTTTCATGTGCCTAGTGGTCATCTGAATTTCTTCTTTAGAGAAGTGTCTGTTCAGCAACTCTGCTCATTTTTTAATTGGATTATTTGCTTTTTATTTGTTGAGGTGCATGAGCTCTCTGTATATTTTGGATGTCAAACCCTTATCAGATACGTCATTTATGAATTTATTCTCCCATACTGTAGGATGCTTTTTTGTTCTACTGATGGTGTCCTTTGCTGTACACAGGCTTTTTTGTTTGATATAGTCCCATTTGCTCATTTTTGCTTTTGTTTCCCTTGCCCTTGGAGATATGTTTGTGAAGAAGTTGTTCATGTTTATATTCAAGAGTTTTGCCTGTGTTTTCTTCTAAGAGTTTTATGGATTCATGACTTATATTCAGGTCTTTGATTAATTTCTAGTTTACTTTTGTGTATGGAGTTAGACAGTAATCCAGTTTCATTCTCTTATATGTAGCTTTCCAGTTTTGCCAATACCAGCTGTTGAAGAGGCTGTCGTTTCCCCATTGATTATCCATGGCTCCTTTATTGTATATATATTGAGCATATATGCTTGGGTTAATATCTGGACTCTCTATTCTGTTCCACTGGTCTATGGGTCTGTTCTTGTGCCAGTACCAAAGTGTATTAATTACTATGGTTTTGTAGTAGTGCTGGAAAGTGAGAAGCAAGATCCCCCCTCCTTTATTCTTCCTTCTCAGGATTGCTTTGGCTATTCGGGGTCTTTTGTGGTTCCATATGAATTTTAGAATGATTTGTTACAGGTCACTGAAGAATACTGTTGGTATTTTGATAGGGATTGCATTGAATCTGTAGATTACTTTAGGCAGGGTGACCATTTTGACAATATTAACTACCCAAGAGCATGGGAATCATTTCCATTTATTGGTGTCCTCTTTAATTTCTCTCAAGTCTCTTGTACTTTTCAGGTTATAGATCTTTCACTTCCTTGGTGAGGGTTATTCCTAGGTATTTTATTCTTTTTGGTGCAATTGTGAATGGAAATGTTTTCCTGATTTCTCTTTCTGCTAGTTCCTAATTAGTGTATAGGAAAGCAACAAATTTCTGTATTAATTGTGTATCCTGCAACTTTGCTGAATTCAGATATTAGTTCTAATAGTTTTGGAGTGGATTCTGTAGGGTTTTTTATTTACAATATGTTATCTGACATATTTATGTACATATGTTATCTGACACAAAATATATGACAGTTTGACATCTTCCTTATCAATCTGGTTGCCTTTAATTTCTTTGTGTTGTCTGGTTGCGGTGGCTAGGACCTCCAATACTATGTTGAATACAAGTGGGGAGAGTGGGCATTCTTGTCTTGTTCCCGATCTTAAAGGAAAAGTTTTCAGCTTCTCTCTCTTAAGCATGATATTGACTATGGGTTTGGCATGTATGGCCTTTATTATGTTGAGTTACTTGCCCTGTATACCCATTTTGTTGAGAATTTTTATCATGAATGGATGTTGAATTTTGCTGAATGCTTTTTCAGCATCTATGTAGATGATCATGTAGTTTTTGTCCTTCTTTTTGTTGATTTTTTGGATGGTGTTGATGGATTTTCGAATGTTGTACCATCCTTGCATCCCTGGGATGAATCCCACTTGATCATGGTGTATGATCCTCGTGATGTATTTTTGAATTCTGTTTGCTAATATTTTGTTGAGTATTTTTGCATCTATGTTCATCAGGGATATTGGCCTGTAGTTTTCTTTTTTTCTGGAGTCTTTGCCTAGTTTTGGTATTAGAGTGATTCTGGCTTCATAGAATGAGTTTGGAAGTATTCCCTCGTCTTCTATTTTTTGAAAAACTTTAAGGAGAATGGGTATTATGTCTTCTCTGTATGTCTGATAAAATTTTGCTGTGAATCCATCTGGCCAGGGGGTTTTGTTCTTGGGTGGTTTTCTGATTACCGTTTCAATTTCGTTGCTGGTAGTTGGTTTGTTTAGATTTTCTGTTTCTTCCTTGATCAGTCTTGGAGGTTGTATTTTTCTAGGAAGTTGTCCATTTCTTCTAGGTTTTCCAGCTTGTTAGCATATCGATTTTCATTGTATTCTCTAATAATTCTTTGTATTTCTGTGGGGTCCATCGTGATTTTTCCTTTCTCATTTCAGATTCTGTTGATGTATGTAGATTCTCTTTTTCTCAATAAGTCTGGCTGGGGTCTTATCTATTTTGTTTATTTTCTCAAAGAACCTGCTCTTGGTTTATTGATTTTTTCTATTGTTTTATTCTTCTCATTTCTATTCACTTCTTCTCTGATCTTTATTATGTCTCTCCTTCTGCTGACTTTGGGCCTCATTTGTTCTTCTTTTGCCAGTTTCAAAAATTGTGACTTCTATTCATTTGGGATTGTCTTTCCTTCTTTAAGTAGGCATGAATTGCTATATACTTTCCTCTTAGAACTGCTTTTGCTGTGTCCCACAGAAGTTGGGGCATTGTGCTCTTGTTTTCATTTATCTCCATATTTTGCTTGATCTCTGTTTTAATTTTGTCATTGATCCATTGATTATTTAGGAGCATGTTGTTAAGTCTCCATGTGTTTGTGAGCCTTTTTGTTTGTACAATTTATTTCTAGTTTTATACCTTTGTGGTCTGAGAAGTTGATTGGTAGAATTTCAGTCTTTCTGAATTTACTGAGGCCCTTTTTGTGGCCTAGTATGTGGTCTATTCTGGAAAATGTTCCATGTGAACCTTAGAAGAATGTGTGTCCTACTGCTTTTGGGTGTAGAGTTCTGTAGATGTCTGTTAGGTCCATCTGTTCTAGTGTGTTGTTCAGTGCCTCTGTGTCCTTACTTATTTTCTGTCTGGTGGATCTGTCCTTTGGAGTGAGTGGTGTGTTGCAGTGTCCTAAAATGAATGCATTGCATTCTATTTTCTCCTTTAGTTCTGTTAGTATTTCTTTCACATATGTTGGTGTTCCTTTCTTGATGAATAGATATTTATAATGGTTATATCCTTTTGTTGGACTGACCCCTTTATCATTATGTAATGTCTTTCTTTATCTCTTACTACTTTCTTTGTTTTGAAGTCTTATTTTTTCTGTACAAGTACTGCAACACCTGCTTTTTTCTCCCTATTGTTTGCATGAAATATCTTTTTCCATCTCTTAACTTTTAGTCTGCGTATATCTTTGGGTTTGAGGTGAGTCTCTTGTAAGCAGCATATAGATGGGTCTTCCTTTTTTATCTATTCTTTTGCTCTGTGCCTATCGATTTGTGCATTCAGTCAATTTACATTTAGGGTGAATATCAATAGATATGTACTTATTGACATTGCAGGCCTTGGATTCATGCTTACCAAAGGTTCAAGTGTAGCTTGTTTACTATCTAACCGTATAACTTTAACTCACTTAGTACACTATTATAAACATAGTCTGATGATTCTTTATTTCTCTCCCTCCTTTTTATTCCTCCTCCACTCTGTATATGTTAGGTGTTTTATTCTGTACTCTTGTGTTTCACTCGACTGCTTTTGTGGGTAGCTGATTTTATTTTTAGCTTTTACTTAGTATTTGGTTGGTCTGCTTTCTTTACTGTGATTTTATTTTCTCTGGTGACATTTGTTTAGCCTTTGAAGTTCATCCATCTGTAGCTGTCCCTTTAAAATACATTGTAGAGGTGGTTTGTGGGAGGTAAATTCCCTCAACTTTTGCTTATCTGGGAATTGTTTCATCCCTCCCTCAAATTTAAATTGCAATCTTGCTGGATGCAGTATTCTCGGTTCATGGCCCTTCTGTTTCATTGTGTTAAATATATCATGCCATTCTCTTTTGTCCTGTAAGGTGTCTGTTGAGAAGTCTTGTTGATAGCCTGATGGGTTTTCCATTGTAGGTGATCTTTTATCTCTCTCTGGCTGCTTTTAATACCCTGTCCTTGTCTTTATTCTTTGCCATTTTAATTATTATGTCTTGGTGTTGTCCTCCTTGGGTCCCTTGTGTTGGGAGATCTTTGGACTTCCATGGTCTGAGAGAGTATTTCCTTCCCCAGCTTGGGGAAATTTTCATCTATTATTTCTTCAAAGACACTTTCTATCCTTTTTTCTCTCATCTTCTTCTTCTTCTTCTAGTACATCTATAATGCAAATATTGTTCCGTTTGGATTGATCACACAGTTCTCTTAATATTCTTTCATTCCTAGAGATCCTTTTATCTCTCTCTGCCTCAGCTTCTCTTTATTCCTGTTCTCTAACTTCTATTCCATTAGCAGTGCCTTGCACCTCATCCAGTCTGCTCTTAAATCCTTCCATTGTTTGTTTCATTTCTGTTATGTCCCTCCAGACTTCATCCCTTAGCTCTTGCATATTTCTCTTTAGCTCCATCAGCATAGTTATGACTTTTATTTTGTATTCTTTTGTAGGAAGATTGGTTATATCAGTCTCCCCAGGCCCTCTCTCTGGCATTTGAGTGACTTTGGACTGGACCAAGTTCTTCTGCCTTTTCATGGCGATAGAAGTGATTGCCGGCGAGTGGCACATGTGTCAGTTTGGAGAACAAAGTCCCTTCCTGCTTGCTGGTCACCTTGCCCCTCTCCGCTGCCTGTGCTGGTTAACTGCACATAGAGAGCAGTCTCTGGATTAATCCCCTGAGCTGCCATCAGCAGGGCAGCCTTCAAGATGGCCTAGGGCAATGGCAGGGATTGCAGGACAGTAGCATGTGTTCTGCTGCAGGAGCAAAGCCCCTTTGTGCCTCCCAGTGTCTGTGCCCGTCTCCGCTATGTGTGCTGGTCAACTGCATGCAGGGAGCAGCCTCTGGGTTAATCCCCTGAGCTGCCGTGGGCAGGACTGCCCTCGGGATAGCGTAGGGCACTGGCGAGGGTCACAGGTGAGTGGCACGTGTTCTTCCAAGAGAACAACGTCCCTTTGTGCCTCCTGGACTCTGCACCAGTCTCTGCTGTCTGTGCCAGTCAATCATACGTAGGTAACAGCCTCTGGGTTTGGACTATTTATCCGTACCAGGGAGAAGCCTCTGTGTTAAGCTTTATGGTTTCTTTAGGCGGGGCTGCTCCTGGCTGTTCCGCACCAATGGCGGGTCAGCCGTTTTGCTTGCAGTGCCAGTGGTGGGGCTAGGAACTGCAGGCTGCTTATTGCTGTGAGGGTATTTGGAACTGTGCTGCCACCCAGGGGATTAGGGCACCTGAAGTTCCTTAAAGTTCCCAGCCTGCTGGGCTGAGTGTGGCAGGACAATTTAAATCTTTGTCCCTTTAAGACTTTTAAAGCACCTGCTTTTCTTTTGTCCCAGGGCAGCCGGCTGTGGGAGGCTGTTCACAGTCTTAATCTCGGATTGTGCTTTTCTGCTCCTGTGATATCCATTGCAGCATACAATGTGTATCTCTGTTCCCAGGGCATATTACTAGGGCTGGTTATTTAGCAGTCCTGTGCTTCCACTCCCTCCCCACTCTGATTCTTTTGCTCCTGCCGGTGAGCTGGGGTGCGGGGAGTGCTTGGGTCCCACCGTGTCACAGCTTTGTATCTTACCCTTTTCCGTGAGATGTTGGGTTCTCGCACATGTAGCCTGGCTCATGTATTGTATCTTCTGGTCACTCTTTTAGGAATAGTTGTATTTGATGTATTTTCAAAAAATACATGGTTTTAGGAGTGGATTTCCGCCACCCTACTCAAGCCACCATCTTGAGAATCCTGCTTTTCCACTACTATATTTATTGTCACATTACTCACAATAGCCAAATTATGGAAACAACCTAAATGTCCATTGGTAGATAAATGGATGAAAAGGTGGATGTATGTAATAGACTATATTGTTATTAGACAGCCATAAAAGAAAAAGCATGAAATCTTGCCATTTATGACAACATGGATGGACCTAGAGGGTATTATGCTAAGTAAAATAAGTCAGACAAAGAGAAATGCCATATGATTTCACTTATGTAGAGTCATAAAAACAAATGAACAAGGAAGACTTAAATAGACTCACAAACAGAGAACACACTGGTGGTTGCCATAGTGAAGGTGGTGGGGTAGTGGAATGAATGAAATACATGAAGGGGAAAAATTTCATGAGAATGTTTGATATCTTGATCTGCAGAATAGTTATATGAGTGTATACACTAAAAAAAGGGAAGGAGGAAGAAAGGAAGAGGAATGAGAAGGAAGGAGAGAAGGGAAAAGAAAAAATGAAAAGAAATTGGTCCATTTCTTCTATTTCTTCTATGTTATCACATTTTTGGACATATTTATAGTATTCCTTTGGTTTCCTTATAACATCCATGAGATCTATAGTGATGTCCCCTCTTTCATTTCTAATATTATTAATTTGTAGCCTTGCTCTTTTTTTCTTAGTTAGCCTGGCTAGCAGCTTGTAGATTTTACTGATCTTTTTACAGGGCCAGTTTTTTGTTTCATTGATTTTCTCTGTTGATTTTCTGTTTCCAGTTTATTGATTTCTGCTCTCATCTTTATTATCTCTCTCCTTCTGCTTCCTTTGGATTTAATTTGCTCTTCTTTTTCCAAGGTGGAAACTTAGATTATTGATTTTATATTAGTATTATTTTTTTAAGATATGCATTCAGTGGTCTAAATTTCCCTCTAAGCACTGTTTTTGCTGCATCCCACACATTTTGGTAAGTAGTGTTAACATTTTCATTTACTTAAAATATTAGTTGATTTCACTTTATATTTCTTCTATGACCCATGCATTATTTAGAAATTTATTCTTTAATCTCTACATATTTTGGGATTTTTCTGTTACCTTTCTGTTATTGAATTCTAGTTTAATTCCGCAGACAGCAAGCATTATGTAGTTTTATGTTTTAAATTTGTTAAGATTGAGTCTTGTGGCCCAGCCTATCTTGATCAGTGTTCTGTGTGACAAAGTGTGTAGTCTGAATTATGTGCAGTCTGCCACTGTTGCATGAAGTAGTCTATAAATTTCAAGACTGTCCAGTTGGATAGTGTACTTGAGTTCAACAATATCCTTGCTGGTTTTCTTCCAGCTAGATCTGTCCATTTCTGAGAGAAGGAACAATTATGAAGTTCTCTAGTTGAAGTCTGTAAATATGATAATGGATTCATCTATTTCCCCTTGCGTTCTCTCTGTTTTTGTGTAATGTAGTTTGGTAATCTCTTGTTAGGTACATACACATTAAGAATTATTTGGAGAATTGACCATTTTGTAATCATTCTTTATCGTTATGTAATGTCCTTCTTTATCCCTGGTAACTTCCTTACTTTGAAGTTTGCTCTGTCTGTAATTGAATAGCTCCTTCAGCTTTCTTTTGATTAGTGTTAGCATGGAATTTTATGCATTATATAGTATTATAATTGGCGTCATTATATTAACATGGTATATTTACTCCATCCATTTACTTTTTTTTTCTTAACGTATCATTGATATACAATCTAATGTTGGTTTCAAATATACAACACAGTAGTTCAACAGTTAATCATATTATTAAATCCTCACCTCCTCTAGTGCAGTTACTATCAACATAGATGTTACAGAATCAATAACTGTATTGTCCATGCTGTACTACCGTCCCCATAACCAACTTATATTGTGATTGTAAATTATTGTGCCCCTTTATCCCCTTCACCCTCCCTTGCCTAGCCCCCAACATGCCTGCCTTGGTAACAACTAGTCACTTCTCAGTGTCTGTGAGTCAACTGCTGTTTTATTCCTTCTGTTTTGCTTTGTTTTTATACTCCACAAGTAAGTGAAATCATATGGTATGTCTTTTTCCACCTGGCTTATTTCATAGAGCATAATATACTCTAGATCCATCCATGTTGTATATTGCAAATGGGAGGATTTCTTTTCTTTTATGGCTGTATAATGTTCCATTGTGTATATGTACCACATCTTCTTTATCCATTCATCTACTGATGGACACTTAGGTTGCTTCCATATCTTGGCTATTGTAAATAGTGCAGCAATAATCATAGGGGTACGTATGTCCATTCAAATCAGGGATTTTGTTTTCTTCAGGTAAATTCCTAGAAGTGGAATTTTTGGGTCAAATGGTATTTCTATTTTTAGTTTTTTTGAGGACCCTCCATATTGCTTTCCACAACAGTTGCACTAGTTTACATTCCCACCAACAATGTAGGAGGGGTCCCATGTCTCCACATCCTCACCAGCATTTGTTACTTCTTGCCTTTTGGATATCTGCCATCCTAACTGGTGTGAAGTGTTATCTCCTTGTGGCTTTAATTTGCATTTCCCTGATGATTAGCTATGTAGAGCATCTTTTCATGTGCCTGTTGGCCATTTTTGTTTCCTTGTCCATCCTTTACTTTTTAATCCACGTATGTCTTTATATGTAAAGTGGATTTCTTATAGGCAACATAGAGTTAACTCATCTTTTCTGATGTACTCTGACAATCTCTCTTTGATTTGGAGCATTTAGAGCACTGGCATTCAAAGTGATTAGCAATAGTTGGATGAATGTCCACCATGTTCTTACTTTGTTTTATTTGTTGCTCTTATCTCTTTTATGTCCTCCATTCTTTCTGTGCCTTTTGTGACTCTAACTGAGCATTTTATGTGATTCCATCATCTCTCCTTTCTTAGCATATGAGTTACCCTTTTTAAAAAAAATTTTTTAGTGCTTGTCCTAGAGTTTGCAATATACATCTATAACTAATCTACATCCACTTTCAAATAACACTGACCATTCACAGGTTATGTACCTTATGATAAAATAAATCTAATTCCTTCCTCCCATCCTTTGTATCATTACTGTCACCCATTTCATTTGTCTATAAGTGTGTGTGTGTGTGTGTGTGTGTATATATATATATATATATACATGTGTATACAATATATATACATAAGCATGCATAATCAAATACGTTTTTGCTATTATTACTTTGAACAAACTATTAAATCAATTAAGAATTAAAAGTTTTTCTTTCTTTTACCTTCACTTATTCCTCTTTGGTTCTCTTCTTTATATAGATTTGAGCTTCTGACATATATTATTTTCCTTTCTTTTTAAAGAACTTCTTTTACCATTTCTTGCAAGGCAGTTCTACTACTTATCTGAGAAAGTCTCTAGTTCTCCTTAACTTTAGAAGGATAATTTCACAGAGTACAGAATTCTAGGTTGGTGGGGTTTTTCCTCTCAACACTTTAAATATTTCACTCCACTCTCTTTTTGCTTTCATGGTTTCTGAGAAGTTACATGTGATTCTTAGTTTGGTTTCTCTATAGGTAAGGTGGCTCCTTTTTTACCATATTTTTCATTTTCTGTAATTTGAAAATGATACGGCTAGGTGTATATTTCTTGGCTTTCATCCTGCCTGGTGTTCTTTGAGCTTCCTAGATCTGTGGTTTGGTGTCTGACATTAATTTGAATGTGAGTGCCTCAGCTGAATGTCGAGATAGAGATGATGACAGGATACCCTGGTAGGCTGTTACCTAGGCAGATGGAATACGGGTCTGGAGTCCTGGGAGGGTGGAGCTGACACACAAATTAGCATCTGCACTGCAGAGTGATGTCTCAGGCACTGAGCAGAAGCTGTGCATGGCAGAAACACTTTTATCCAGCAGAATAGCTCATTGAATAACATTTTCAATCTATTCAAGAACATGAAATAATTCCAGGGTAACTCCCTGTATTTTTAGTTAACATTGCAAGTAACTTCATACATTAAAAGGCTGGGTTATGTCAAAACTCATGATATTATGAAGTAGTCCAGGCACTGTATTAATTTTATTCTTGGCCATGTTCATTTAGCCACAACTAGCACCAGAGTAAAGAAACTGTTTTGGGTGTCTGGACACCCAGGTTCTTTGTGTCACTAAGCATCGTGGTCTGAGGAAGGCAGGCTAAGGATCCCATGAGCCCCAGACGATGTGTGAGGAAAGATGGAAGAAAATCACCATGGTCCTTTCTAGCTCTAACTAAAAGTATAAACTTTATTAGCTGTGTGAAGTATTAAAATAGTGATTATTTCTTTTTAAGAAGATTGCTTCCTTTTGGAAAGTCACTTAATAAGAAATAAATAAACAGTTTGTCCGATACATTACTTTATCTCAGATTTAATGTTACATTTTCATAACAAAACCTAAGTATTCAAATTGTGAGTACGTGCTTAAGAAATTGCTCAAAGTACTCTAGATCTGCTTTTGAAAATTTTTCTCTGCTCCCTATGTGTTATAGAACTAAATCCAAGATCATCCAGAAAATTGGCTTTGTGCACTAATAGATTATGTGATTCCTGCCCTTCCCCCACCTTGGTGCCTGCACACACTGTTCAGTAAACAACTTCAGAGAACCAGGCCTGGCCAGTTCGTTCACATAGAGTATTTGGAAAGGCTGTCTTTGTGCAGCCTTGACGTACTGGCTGAAGTGGAGTGGAGAGTTAGCATTTGTGTTTTCATTAGTTCTTTTTATAGCATTGAACCAGCTGTAGCTGGTTAGTGTTAGCCTGAGCCGCCTATTAGTGTACAGGTCTCTTACGCAGGATAAAGGGCTTCTGATGGAAACAGATTTTGTTACTCACGATACCACTGACTGTGTTTACGTGAACTCACTCAGTCTGTCATGGGATGTGATTTAGAATGGCTCCATTAATATAGAGGAACTCCCTGGGTGCTCTTCAGGATCCATCCTCGAAAACAAACAAGGGACTCAGAAATACAGATACCTTTCCCTGTTAGACTAACTCTCCTTCATAGATCATGCTTTCCTGGATGATGCTTTTAAGAGAGCTCTGAGGTTTTCCCTTCAATGTCTTAAAAATTGGCTGGAGAGAGTTGTTTTTCCTTTAGCCACAGTGAGGAATGATCATCTTACAGGGGGTAGAGAATAATTTACCCAGTCATTTCTGGATGAGTTAAACAGAACTGTTCATATTGCTGTAGCTTTTCATGGGTTGAACTCTGACTGAAGGCAGAATAACTTTTTAGGAATCATTAATAGCTAGAGAGAGATTAATATATATACACATACATAGATAAAACATACGTGTGTATATCTATCTATAGATATTCACACACACATGTTCATTTCTATCTATAAAAATGGAAATGGGAAATGTAAAACATTTTGAATGAAGGATGTTTATTCAGTTCTTGTGTGGCTTGTTTGGGGATTAAATGATAAACCAGTTTAGCCAGTATTTGAAGTAGTTACGAATCTGTAGGGCTCAGCTACTTCCTGGATCAATTTCATCAGAAATTAGGATATATATCCTCTTTTAAAATTTATTTGTGAAGCTGAGCTTAGACCTTTGGAAGGTGCTAAATGATTAAGTCATGAAAAGATAAGGGCTAAGAGTCTTCCTTTAACAGTCACACAAGCTGCTTGCAGAGATTCAGCCATCTATTACAGGGTCCCGGTCTAGGTAGGTAGGTCTCTTGAGAAAGAATTGTCCTTTATTCTTCCTGACACTTTTTTTTCCCCCAGAGTAGAGTGTGATAGTATTAGACATTTAGTAATGACCTGTGATAGGATGGTAATAGGGACTCTGTCATCCAACTCACAGTATTGTTTAGGGAAACAAAGATGAGATGAGAAACAAAGATGAGTCTGGATTTTTTTTTCATTTATATAGACCAGGGATTGGTAAACACAATACTTTAGGCTTAGTAGGCCATAGCAGAGTTTCTGTCCCAGTTATCCAATTCATCTACTGTAGTGTGAAAGCAGCCAACAATAATATGTAAATAGACGGGTGTAGCTATTTCCAATAAAACTTTATTTGCAAAGATAAGTGGCAGTCAGAATTTGGTTTGTAGGCCATAGTTTGCTAATCCATGATCTTTACAAATAGGTACATTTCTTTAAAGCTTGTCTTGTATTTCCTTTGAAAGATAAAAGAATTTTCAGCTACTGTTTACCACAGTTCTAAATCTCACACTACACATCAAAGTAACACTTGAAGATATAATTATATGCTTATGCATTTTTGAGCAGAAAAGAAAGTGTAAAGTTACAGTGCTTAATGTACTGATATATTAATTTTCAGATAAAATAGCTCCTGTCATGTGGTAAAATGATATGACATTTACAAATGTTAGGATTTCTATGCATACTTTGCCTCTCAAATATGTTGAATTATAAGGTAATACAGGTATCATAGCAAATTGAAGAACCAAAGTAAAGTAAAGATTAAAACCTTTATACCAGGATATATGGTTCACAAATGAGAGAGTGAACACTGGGGAAAATTTTAGAAAGCCCACAACCAAAAAATGTAAATAACAGAAAAACATGGATGAAAGCAATGTTTAATGTAAATGCTGAGAACAGCAGTGCAGGGGAATCAAAATCCAGGGTTTGTAATTAAAATCTTGAAATCCCAGTGCCAGCTCTGGTACTCCACACTGTCTTATGACCCTGGGCAACTTAATTTACTGCTCTGAGTTTTAGTTTCCTCAGAATTAAGTGGAGAGAATAGTTTAGTTTACACATTTTTTTATAGTGTTAAAGAGATGTGTAAAGTTCTTTCAAGACTTAGATTGCTATGAAATACCATTATTGACTGTACATATGACAGACATACTTCCTGTGGTCTGATTTGGAGCTGCCTTCTGATGAGTGTATGTTTTCCAGAGCAGTGGAACTTAAGAGGACATGGAGCTTTTCTTGGCTACCCTCACATTCATCGTCTCTCACATATCCAACCTTAGGAGGTGCATATAGGGTAAACATTCTAGAGAAGAGATTACTATCTTATTCAGCCTGTAACCCCTGCACTTTAGGTGAACCTGTGTGGCTAATCTGACATAACTGGTTCTTATTTGCATGGGTGCAGATCATATCCATTTATTATGCCCTGTAGATTCAAAAAGTAAAATAGCTGTAACTGGTGGAAGAAATCACACTGCCAGAGTCATACTGAATCTGAGACCTTCTCAGAGGGAGACCTACAGACTGTCAAGGCACAAATGTAACCTACTCAAGCAGCCTGAGGGAAGGGGTGGTGGGAGAAGGAATGAAGAACTGGGTAAGAAGGGAAGAAGCAGTGAAGAGATCAAGGTACACCCCAATAGGGCACCCAAATTCTGGTACTCACATCCTGCTGAAACTCAGGTACACACTGGAGTAGAGGGGCCCCACGGGCCCCTTCTTCTCCAAGTCTCTGCTCTCCCCTGGGGCAGCCCTCTGACTCTGATGTGGGTACTGCAGGACTCCCTGGACTAAACATGTGATGCCTGATGCCTTCACAGTGGGGAGAAGAAAAGGCATAGGCTTTGGTTTAAGGCTTTGAACTTAGTTATAACAATAGATTTTAAAGAAAATCTGTATTAGGACCAATATATGAAAATTCTTGAAAATAAGATGGTAAGCTTTTCTTTAAAATCACATGGGTCTTACCTCCTGATTGCATATTTTATGGCCTAATTAATAACCTTTAAAAACCACACAAATATTTTTAAACTAAAAAGTAGCACAGAAGAATACTGGATTCATGAATCATCACAATAAAATATACGAAGGCAAATGGTGAAAGAGGAAATTTGTATCTCAAAAGCAGATAAAACAAATAAAAAATTGAAGTGACTTCTCAGGGTTTATAATTCACCAAAATTTAGAGAATTAACATACAGTTTTCATTTATAGCTGTAGTTTATTTTCTGGAAGGCCTTTGAAATACAGCTCCTTAACTCATATGAAATTTACTCCATGACAAACTAAGTCTTTCTAATGAGACCAGAATCTAGAATTCAGCCATTACCTCAGGATGATCTGAGAAAACTGTGAGGCCAACTGTTTCATTGCTTTAGATTAGTTAAGTGATGATAACCATGAGCATTTATAATGTTATTTTTAAATTGGCCCTGTGAGGTTTTAAGACAGAACTGAATGTACTGCCAGATATTTTGCAGGAGTCACAGATGTAAAAGGGAATTCTACATACACATCCCCCTCCCCAGCACCCAAATGGAACATATTTTGAGTTAAACTCTTTGGGATGGACTATTTTTAGAAAAATGGCAGGGGGTAGAAAACATTTTTTCACAACTTTTTTCATTATGTACCATAAAAAAATTTTCATTTTAATTCAATTATAACATATACTATACTGTGATTGACTCTACCGATAGTAAATACCAAGTTGAACGGTACCACCTCATCTTTTTCAAATAAACAGCAAAGTTTTGCCTTCTCTGAAATTTGAGAATTAACACATGGTACCCAGGCATGGGCTAGGTTTGGCAAAACTCAAACTACAGGCAACATTGCTCAATATTGTACTCTTTCACTGTTCTCACAGTCCATCTTGTACGTGAAATAATGTGACTATGTGAGTGACAGCCTGGTCCATTAATATTTTTAGTGTAATTTTAAATGATAAAATGACATCTACAGAAAGCTTCAAAATTTGCACAAATAGAAAAATTATTTTAATTCCACTCCCTTTATAATCATTTTGCATATTCTAGTCTTTTTTTATAATATTTAAATTGAAAGCATTAAATGTTTTGCTCTAACCCCAAGAATGTCACCCAACTATAACCATCTTACTCCCTCTGTGCAGCATTTCAATTAGACTACATACCCAACTGGTTCTCTGCACAGCAGTAACAGCAAGGCTAGGACCTCGGAGAGTGGGGCGAGTCTTCCCATTGCTCAGAGGAGTCTGTAGAAAGGATAGAGGCTAAACATTGGACATGACTGAGCTAGAACCCAAAACCAGATCTGCCTGACTGAGCATGTAAAGTGAACAAGGCACGAAGCAATTTGGCTTTATAAATGTAGCAGCCACATTATTTCACCTTCTGTAGCCCAGTCAGACACACTTAGGACCACTGGTTATAGCATAAGAATGGTTGTTCCTATTCTCTCTAGTGGAGCCCTGTACTGGCACAGGTAAGACAAAAATACAAGCAGGTTT
The DNA here is from genome assembly GCF_030020395.1 of Manis pentadactyla. Lineage (NCBI taxonomy): Eukaryota > Metazoa > Chordata > Mammalia > Pholidota > Manidae > Manis > Manis pentadactyla. Next base: position 88,756,667 of record NC_080021.1, on the reverse strand, counting down.
TCATTTGAAGTGTGAGGAGTTACTGGCAGCTCCACTTTTGAATAACCCAGCTGTCAAGTCTGGTGTCTCTAATTAGGTATTTGGGAAATTAACATTAATAACATTGTTTCTCGATGTCTAAAACATATTTTTAAACAATTGCAGTTTTTCTTAGACTAACGTGGAAATGATTAAAAAATAAATTGGTATAAAGATGTGGAGAAATAGATCTCAAAAATGAAGTAAGGAAAAAAAGAGAAGAAAGGAAAGAACACCTCTAGTCAGATATCACTGTAGAAATATTCTTTATATACTTTAAGAGTAAAGTGTTACCACCTAGATCCAATCCACAAGAGAGAAAGTGTAACCCTTGGATTGAGTCCATGTGTGTCCCATTCTTCCTCAGACACGGGGACACATCTTTACCTTCATGAGCAGTGAGTGAAAGCAGCTCATAGAGCCAGGGTGGGACGTGGCAGGGAGGCTCCATTGCTATCCTTTGTGAGCAGCATCCTCTGGTTGTAAGTCTTTGTTAGCATTACAGAGGCTTCAGCTTGCTCTGTTACCAAATCGAGTTGTAATAAAAAGATGCCAATTAAACATACATTATTTCTGTGTCTTGTTGGTAGGTGTATTTATCGTGGGAATAATGGTAATTTTAATTATTGTCCAACACAAGGCCCACAGGCATATTTTGGTGGTGAATGCTGTAATTGTGTTCAGTAGTTTTTAATACTGTGTTATTTTTGGTGTTTGTCTTCTTTTAACTAAAATTTTATTTTGATAATTATAGAATCACATGTTGTAAGAAATAATATAAAAAGACCCCATGTGTCCTTTACTCAGTTACCCCCAATGGCAACAGTTTGCAAAACTGCAGTATGGTGTCTCTTGTTCAGATTTCCCCAGTTTAACCTGTATTTGTGTGTGTGTTCTGTGCAATGTTATTACATGTATGGGTTCATGTATGGACCACCACAGTTAAGACACTAAAGAGCTGCAAAATCATGGAGACCCCTCTGTTGGCTTTTCCTAGCCACACCCACCTCCATCCCAGCCTGTTACCCCTCCTCTGCCCGCACCAGCCCCCGGCAATAACTAATCTGTTCTCCATTTCTCTGATGTTCCCCTTTCAAGAATATTAAGTAAATGTGTAGATATGTAGTATATCACCTTTTGGGGTTGGCTTTTTCCACTCAGTGTAATGCCCTAGAGATCCATCCATGCTGCTGAATGGCTCGGCAGCTTGTTTCTTCTTCCTGATGAGTGGGTTCCTTGGTCTGGATGGACCACAGTTTGACTTGACATCTTGCTCTTGGAGGACATCTGGGCTGATTCCAGTTTGTGGCTGTTGTGCATAAAGCTACTGTGAATATCTATACACAGGTTTTTGTGTGAACACAGTTTTTATGTCTCTGGGATAAGTGTGCCCAAGAGCACAGTTGCTGAGTCATGCGATAGTTACCTGTTTAGTTTAATAAGAAACTGCTATACTGCTTCCAGAGCAGCTATACCATTTTACATTCCCACAAGCAATGTACAATTGGCCGGTTTTTTCTGCTTCTTCAACAGTACTGGGTGTTTTGGGTATTTTATACTTAAACATTCTGATTGGTGTTTATGTCTAGACTTTTAAACTAAGAGTTTTGGATTTTTAATATTTTTCACTTTTCACTATGTTGAAACATATCTCAAACTTTTTTAAAAATCTGAGTTTATCTTTCTATGGATCCTACTGGACTGTAAACTTCATCCATAGCAGACACTTGTGTCATTCATGTTTGCATCCCAGCATAGAAGACAGGGCCTGGCACCAAGCAGACACTAAGTGTGGTTGAGGGTGGAGGTGGGACACAAAGAGTGTGCTTTTTACTAACTACACTACTTTTTAAAAATATGTAAACATAACTTTTTAAAATCAACTGAAACCCTTACTTTATTCACATTTCCTTAGATTTTCACCTACTGTTTTTATTCTGTTTTAGAATCCCGTCTAGGATATTAGATCACATTTAGTAGTCATGCCTCCTTAGACACCTCTTGGCTGTGACAGTTTCTCAGACTTCCCTTGTCTTGGATGACATTAACAGTTTTGAACAGCACTGGTCAAATATTTTGCAGAATCCCCTAGATTGAAATTTATCTGATTTATTATTCATGAATAGACCAGAGTTATGGGTTCTTGGGAGGAAGACCACAGATATGAAGTGCCATTCATCACATCACATCAAGGTCACATACTGTCAACATGACCCATCACAATGGATTTTGGCCTGATCACCTGGCTGAGGTAGTGTTTGTCAGGCTTCTCCACTGTCAAGTTCCACTTTTACCCTGTTTCCATCCTGAAGTCTTTGGAAGGAAGTCATTATGGACAGCCCACACCAGGAATGGGGGAGTTCTGATACCCTCTGTGATGATGAAGTATTTGGAATTCTACATGGGAGGTTGTCTCTTCTCCCTACTTACTTATTCAGTTATTCATATTAATTTGGACTCATGAATATTTATACTTTGGCTTACAATCCAGTACTATTTTATTTGTTTTGTTACTCAGTCTGTTTCAGCTTTGCCACTGAAGCTCTTTCAGTTGACTCATCTCTTTGACATACCCCTGTCATTGTGGATTCTTTGTTTTGTTGTGAAGACTTCATTCCTTTCTGGCACTCTGGCTCATCTGGTGTATTTCCTGCCCCAGTCTTAGAATCAACCGTTTCTCCAAAGAGCTTGGGTTTTGTTTGTTGGAGAATGGTTTTAGATACCAAGAAGATTAAGAAAATACAAGTTCATTTTAAAGCGTTATAGAATTGATCTCAGCTTCAGTAGTCACGGCCAGATAGAGACTTTAGAAGTAGGAATGCTCTGTTTTGGAATGTTTGATATGTAGCTCTAACCACTAGAAGGGGCTGTCTATAGCCCAAGGAAAAGATCCTTTTCTCAAAATTGTTCTATAGATAGAGCTTTCTTTAGTGATTGTACTTATTTACTATTTCTTTCCATAGCTCAGACTGTTTTAGGTATCACCATGACGTAAGTCTGTCTCCATAGATGACACTTTTATCATTACTGTCATCATGAAGCGTTTCTGGAGGAGCCAGGGCAAGAACTTCTGTCGGCCAGCCTCAGTGACTCTCTATGCCATTCCAGATCCCTGGGGTAGGCCTCTTTCCTTTATCTTTTCTGCTGGGCTTCTTAACTGCATGCCAGCATTATCATGTAGTCTAAATCATTTCAGGATATCATCTGCATGAAAGGTCCCTATTCAAAATAAGTCTTCTCTGAATGGTTTACCATTCCTTTTACGAGTCTCTGGTGCCTAGATGGTATGGTTTCTATGGTCTGTGACTATGGTATTGAAAGAATGTGCATTCTCAAATACTTCTTAAAATATTGTTTGGCCAGATAGGAACTAGGTATTTTAACTACTGGTTGTCAAATAGTAAGAATTTTTTTTAGCATCAGAAATTCTGTTTTTATGAAAATTTGGGATCCTTAACTGAGGAGTAGTTTAGTTGTGGTGTGTAATGAAAGTTGTACTTAGTAACAAACTGGAGGAAGACAAAGTAATCTGGGTATATCCTCTCTTCTGTGTGTCACTCATTTTGGCTATGTTCAGGACAGTTTCCATGTTAAAATTCTGTAGTTTTTAACATATAAATAATGTTTCTTGCATATTTTTATCATCAGTAAAAGGCCCAGGTCAAAAAAAATTAATTAGGTCTCTATTCTCAAGAAAGTTCTAGTCTAGATAAGTAAAATGTTCATTTCTGCTTCCACCTGTCTCTCTCAAAAAGGCAATATTTCTACAAAAGTGAATACCAAGTCTGTTTGCTCATGATTTTGTTCTTGTCTTTTTAGTTGTTGTTTGTGTACTTATCTGGAGAAGAGCACATAGAGTTCTCTTACCCCACAACCCCACTTCTCATTAGAATCTGCATGTCAAAGGAATCAGTCTGACTCAGTGACCAAGGTCTACCCCATCCAACTTAAGTATGCCCTCTGCCTTGGTATCACTTCTGCCTTTGATTGACAGGTCCTGAGTCGCATGGGAACCCAAGATAGAGAGTTTGCTTCCCAGCCTCTGGAGTTTAGGAAGCCCATAACAGGCATTTAGAATCCTTCATATCAACCAAAAGAGTTAGAAATAACTCACTGGGAGGAGAGAAGTAAATGTAGGAAAGAAGTAGAGAACAATAACAAAGCCCCACAGTCCTAAAACTTCATCTTAGAATGCCATTAGCTATGGAATGTAAGGTGTGCAAAAAAATTGTGTCTTCTTATGTTCTATCTTTTTAAAAGAACTCCAAGTCCCAAAATTTCTGAATCTATTACTTGATAATAAGTATTAAAACTACAAAATTTTATGCAATAGATTACAACTATTGAGCTGATTTAAAAGATAAATTTAATTAGTAGATGCTGAAAGTGGTTATATGTAGTTGAGGTGCACTTAAAAATTTTTTTAAATAAGCAAATCTTAGTGCTAATACATATTCCATACATTAAGAAATTAGATAAATAAACTAATCAATTTTGACTTTTCTCTGTGCTACTTGTGTTAGTGCATAAACTTGTGTTATCTCTGAATATTTTTTATTTAGATGATGTCATAAAGCTTTCATAGATTCATTTCTGCTTTATATCAAAAGCAAGATCTAATTCAACAAATTTACTTGAGTGCCTGCTCTCAATGAGACATTTTTAAAGAATATGACCATTACAGATAAATGCTCAATGATCTTTTAAATAGTAAGTGCTTTAGAGCAATAGCACTAAGGGCTCAATAGTTCTTGACACTTTTAAGTAAAAAATGGTGGTCTAAAGCAAACACAAATGGATGCCACATGTGGTTGAGAACTGCTGTTCAGCATGCAGCCTGTAAGGGGATAAAGATACACGCAGGCGAGAAGATGGGGTGAGAATGAGCCTTGTGCTCATTGTATGCAGCTGAGCAGGTGACCCCGTGCTGCCACTGCTCAGCACTTACATATCAAGGCAGCTTCATCATTTTCTCTGAGACCTCTCATAAGCAGTAACTCTTATAAAGTGTTCATGTTTTTCTTATTTTAAAAAAGGGTCATTAATAAGAGAAGGAACTTCAGTGAAGGTTGAAAAAGCAGTTTTGAATTATGTGAGTCTGTTCCTGGAAAATTCTCAACAAAATAATTTGGTGGAAGGCAAGAACTTGTACAAATAATTCCAATCTTTGCAAATTTGGGAAATTATAAAGACCTTGGAATGAATCTTATTCATGCGTGAATATTCTGGCATATTGAATTTGGAATATTAAATCTAGAATACTCTCATTGATTCTACTTTTTTCCACACCAGTGAAAACCATTGCTAGTGTATTGGTCTTCTTGGCCAACATCTTACTTAACTATGTGTTAGCTGTTGAGGTTTATAAAGACCTTAAAATGTGAATACTACATACACAATCTGTGGGTGCCTTTATTTTTAAGCCAGATTTCACCTATATTTACTTATTTATAATGGAAAATACTACTATTTGATGAACAGATAAAATGCTCTTTATTTTTCTTTTCTGCATAATATGGTATTCTTCTCTATGCTTCTGTAATTGTGATCTGCTATTTTAGAGAAAGCTGCAATTCAATAGTTATGTTCCCAATTCAGTTCAAATGTTTCCCATATATAATATACTGAAAAAAGCATTTGCCTTGAAAAAACTTCAAATTGTGTATTCAAAAGCATTAATAAGAACAGTGTTATTCAAAATGGAAAGACTTTCTTTCCTGCCCCAAGTGAAATAATAATTCAGCTATATGCTGTCATGACCTTATGGAGCAATACTTAATACATCCTTTCAGTTTATTAAAGGTTGATTTTTCCATGATATGTTTTACTCAACCATATAAACTTTTTGAGGTCATTCATTACAGTTAGTGGCATGCAGATGCTTTTTAACTGATCTCTTTAAACCCAAAGCACAGTGTCAACAGAGACTTAGGTGTAGTGTTCATATTTCTGGAACCTGTGGGCTCCACCTTAAGTCTGTCCTGAGGGCAGAGTACTAGTAGCTGATCCTTAGCAGTAACTCCTGCTCACAACAACACAGAGCCCCTAGCCATGCCAGCACTGTGGGGGTTACCAATGAGGAGGGACCCTAGGGAAAACAGCCTCCATATTGGCCTCCCCACCCCCTTAACCTGCACGCTTGTCAGGGAGTCTAAGGTTGGGCAGACAAGCACAGCATAAATCTGGGTGGAGGCTGACCTCTTAGCTGATCTCTCACTCTCTCTTGGTTATGTGCTCACAAACGTTTGCTACTATTATGGGAAATTATACTTTGTTGTAATATGGAATAAACTGGGTGGGGATGTCAAGTTTATTTTAGAATAACTAGGATGGGAAAGCCTAGGAAGGAGTCCTTTGAGGTAGGACTTGAATGAGGAGGTGTAGAGGAGCAAGCCATGAAAAGTTCTGGAAGACACACTTCTCAAGCAGAGATAAACTCTTGGAATGATAAAGATGGACTTGGTGTGCTCAAGGGGCAAAAGGGATGGTAGTGCAGCTGGAGCATAGTGGAGCCGGGCGCCATGAGAGAATATGAGTGCAGAGAGGGGGCAGGCACTTCGTTCAAAGCATGATGAGAAGTCTTCTAGGTTTTAAGCATGGAATGGATGTAATCTGATCTCTACTCTGAAAAAATCGCACTGGCTGCTCTAGGTCCCCTGGAATGTGGAGGCACAAGAGCGGGAACAGGAAACAAGTTAGGAGGCTATTTCAGGAATCTAGACAGGCAAGACTGCTGACCTGAGCCAGAATTCTAGTGCGGACCTGGTGAGGAGTAGAAATATCCAGGATCTCTTTTAAAGTAGGGCCTAGAATAGAGATGATGATTGGCCATGGAATGACCAAAGAAAGGGGTCGGGCTGACTGTGGTTGTAGGTATGAGCTGTGTCAGTTATTAAGGAGGGGTGACTTGGGCATTAGCTGTGGAAGTCTAGAGTTCTGAGATGTCCTTGTTGAGATAAAGGTGCCTATTAAACATGGAGCTGGAGGAACCAAAGTGGGTATGAACTTGCAGTAGGGGGAGAGATCAGGACATGAAGTCAGGCACGTGCCCTGACAGGAGGTGTCTTCTGTATTCTTCACAGGCACTGTGAAATAGGTGACATCTAGCTATTAGATGCAGAAATTAATGAAAGCCACTTTTTAAAATTAAAGGGTTTCTCCCCCTTAATGTAATAGATAAATCAGTGGAACAGAAGAGAAATTCCCAACTATGGAATTGAGTAAATAATATATTTCAAAGTAGTGAGTAAAGATTAAGCATTAAGTAAAAGGTGTAAGGACAACAGATAAGCCATGTGGAAAAAAAATTAAATTGTATCTGTATTTCTTATCCTATGCTAGGATAAATTCCAAATGGATCAAAGATTCAAATATACAAACTATAACTATATCATTCTACAAGAAATTATGGGAGAATTATCTTGAAGTGGAAGTTTTTCTGGGACTTAACAGCAAAAGTTCCAAAAGAAATTTTAATAAATTCTGTTAAAGCTTTATGGTAAAGTCAAAAGTTCAGTGGCAAACTGGGAATATGTATTTATAATCCACATTACAAAGAGCCAATCTTTCAAATATACAGGGTGCTCAAGAAATTAATGGAGAAAAAGCCAACAACCCAACATAAAAATGAGCAAAAGATATGAACACACAGTTCACAGAAAAAAAGAAATATATGACAAGATGTTCAATGTCTCATGATAAAGAAATGCAAATTAAAATAATACTATTATCAAATTTGCAGAAATCCAAAACTTCGGTAACATTTGTTGGTGAGGCTGAAAGGAAACGGAACTCTCTTCCATTGCTGGTGGAAGAATAAATTGTTGCCACCCTATAGAGAGGGCTTTGATAGTACACATACAGAAATATGTGTGGGTGTGCATGCATGCACATATGTAAATTTTAAACACATTAATTCTTTGACCCAGCACTTCCACTTCTTATAATTTATCCTACAGATATACTTGCATTAGTATGAAATACAAGGTTATTCCTTGCTGCATTGTTTGTGATAGTAAGACTGTAAATAGCCTAAATGGTCAGCATTAGAGGATAAAAATGAAGTTGTGCTATCCTTATAAAGGAATATTATGCAGCTATAAAAAAGAATGAGACACATTCTATATGGACCAATATGGAAAAATTTATGACACTGGTTAACTACAAAGAGCAAGTAGCAGATGGTGTTTGAAATGTGCTGCACTCCTTGGACATACATTAAAAACTCTGGAAAGATATGGAAGAAACAAATAACAGCAATTATCTATGAAGAACACAATGAGAACTTGGAGAATGGAGGATAAGAATGGGAAGGAAACGTTTCATCAAATACCTCTGAATATTTTTAAAAAATTTTTATTCAAGTATAGTTATATACAATATTATATTAGTTTCAGGTGAAAACCCAGTGATTCAACAGTTATGTATATTATTAAATCCTCACCCCAACTAAGGTAGTTACAATCTATCAACATAATAGGATGTTACAGAACCATTAGCTATATTCTCTGTGCTGTACTTCCATCCTTGGGACTAATTTATGTTATGATTGAGATTTTGTGCCTCTTTATCCCCTTCCCCTATTTTACCCACCCACCCCAAGCTCTCCTCCATGGTAACCACCAGTTTCTTCTCAGAGTCTGAGTCTATTGCTATTTTGTTCATTTTGTTTTGTTTTGTTTTCAGATTCCACAAATAAGTGAAATCATATGGTATTTGTCTTCCTCTGCCTGGCTTTTTTCACTTAGCATAATATCCTCTAGGTCCATCCATGTTGTTTTAAATGGCATGATTTCTTTTTTTTTATGGATAAGTAATTATTCCATTGTGTATGTATACCACATCTTCTTTATCCATTCATCTATTGATGGACATTTTGGTTGCTTCCATGTCTTGGCTATTGTGAATAATGCAGCAGTAAACATAGGGGTGCATATATCTTTTCAAATCAGAAATTTTGTTTTCTTCAGGTAAATTCCTAGAAGTAGAATTACTGAGTTGTATGGTATTTCTATTTTTAGTTTTTTGAGAAACCTCCATACTGCTTTCCATAGTGGCTGCACCAGTTTACATTCCCACCAACAGTGTAGGAGGGTTCCCTTTTCTCCACATCCTTGCCAAAAATTTATTATTTCTTGTCTTTTGGGTAGTGACCATTCTGACTGGTGTGAGGTGATATCTCATTGTGGTTTTGATTTGCATTTCCCTGATGATTAGTGATGTGGAGCATCTTTTCAATTTTGAATTATATATATTACTTAGAAAAACATGTAGGACTCTTTATACAGTGATTGCTCTTGGAATTTTTAAGCATTTTTATAACTATTTTGGAAAGCAGCACATAACATACAGAAGTGAAGACATACTCTTTGACCCAGTAATTCCTAGAAAATTAATTCAGGAGAAGCAGGCAAAACACACACTGTTCTTCTTGGTGACCATGCTTATAATAATGGGAAAAAAATAGAAACAATCTAAATATTCAGTGTTAAGTATTATGATACAGTATTAAGCCACTGCATAATGTAACTAATAAGATGGTGTGGGAACATTCATTCATTCAACAAATATTTATTGTGTGCCTACACCATGTTGGTCTGGGAGTTAAGGATACTGCAATAAATAAGGCCAAAAAAGAGACAAAATCTATGCACTAATGGAACTTAGATTATATTGAGGAAAACTGGCAGCAGACAAAATGATACAGTATAAGAAAGAAAGTAATAATGGCATGGCTTCAGAAAAAGCTGAAAAGGGGATAGTGAAGATCAGGGGGTTTCTATTTTTGTGTAAGAATCAAGTAAAGTCTCACTGAAAAGATAATATTGCAGTAATAATCCCAAAGGAGGTGAGAGGACAGACCATGCAGGGTGTGGGGGAAGAATGGGATCTAGGCAGAGAGGACATGTACAAAAGGCTGTGAGGCAGTTGTGTGCTGAGCATATTTGCAAAGCAGCAAGGAGGCCAGTGTGACTTTTATCACACTGTAAGCAAAGATCAGAGGTAGAAAGGGCAAGGTTGGGGGTCTGGTCTGAGAAGGCTAGAATATGGCAAGGCCTTTGGTTTCTATTCTGTATGTGATACAAATCCATTGGAAGTTGTTGAACAAAAAAGGAAGTAAATGTGAATGCCTATGTGAGAAACTAAGGATAGCTAATGATAGAATATGGAGAGTGGAGGAAGAAGAATCTAGAAGGATTCTAAAGTCTGAGCAACATGATAAGTGGTGGTAACGTTAAATGAGATGGGAAATTCGGGAAGGTGAACAAATTTGGAGAAAGCTAGGAAAATGATGAGTTTATTTTTAGACATGTTGAGTTACAACATGGTCTCTATGAGTTACAAACATAGTAAAGTGAAATGAGTAATAGTGTAAATTCACAGTATTCAAGATGGATTAATAAACAGAAGTAAATGTGTGTTAGTTAATTTATGTATGTGAGGGTGTGTTTGTATTCCCTAGCTCTGTCTACTAAGAAGTCCTGGGGCTGGGGGGCAGTGATACTCCAGTAGCAGTAAGCACATTTAGCACTCAGATACTAGCTTTTAAATACCTGAAAGAAACCAGGGCTTCATGGTGAAATGCCTGATTCTAGGTTTGGAAGAGCCTTGAACATTTTGTTATATCAGAAAGTAACATGCTCAAAGAATGATGGGGACATTATCAAAGAACACAGGAACTAGCCTGAAAGGGGCTGCCACTAGCCAAATCTGGGAGAATTTAAGCATCAAAATAAATGATAGCTATGAATTATAACCCACTGTATAAGAATCCATGAGTCCACACTGATACAAAATGTAAATGAATTAGCTGAAAGTTTAATAAGGACTGGGTATTTACATAGTTGAAAGTTATATCCTACATGTTTTTTAATATCAGAAAGAAAAGTGACTTACAGTTGAGACACCTAGCAGCCATTTACTTAAGTAATAAAAGTTAATAACATCAGTAATGGGACAAATTGGAATTGTGTGTCAACTCTGTAGAAGAACACAGCATCACTTTTGTGTTATTCTTTTCCAGTATATTTCATCCTGAGAAAATATCAGACAAACCCATATTGAGTGATTGTAAGCTACAGAATTATTGATCTGAATCGTTCAAAAATGTCCAGGTCATGAAAGATAAGGAAAGACAGGAACCCATGAAGACTGTGGAGGATTAAAGAGACATCACAAGTAAATGCAACACATGGTTTTGAATTCTCTCCTTTTGCTACAAAAGACATGACTGTAACAATTCGGAGAAGCAAAGTGGGGTCTAGGAATGAGATGGAGGGATGTATACATGTTCATTTCTCCCCTTGGTGGTCATAGAGCAGTTATGTAGGAGAAGGTCCGTTTGTAGAAACTTACTCTCAAATGGTTCAGAAAGAAAACATGCTTTGTACTGTACTTAGAATTTTAGTAAATTTAGGATTGTTTCAAATTTCTAAATTCTCACAAAAGTGAACAGACGGTGAGAAAATGGAAAAAAGTGAGACCCATACTTTGTAGAAGGTTGGCAGACAAAGAGGGCAATGCAGGCTTTCAACTGAGAGGAGACTGTGCAGACATTGAGGGAATGCTAGTCTACATGCAAGTGTTGGTGTGTGGAGAGTGAGCTGACACAGGACAGATGGTAATCATTGCAAAATAGAGACCTGTAGGCAGTGGGTGTCCTGGGCACCCAGGCCAGGTAGGAAGATGAGGCTGGGGAGGAAGCTAGGAGGAATGTCAGCTGGTATGGAAGGTGGGCTAGAAATGGTGCAAAATCATACCTGAGAACCTTCCTTCTCTCTGAGAAATAGAATTGTGTTCTGAAAGTGTCCCCTTGTTTGCTGTCTTGAGTACAACAAACTGAATATAATTTACTCTTTGGAATTACTTCATTGTAAAACATTTTAAAACAATCTAATATTTCTCAGTGATTTTGTTCCTAGAACAGGTAGGTATTCTTAGGATTGCAGAAGAATTTTCAAAATTACTATTGTTACTTGAAAAAGAAAAAGCCTTATATGTGTGCCCTTTGCCTAGATAGTTGGTTTTATTAATAGGGTCAGAGTAGATAGAACATGTATACCTGTACTTCTCGAACACAGTGATTTATAAGCCATTGCATTAGACAGGTTCCTAGGCCAGTCAGTCAACTTAGAGTCTGAAACACTGATTCAGAAGCAAATCATCTAAGAACGATTAAACACTGTTCCCTGTTGTGTCAATAGGCCCAATATAGGAGCATCATTCATCCCCAGCTCCATTTACTTCCATCTGCCTCCATCATTGGAACTACAGAGCCCTGAAGATTATTCAAGTGACTGTTTTCTCATTTCTCCTGAGGTTGCACATAACTAATGCTGTTAGATATGTGAGATGGTCATTATCCATGATAGACAATGTGACCTTAGAATTTTAGGGCTTGTTCCCTCATAGAACCCTGTTTGAGAAAGGCTTTGACGACTCTTGGTTTGGCCAGCAAACTGTTTGGTGATTCAGAGGGGCACTGCAGCTTACCTACAGGACTTCTAAAACACTTGCCCATGGTTGGTGCTTTTTCCTTGCTCCATACTCTGTTATAGACCCATGTCTCTTCAGGTTTCAGTGATGGGTAGGAATGGAAAATGGGGAAGTCAAATGACCCCTCATTTGAAAGTGAGTCGGGGAATAAATGAGAGAAAATGAAACCACCGTCTGCCCAGTTGATCTGCCACATTTTGAGTAATAAATTTTCTTTATTTATTCTAAGATCACTCCTTTCCTCCCTCCCTCCTTTCCTTCATTTATCTTGTTCTAATTTAGAACTTCACTAGGACACTTATATTTCTTTTCCTGCTCCTGTACTTTGTAGCAATGTAGAGGTCTCACTTTGTGAATTACCTGTGTAAAGCATTTTCATACCTGTTATTGTCCCTTAGGGCAGGAACTACATCTCATACCTTCAAGCCCCACAAAGTCTGAATGAATACATGTTGATCAGTTCAACTTGGTGCACTAAACATGTGTTGATCATCTGTAATGAATAAGGCTCTGAGCTAAGGGCTGTGATAGGTACCTAGGGAATCAGAAATATGATTTGCTCTCAGGAAACTTCCAGGCAGAAAGAAGAGAGAAAAGATCTACTCTCAAGTGTTTATACTAGAGTAGAATGTGATAAGAACTGAAATAAAGGCAAAAAATAAACCACTTTGAGTACAAAGTAAAAGGAAAAATTGTTTACATTATTGGAATGAGAGAGCTATTCATGAAAGACATGGCATTTGAGCCTGACTTTGAAAAATGAGCATACTTAGGGAAGTGGAGGTGGCAAGGAATAGCAGACTAGTTTAAAGGAACTAATGGAGCCGAGGCTGAGAAGGGGAGGTGGTTGCAGGAGCTTGATCTTCTTAGACACTCACACATGTGTTAAGAGACGTGTAGGAGCCTGTGGGGTACCTTTGAAGGTCCATGATTAGTTGAGTGACATGACTAAGTCTGTCCCTTATGAAAGATTACTTTAGCAGCAACCTGTAGGAGGAGTTAGAAGAAAGGGAAGAATGAGGTTAGGAGATCAGTTGGGAAACATTCACCTAATCCATGTAGGAGGCAACAAAGCCCACAAGCCAAACAAGACAGTGACAAGAATGGGAAGGAGGAATGATATATCAAAGATAAATATGGAGGTAATATGGATAGGCTGTAGCAACTGGATATGAAACAGGAAATATAAAGTACTATCAAGTTTTGAAACAGAATGACTTAGAGAATAGTGGGGCTATATCACACTAAGAGGGATCACTTAGGAGGAGGAACATACTTGAACCAGAAGATAAGGAGCCTTGGTAATCGTCATAACAATGGTAACATAAAGGATCCAGATGAAATGAGATACTGGCCTTTTGCATTTTATCACTGGACCTCACTCAGTATAGCAGCAATTTTAGTCTGTGTACCCTAGCAAGTATAGATGCATTCATACAGCTCTTTGCCAGTGATAGACTAAAACTCTGATGAAAGCCTCTCCCCTAGAGACTCTTGCTTTCTATTAAAGACCTATGCTCATAATACATTCTCTTAGATATCACCAGCATGGTTTTTTAAAAGGTATAATTTCTTACATTTATGGTCAACTGATTTTTGACAAGGGTGACAGATACATCAGTGGGTAAAGATAGTAATTCCAACAAATGGCACTCAGACAACTGGATATCCACATGCCAAAGAATTAAGTTGACCCCTCCCTCCTCTAAATGGATGATAGACATAAATGTAAGGACTAAAACTATAAAACTCTAGAAGAAAACATAGGAATATATCTTCATAACCTTGTATATTAAGCAGTGGTTTTTTACATGTAATAACCAAAACCATACACAATACAGGAGAAATACACAAATGAGACTTATCAAAATCAAAAGCTTTTATGCTTCAAAGGATATCATCAAGAAAGATACAACTCAGAGAATGGGAGAAATTTTTTGCAAATCATAGGACTTGTATCCAGAATACATAAAGAATACAACTCAACATAAAAAAGATAACCCAAATGAAAAATGGTCAAAGGATATGAACAGATATTTCTCCAAGGAAGACAGACAAATGGCCAAGAGGCACCTGACAACCAACATCATTAGTCATTATAGAAATACAAATCAAAACCACTACCGGGAAGATACACTTTACCCCCCAGTAAGATGGCTGTAATAAAAAAGACGGGCAATAGTAAGTGCTGACAAGGATCTGGAGAAATTGGAACCCTCACACTCAGCCAGTAGAAATGTAAAATGGTGTAGCCACTTTGGAAAACCGTTTGGTAGTTCCTCAAAAAGTTAAACATAGAATTACCATATGACCCAGCAATTCTACTCCTAGATATGTACTCATGAGAATTGAAAACACATGTTCACATAACTTCAATGGTATTATTCATGAATGCAAAAAGTGGAAACAACCCATATGTCCACCAGCTAAATGAATAAACAAAACATGATGTAGCCACATATGGAATATTATTCATCAACAAGAAGGAGTGAAGTACTAATACAGCATGGATAACCTTGAAAACATTACACTAAATGAAAGAAGCCATTCATATTAGAGGGATAATGTGTGATTCTGTTTATGTGAAATATCCAGAATAACGAAATTCATAGAGACAGAAAATAGATTCGTTGTTGCCAGGTACTCAGGAGAGGGGAGAATGGGAAGGGGCTGCCTAACAGGTTGAAGTTTCCTTTAGTAATGAAAGTATTATGAAGTTAGTGCCAATGATGGTTGCAGAACATGGCAAATGTACTTAATGCCACAGAATCTTACATCTTAAAATGCTTGAAGTGGTAAATGTTATGTGTGTATTTTGCCACAATAAAAAAGGGTGAATTTTATGGATGTAAATTACATTTCAGTAAAGCTATTATATAAGCAAAAAGCATAGGGGGATTAAAGATGGTGGCGTGAGAGGAGAGACAGGCTTCCTCCTAAAACCGTATACAATTAGAAAATACAGTTGGTGCAACTAATCCTGAAAGAGCAACAGGAAAGAGGACTGCACCAGACTGCACACACCTGGAGAAAAGAGCAGACCTCACAGAACAGGGTAACGTACCAGAGCCGTGGCCTGGTGGGACACAACCCATTCCCACACCCAAGCTGACCGGCAGGAGTAAGAGAAACAGAACAGGGAGGGAGTGGAAGGCCTAGGACTGCTGAATACCTAGCTCCGGAGATCTGCTCTGGGAGCACAAACCTACATTTCATGGTGCTTTCATAATACTCGTGTGATTATGGGGTTGGAAAGCTAATACAGGCAGAATTCCTGGAGAGACAGATTCCAGCCGCTTGTGGAAAGCAGGGATCCATATCCAGCTGCTCTGGGACAAAAGCTTATACCTGTGTGCTCAGCCCACTGGTTCAGGCAGTGGAGACAGGCACAGCAGCCGGGAAGCAAGAAACAGCTCTTTCCTCCCCCCAGGCACCAATACCGCTCCACTGCGACCCCCGACATTGCTTCAGGGGCTGAGCAGCTCCAGAGTAGAGCCTCTGGACACAAGAGGGTGCCATATACAAATATGAAACACCAAAGAAACCTGGTCCAGAGTAAAATTATTAATACAACTCCTGAGAAAGATTTAAATGACATGAACCTCGTGACTCTTCCTGAAAGGGAGTTCAAAAAAAAAATCATCAACATTCTAATGGAGGTACAGAAAGACATCCAAGAACTCAGGAATGAATTCAGGTTGGAGATCCAATTGTTGAAGAGCATGATGGAGGGTATTAAAAGCAGGTTGGATACAGTGGAGGAGATGATAAATGAAATAGAAACTAGAGAAGAGGAATACAAAGAAACTGAGGTACAGAGAGAAAAAAGGATCTCTAAGAATGAAAGAATATTGAGAGAACTGTGTAACCAATCCAAATGGAACAATATTCACATTATAGGGATACCAGAAGAAGAAGAGAGAGAGAAAGGGATAGAAAGTGTCTTTGAGGAGGTAGTTGCTGAAAACTTCCCCAATCTGGGGAAGGAGATAGTCTCTCAGGCCGTGGAGGTGCACAAATCTCCCAACACAGGGACCCAAGGAAGACAACACCAAGACATATAATAATAAAACTGGCAAAGATCAAGGATAAGGACAGATTGTTAAAAGTAGCCAGAGACAGAAATAAGATCACATACAAAGGAAAGTCCATCAGGCTAACATTAGACTTCTCAGCAGAAACCTTACAGTCCAGAAGGGAGTGGCATGATGTACTTAATATGATGAAGTAGAAGGGCCTGCAACCAAGATTACTTTATCCGGCAAGATTATCATTTAAATTTGAAGGAGGGATTAAACAATTTCCAGATAGGCAAAAGCTGAGAGAATTTACCTCCCACAAACCATCTCTACAGTCTATTTTGGAGGGACTGCTGTAGATGGAAGTGTTCCTAAAGTTTAATAGCTGTCACCAGAGGAAATAAAACCACAGTAAAGAAAGTAGAACACCTAATTACTAAGCAAATGCAAAATTAAAATAATTATCCCCAAAGTCAATCAAGGGATAGAAAAGAATACAGAATATGATACCTAATATATAAAGAATGGAGGAGAAAGAAAAAGGAGGGGGAAAAAAAAGAA
This sequence comes from Manis pentadactyla, assembly GCF_030020395.1. Lineage (NCBI taxonomy): Eukaryota > Metazoa > Chordata > Mammalia > Pholidota > Manidae > Manis > Manis pentadactyla. The sequence goes on along the minus strand of NC_080021.1, from coordinate 88,739,574 downwards.
CCTTTAGATTGTGTTGGTAACAGCATATTAAATGAGTTAAGTTAGACTCTTAGATAGTAAGGAAATTAACCGTGAACCTTTGGTAACCACAAATCGCCTGCAATGGCAATAAGTACGTATCTTTCAATAATCACCCTAAATGTAAATGGACTGAATGCACCCATCAAAAGACACAGAGTAATAGATTGCATAAAAAAGCAAGACCCATCTATATGCTGCTTACAAGAGACTCACCTCAAACCCAAAGACATGCACAAACTAAAAGTCAAGGGATGGAAAAACATAGTTCATGCAAACAACAGGGAGAAAAAAGCAGGTGTTGCAGTACTAGTATTAGACAAAATAGACTTCAAAACAAAGAAAGTAACAGATAAAGAAGGACATTACATAGATAAAGGAGTCAGTCCAACAAGAGGATATAACCATTATAAATATATATGCACTCAATACAGGAGCCCCACCATATGTGAAACAAATACACACAGAATTAAAGGAGGAAATAGAATGCAATGCATTCATTTTAGGAGACTTCAACACACCACTCACTCCAAAGGATAGACTCCAAACATTAACCCAAACATATATGGTCAATTAATATTCAATAAAGGAGCCATGGACATACAATAGGGAAATGACACTCTCTTCAACAAATGGTGCTGGCAAAATTGGACAGCTACAAGTAAGAGAATGAAACTGGATCACTGTCTAACCCCATACACAAAAGTAAATTCGAAATGGATCAAAGACTTGAACATAAGTCATGAAACCATAAAACTCTTAGAAAAAAACATAGGCAAAAATCTCTTAGACATAAACATGAGTGACCTCTTCTTGAACATATCTCCCCGGGCAAGGGAAATAAAAGCAAAAATGAACAAGTGGGACTATATCAAGCTGATAAGCTTCTGTACAGCAAAGGACACCATCAATAGAACAAAAAGGTATCCTACAGTATGGGAGAATATATTCATAAATGACAGATCTGATAAAGGGTTGACATCCAAAATATATAAAGAGCTCACACACCTCAACAAACAAAAAGCAAACAATCCAATTAAAAAATGGGAGGAGAAGCTGAATAGACAGTTCTCTAAAGAAGAAATTCAGATGGCCAACACACATCAAAAGATGCTCCACATCACTTGTCATCAGAGAAATGCAAATTAAAACCACAATGAGATATCACCTCACACCAGTAAGGATCGCCACCATCCAAAAGACAAACAACAACAAATGTTGACGAGGTTGCGGAGAAAGAGGAACCCTCCTACACTGCTGGTGGGAATGTAAATTAGTTCAACCATTGTGGAAAGCAGTATGGAGGTTCCTCTAAAAGCTCAAAATAGAAATACCGTTTGACCCAGGAATTCCCCTTCTAGGAATTTACCCTAAGAATACAGCAGCCCAGTTTGAAAAAGACAGATGCACCCCTATGTTTATCACACCACTATTTACAATAGCCAAGAAATGGAAGCAACCTAAGTGTCCATCAGTAGATGAATGGATAAAGAAGAGGTGGTACATATACACAATAGAATATTATTCAGCCATAATAGGAAAACAAATCCTACCATTTGCAACAAGATGGATGGAGCTAGAGGGTATTATGCTCTGAAATAAGCCAGGCAGAGAAAGACAAGTACCAAATGATTTCAGTCATATGTGGAGTATAAGAACAAAGAAAAACTGAAGGAACAGAACAGCAGCAGAATCACAGAACCCAACAATGGACTAACAGTTACCAAAGGGAAAGGGACTGGGGAGGATGGGTGGCAAGGGAGGGATAAGGGTGGGGAAAAAGAAAGGGGGCCTTACGATTAGCATGTATAATGTGGGTGGTGGGGCAACCGGGACGGCTGTGCAAGTCCCAGAAGACAAGTGATTTTACAGCATCTTAGTATGCTGATGGACAGTGACTGTAATGGTGTTTGTTTGGGGAACTTGGTGATCGGGGTAGTCTAGTAAACATAATGTTCTTCATGTAATTGTGGATTAATGATACCAATAATAATAATAATAATAATAATAATAATAATAATACAATTAAAAATAAATAATAACAATAATTTAAAAAATAAAAATGAAAGGCATAACAGCTTGATTAATAACCAGGGAACTGTGGTGAGAGAAACCATCCTCTCCCCAAAATTATATACTGGATGATGCCATTTTTATAACATTTTAAAGCAGCAAAATTTTAGAAACGAAGGACAGATTTAGTAGTTTCTAGATATTTGGGATGAGGGTAGGAAGGTGCTGGAATGTGGTATGAAAGGTCAGCATCAGCTTTGGCTGTGCTGGTGGATGGGGATCCTACAAGGTGTTAAGACTGTGCAGCACTGTATGCACACACACACGTAAAGTTGTGAAACTGATTAAGATTTGTCGAGAATCAGTGTCAGTATCCTGGTTGTAATGTTGCAGTATCGTTTATTAATATATAGGACACTCTTGAGGGTTAGGGCAAACAATGAACATCTCTCTGAGGTATATATTATACCTGCATATGAATCCACAGTTGTCTAATAGAAATTTCAGTTAATAGAAATGGATAAGAATAACCATATCTTTGAAAGAGTGTTCTATGGGCAAACTTCTATAAACATACACAATGCACTCTTCCTAACTTTGTCCTGCCCCACTCACAGTCTTATATTCATGAGCAATTACCAGAATGAAAGTTCATGATGGACCAGGCTTGCGATAGATGATTTTTGTTTTCTTTGTTTTGGGTTTACTTCATCAATGCACAATTTCTCAAAATAAGGAGGATGTATGAGTAGAAAAGGCCTTTCTCAGGCTTTCTTGGCATCATTTTGTTAAGTCACTTTTAATGAAGAACAATTGTTATTCCTTCCTATTAACTGATATTAAGAAAGTCTATATGTCACACTTTTAGCAAAGAGAAAATATGAATTTTTTAATGAATAAAAACCATATTTCTGTGAAGTAGAAATCATCCTGTTAACATCTCGTCATGTTAAAAAGATAAACAGCAGGATTAACTGTTTACTTTAGAAGTGCAGTCTGGTTGTTTTTCGGGAGGAGAACACAATGTCCTGTGTGTGTCTGGTTTCCCGTCTGCCTGCCACGGGGTTGGTGGAGCTGGGGGGGCCCCCCACTCCCCACGCCCCCTCCTGGCCCTGTTCAGGCTCTCTTCCTTCCCCCCCATTCTTCCTTTCCCTTTTTCTCTCTCCCGCTTTGTTTTCTCATTTCGTCCTCTAATTTCTTCCATTTTTTCCTTAAATTGAGGCTTAGTAAGAGATTAGAACAAGGAAAGAAAGATCCTTGTTGATATTCAGAGGCTGCTCTAGTTGACACTGACCTAGAATAAAACAGCCAGGACTGACTCTGATTCTGGGAATTCTTGGTGGACTGCTAAGAATTGCTCCCATAACTCATGTAAACATCCCACATGCTCACTTAATCTCCTTCTCCCCAGTGCACATGTGTACACAGACTCATGTACACATCTACTGTTTCTCTTTTCTTCACTCGTGTGTCTGTGAAATTGAGTCAGTGAATGAAAAGAAAGGAAAAATGAATATTTTTGAAAAGTTGGGGAAGGGTGTCTAAAATTTCAAGAGGAATTATAGTACCAGTAAAATTACAAACCAACAGTTTCATTTTCATTATTCCTTTTGCTTTGTTCTGTTCCTTTACAGACTGATAATACATATATTTTTAGAATTCTTTAAGTATTCTTTAAATACCATGGTGTGATAATAAGCTGGTAAGAAGAGGAAAAAAACATTCTTAAAGACAAATATTAACTCCATAGTGGACTTTTATACTTCTAACATGATATGACTGATTGAGCAAGGAACCTCTTATCTGTATTACTTTACGTTGTTGGGAAAGTGCTGCGGAATGTAGTTTCGTTTGGCACCAATTTTAATCAGTTCTTCCAACATGGTTCAGGCCTCACCCTCATGGCTCAGAAGTGCATAGAATCAAAGTCCTGCCGAACGGCTCCTGATGGGTGAAATAGAGAGGGTTCTGCCACAACACTGTGCCCTTGAACTACTTTTTGACTGCTGTTATATTTCCCCAGCTGGGGAGGGAGGGCATGCCTGGCTGGGATAGGGGCAAGCTGAAGACACTGGGTATTTTAATGATGATGTATTGCTTTACCCAGAGTGGAGTTTTACCTTACAAACAGAAGCCCGGCAGGATAATGAGGCAGCATCACAGTGCCAGTCACAAGTTGGTTTCACATGTAAGTAGTCATATCTGAGTGGGGCGGTGCTCCCTTATGCTGCCACCCAGCACCTTTCTCTAAGCCCCTCTGTACAAGGAGGTCACCCCTTTTATAAAGGTGCACGCCTGTGTAAGGGCTAGGAGACTGGCACATGAGAGAAGATCATATTCTTGTCAATTAACTGCATTTGTAATGAAGTGAATTTGCCTGATGGGTGAAGGAAACTAAGATTTTGAGCACAGATTCAGTGTAGGCGCATATGAAGGCGGATATGAAGCAAATTGAAGTGATTGGATTGTAGCGGTGAAAGCTGGCCAGGACCCAGGGCCCAATCCAAAGCAGCGGGGCACAAGGCAGCGTCCCTCATCTCCTGGCCGTCGCTGCCCTGCACTGGTGCTTAAAATCATGAACTGGCAGGAGGAATTTCATTTGGGTGAGGGTCTGTGTTACGTGTGGGTGGATCATTGATCTTAAGCAAGTGGCATTTGCTTGCTAGACATTCCAAGAATTTTGTGTAGCAAACTGTCTCTGGAATGAATGCAGTTCTGTGGCTCTCATTCTAACACGAACATCCTCCTTTCTCCCCAGGAAACATCTTTTCTTTGCTGTTCTAGCATTTATCTAAGTCAATCTGCTCTAACAATTGCAGTCTCCTGCTCACAGGAGGCATAGGGTGTCCACCACCCATGCTCGGTGCTGTAGGGCATGTGGAACACCACTTGCAGGCTGAGCTCTGGCTTGCCTGGCCCTGGCAGTGCAGAGTTTGGTATTACTAGTGTGCATGTCCGCCTCATCTGGTGGGCATTGTGAGGCAGGAGAGCAAAAGGAGGTACTCAGCTTGCTCCCTACAGTGGAGCTCCATTTCCTGAACACTGATCCGCATCATGACTCATATCATCAGGTCTCCGAATCTCCATGTGGCCTGACCAGCAGTGAAGCTGACAGTATTTAAGAGCTTTTTAAGAGTGGTGCTGTGTCACTGGTTGTCCTGCTGAGCATGGCCATGTACTATTACAGTGTCTGCTGAGGGACCCATGTGCTGGCACCTGAGCTACAACCTCCCATATAGATATACAATGATCTATTTTTGCTTAGACTGAAATAACTGAAAAGGCCTGTAGAGAGTAACCCTCTGTCTAGCAAGAGAGGAATATCAGCCAGAGAGCTGCCATGGCTGTCAGCAGCAGAACACAGCCGAGACCCCAGCCTCTGCATACTGGGGTGTCTCCACCTCCACTTTCAGGCACGTCCTCCACTAAGCAGTTTGGACTCCATGGCCTGTTCCTGGCTCCAGTCACTTGACCAGCCTTTGGAGCCCACAGCTTCTGTTTCTCTGAGTGAGACCCATGTCTGGGATGCCTGTCCCCAAGACTGCCTTTGCTCTCCAATGCCACTTAGCTCCTGAGAAGCCTCAGGCCAGTGTAGACTCCTCCCTCTGCCACCCCCACCCAGGACTGTGTTCTCTGTGTTCCTTGGAGGGACTCTACTGAAGTTCATGCTCACATGCCGATGACATAGGTCAGCAGGATGCAATGTGTGTAGCCAGGGAGAAGCTTACAAACTGGGCCTCAGCCACAGATGTTGACCCAGTGCTACCCAAGCTGCAGGTTTTTCAAGACAACAGGAAACTTGAATTTCAGTAAAATCTCACAATTTTTAATATTTGTTACCAGTTTTAAAACTTTAAACTGTATAAACCAAAGGAAACACATCAGCACCTGTGAACATCGCTTTGCAGCTTTACTATTTCCTGTGAGATATTTGTCATTGGTTAGGGCAATGAATTCATCCAGACCTAAAGAGACTCCCTAAAAGTTCTCTGTTCAAACCATCCTCCACCATGTCTCAAGAGTTCTATTTTGGAAATAAAAACATTTATCTAACACCTCTTAGTGTCACCCCTATTGTTGACCAAGGGGTTAGTCTGCACACGTCCCCTCCCCACTTGGCCATTGTCCAGCCCCCTGCCCTGTTAGGCATCCCAGGGCACCAGCTGCACCCAACCACTGGCCTCACTCCACCAGGTAACGCCTCTGTCCTTCCCACCCAGTCCGTCTTTCCCTCCCTATCTGCATTTTTTCCCTTCTTTACAAATGCTTATCAAATTTGTAACTTTTTCATAAATATATCTATAATTTTAAAATTAATAATGTGTTGAAATCCACAAATATTAGCCTTTCTCCTTATTACCACTTTTTCTCTTTCTTCTTTACCATTTTCTAGCTGCCTTTCAATTTCTCAACGTGGAAAAGCTCTTTCCTATCACAGGGTTTTGTATATACTGTGTTCTCTGTTGTAAATGCTCTTCACTCAGTCTTTTGCATGACTGGATTCTTCTTCGGCACTCAGCTTAGAGATCACCTCTTAAGAAACCTTTCCTGACTGCCCTGCCCAGCCAGTCCCTCCCCAGGGTTGTCTCTTAGGGCCTGCTGCTGATTTCCCTCTTAGCACTCCCATAATTTGTGACTGTATACTTATCTGTGTGTTAGGTCTTTCCCTAAGGAGACACAGAGCAGGACCTGTTTAACATTACCACATACCTAGCACCTCACAGAGGGCCTGGGCCAGCAGCAGTCCTGCTGTATTCAGCAATAAGTAGATGGATCATAGATTTATGAGGCACCCCTAAAAGGCCAGGGCTTGTTTTACAGCACATTGAGAAACCCCTAAGTGCCAGTGTTATTAGGAGTCCTGTGGCCCTTACATCAGGGCTCTGCGGCCCTCTGCATTGTACTGCATCTACCTCATTTCTTTTGGTCTGACTTGTACTTAGCTTTTGTACTTGGCTCATTTACTATGTTCTAGCAAATCAAGATGTCTTTTAGGAAAAAGAACAACCCACGCTTAAGTCTACAAATTTAGAATGGATAGTTTCCAAATATTTTCAAAACTTATAAATAATGGCTGACACATGCTACATATCCAAAGGATCTTTATTCCTAATGGAAGCAAATTGAAGAAACAAACAGAAGACTGACTTCTGGAACTGCAGAGTGAGAATACAGTAAATTCTCTCCCTAATAAACATTTTAACTGGAAAAAAATGTTTAAGAAAAAACAAATTTAAGCCTCTGGAAATTGTCCTAAGGGCATACAGCAAATGGAAACATTCCACCAGTGAAACCAAGAAAATCTACTAAGTCTCGGTAAAAACAGTGAGTCCGTGGCCCTTGAACCCTGACCTCTTCTCCCACCAACCAAATGAGTCTTAGAGAGATGACCCTGGGTTCTACCAGGGAGTGCAGTCAAGAAGATACCCCTCTTCTCAGCTCCAGTCTGCAGTAAAATTTCACTCTGGGAGGTCCATCTACCAGTGTCTCTTATCTCTTAGCCCATGTTGCAGAAGCTCTACCTCAGGTTTGGTGGGTCAGGCATACTGGCCCAGTTGGTCTACCCCAGCTTGCCTATAGGATAGAGCCACCAGTCCAAGAGGCAAGCCCAGAAAACCAGTGCTACCACCATCCCCAGCACCCTGGAACAGTGGTGTCACTCAGGGGGTGTCACTGTCCTATGTCCTCACCCCCAGTCCTGTGAAAGGGCACAGGGTTTCTGCCCAGAAGGAGACAGATTACAGGGAAGGAGAGCTCTATAGCACTGCCTGAGGGGGCTGACTTTATTTGGAATAGAGTAGGAGAATTCCATACCTAAGGGTGTTGTTGCAACTAATAGAAAAGCAGCTCAAAGAGTGCTTGTAGCTTCATAATGCTTTATGAACAAGCAAATTGCAGAGCAATCAGAAGCTTAACAGAATCAGGAAAAAGAGGCAGCCAATAGGAGCCCTCCTGGAATCACAAACTTCGGAGTCAGGAAGCGTGTGCTTGGCTACACCCACTCCAGAGCAGACAAAGCAGCCCACAGGGAAAATTTGGGGTGCAAGCCTCACTGGCATTGCAGGCCTCAGCACCACAGATGAAAGATAAGCTGCTGTGAACCAGGGGCATCTCTAGGAAGCCAGGCTTTAAAATAAAAATCACACATATCCCTGGCCCTCTGGTATGCCCAAGGCCACACCCTCAGGAGTGATTAAAAGGGGGAAATAGAAGCCCTGGCTGAAGGAGAGGGATGATGGAAAAACCTACACTCCTTGGACTGTGATAGCAGCCCCCAAGACACACATCCAGTGGTAGAGAGTGAAAATCTTACTGACTAAGGTGGCTTAAGCACATCCTTTCACCAAGTGGCTTATGGTGACCCAAGGGCAACTCCTATGTAGCCGTGTTGAAAGATGAAAACAAAACAAAAAAATCTTAGCAGGATCATCAGAGACTGCAGTCTTAGGGAAGTCATTCAAACAAGTCACTAAACAGAGAATAGACTACCATGCAAATTACAACATCAACCGCTGGCATGGTGGAGGAATCAGTATCCAGAGTTGCCATAATATATTATTAAAAATGCCCAGTCAAGAAAAAATTACAAGATATACAAAGAAATAGGTAAGTGTGATCCATACACAGGGAAAAAAGAAGCAATAGAAACTGCTTTTGAAGGGGCCCAGAGATTGGACCTAGCAGACAAAAATTTAAAAACTTTCATTATAAATATATTCAAAGAACTGAAGGAAACCATGACTAAAGAACCAAAGGGTGGTATGATTTAAAGAGAATTAAATGGTAAGAGTTAAAAAGTGTCCAATCAAATGGCGAATATCAATAAAAATATACAAACTCTATAAAAAAGAACCAACTGGAAATTCCGGAGTTGGAAAGTATAATAACCAAAATGAAAAAGGCACTAGATAAGGCTCAACAGTAGATTCTAGCTGGCAGAAGAGAGAATTAGTGAACTTGAATCTAGAGTAATAGAGCATATACATTCTGAAGGAGAGAGAGAATAAATAAAGAGTGCTCACTCTGGCAACACTTACCCTAAATGGAATGATACAGGGGTTAGTATAGCCCCTGTGCAAGGATGACATGATGGTACTGCAAATTTGTGAGGTATTACATATTTTTAAGACATCTGAAGGTGTTTTTTTTTGTAGATAATTATTTTTATATTGAAGGGTAGTTGACACACAGTATTACATTACATTAGTTTCAGCTGTACAACATAGTGATTCAACATTTATATACATGACAACTCTAGGTACCAGCTATCACCATACCAAGCTGTTACAATATCTTGACTATATTCATTACATCCTGGTTACTTATTATTTTACCATTGGAAGTGTATACTTTTTTTTTTTTTTTTTGTGAGGGCATCTCTCATATTTATTGATCAAATGGTTGTTAACAACAATAAAATTATGTATAGAGGAGTCAATGCTCAATGCACAATCATTAATCCACCCCAAGCCTAATTTTCGTCAGTCTCCAATCTTCTGAGGCATAACAAACAAGTTCTTACATGGATAACAAATTCTTACAAGTGAATAAGTTCTTACATGGTGAACAGTACAAGGGCAGCCATCACAGAAACCTTTGGTTTTTCTCATGCATTATGAACTATAAACAGTCAGTTCAAATATGAATACTCATTTGATTTTTATACTTGATTTATATGTGGATACCACATTTCTCTCTTTATTAATACTATTTTTAATAAAATGCTGAAGTGGTAGGGAGATACAAGATAAAGGTAGAAAACATAGTTTAGTGTTGTAAGAGAGCAAATGTAGATGATCAAGTGTGTGCCTGTAGACTATGTGTTAATCCAAGCTAGACCAGGGCAATAAAACATCCACATATGCAGAAGATTTCTCTCAGAACAGGGGGGTGAGGTTCTAAGCCTCACCTCTGTTGAACCCCAATTTCTCACCTGATGACCCCCCTGCAACTGTGCCTGTCTTAGGTTGTTCCTCCCTTGAGGAATCTTACCCGTCTCTGGCTAACCAGTCATCTTCCGGGGCCATACAGGGAAATGTAAAATTGGTAAGTGAGAGAGAAGCCTTATTGTTTGAAATGGTTAGCTTTTTACTTCTTTGCAGATTTATGCCCTGTAGCTTCTATGCCCAGCATTTGTCTTGAGGTATCTTTACCACTTGGAAGAATTATGATACTCGGTAAATTTGATACGAGGCACGAATTCTATTTAAGGGTTGTAATTAGGAAGGAAGAAGAAAAGCTATAGAAGTAGCAGGTGGCAGAAAACATGGGAAGATTATTTCTTTGACATATCTTCTTGTAGAGTAACTTCAGCATGTATAGGTTTTAAGCTACTACTTAAATTGCGCACACACATTAACATAATAGGAGTATAGTTACATAACCAAAGCATACCTGTAATTACCAGCCATCTCCAGTGAAACCAAGAAAACCAGTTAGGCACCTTAGGCATTTGTGAAAACTTATCTATGATATGGTGGATTTGTCCAACTGAACTTGAACAGTCTGAGAGAAATCAGACAAATTAAAACAACCCATTCCTGGGGAATGTTCACATCCCTTATGTTCTTTTAACAGTAAATAGTCTGTAGTTGTAAGATTTTGGAGCGCTACAATTTGCACTTCTCCTAATTCTTGATTGAATTCCAACAGTATAGATCCAGTCAAATTTGTTGTTTTACTGTATGCACAGGCCAGCTTAGATATCTCCTTCCTCATTCCCATGGCAAGTCCAGGAGCTGGTGGGATGAGTGCATCTACAGCTGTAGCAGTGCGTGGATCTTTGTTGGGGTTTTTTGATGATCATCTGACATCTGAAGGTTTTAAGTTATTCCCAAAAAAGAGTATTATAATTTCAATAGGATGTTAAAACTGAATCTCAAATTTGTGACTGCAGAGTATTTTAGAGGTTAAAATGTACTTATGAAGAATAATTCAATCTTTATGAAGAATTAGTACATACCATAACAAATCTCCTTACAATTATGCAAACCTCCCAAATGGCAAATAAATATCCTAAAAGGGGAAAAAATGAAGAAAATGAAACAGAATCTCATAGAAATGTGGGACAACATTAAGTGCACCAACATACATTTAATGGGAGTCCCAGAGAGGCAGCGGAATGAGGGGAAGGTGCAGAAAAAAATATTTGAAGAAATAATGGCTGAAAACATCTCAAATTTGATTGGAAAATTTTACACATCCAGAAAGCTCCATGAACTTCAAGTAAGATAAATTTAAAGAGATCCATATCCAGACACATCTTAATCAAAATGTTGAAAACTAAAGATAAGGAGAAAATCTTGAAAGCAGCAAGCAAAAAATGGCTCATGTAACCTCAGTTAGATAATGGCTGACTTCTCATTAGGAACAGTGGAAGGCCAGAAGCCAGTGAGACAATATTCAAAATTCTGAAAGAACCAAATAACTTACACCATACTTTTATTTGGCCTTTAAATCCTGAGGATAAATCAGTAGGATTCAACATTAATTGTTTTATCTTAGGCAACTATAGCTTATGCATTCTTTTCATTTGAAACTTTCATAAAAATTTATTATGTGCGAGGCCATTAAGCAAGTCTTTGCAAATTTAAAAGAATTATTATTAGAAAGCAGATTCTCTCACCTTAGTGTAATTAAATTAGAGTTAACATAAGTATATGTATTTTAAGTCTTAGAAAAAAATTTTAAATACTTGCAAATAACTCATGGATCAATAAAGAAACAATAATGGAAAATTTTAAATACCTGGAACTAAAAATAATAAAAATACTAAATAGCAAAGTTTATATGATGTGATCAAGTTGATACTCAGAAGAAATTTTATACTTTAAGCAGTTCATATTAAGGAAGGCTTAAAATTAATGAGCTAAGCCTCTTGCATAATAAATAGTTAAATAATAAATACAGAGAAAAGGGAGGAAGAAGATTATAAACATAAAGAAATCAATGACATAAAAAAAGAAACTAAATGAAGCCCAAAGTTGATTCTTTGAAATCATTAGTAATAATTCCATAGTAAAATTAATAAAGGAAAGGAGAAGATACAAAGAAATAATAGTAAAAAGGAACGATGGGGCATCAATTCCATCAGGGCTTAGAAACATAGCAAGAGGATATTGTTTCATATTTATGCTAATAATTTCGAAAACATATAGACAAAATGGACAAATCTCTAGAAAAATATAACTTACCAAAATGTCTCAAGAAAAAATTAGAAAGCCCAACTAGTCTAATCATCATTAAGGAAATTGAGTTGATAGTTAAAAATCTTCCCAGGGAAAAAAAATTCACTAGAAACAAATCATTTTATTACTTACAAATTATTGTAAATTCTGTCAAAAAACAAACCACTCAAATTTTATACAAAATTTTCAAAGAATAAAAAGGAGTTGCTATCAATTCATTATATGAAGCTAATATAAATAATCTTGATTCCACATCTGATACAAGAAATAAAGAAATCTTGATTCCACATCTGATACAAGATACAAAGAAATCTCATGGACATAGATACAAAAATCCTAAACAAAGCATAACAAATAGGATGTTGGCTTTATCTCAGGAGTTAAAAATTGCTTTAACACTTGAAAAGTTATCCTTGTCACTTACCACATTAGCAAATGAGATAAAAACATACAATCAGTTCAAATTAATACAGAAAATGCATCTGATAAAATCCATCACCAACCCATGATTAAAAAGTTTTCTCAACAAATTAGGAATCCTTAACCTGGCGAAGGATATCTACCAACAAAAAACCTATAGCAAACATCATTCTTAATTGTAAAACATTGAGGACATTTCCTTCTAAATCCAGAACAAGATAAGGATGTCCAGTGTCACTGACTTCTCTTCAGCATTACACTGCAGGTTAAAGGGCAGTCTGAAAAGGTAAATCAATGAAAAGCATAAGGATAGGGAAGGCAGAAGCAAAGCTGTCATCAGTGGGTGAAATGAATCCATCAAACTTCGTAAAAAGTGTAAAAATAAATTTTAGTAAGATTGATAAATTACAAAAGTTCAATATGCAAAAGTCAATAGTACTTCTATACTCCAGTAACAAACAAAAATACAATTTAAAATAGCAAACAGAACCATAAGTGATCCAGGCACAGCCCTCACAAAAGATTTCAAGAGCTATATGGAGAAAACTATATTATAAATACTAACTTAAGTACCCCCAAAAGAAAACTATATCATAAAAATTGGCCTAAATAAATACTCTGCAAGAGAAAAATTGATCTAATCATGCCAGTCTCTGTGCCAAGCTCTGTATGGCTTTAATGCTCATAACAATACTCTTAAGTTACATTCTCTTACCCCATGTTAAGATGAGTAAAATCAAGCTCATACAGTTATGAAACTTTTTTAAGATCCCACACAGGGTTAGTGACATGGTTCCCTTGAGTATGAAGTAATTAATGTGAAATATCTCTTGGTGATTCAGGAAAAACAAGTTGATCGTGGGGCCCTTGTCTACTCAGACCTGTCACACAGGCACTGATTTTAGGAGACACTATTTCACTGAGCAGGAAGCAGCGACAAGTGGTTGGAATTGTGTGTGTGCTGCTGATAAGCTGGCTCTCGTTGGCTGCCTGTTAAATGCCACAGTTGCAGTCTTGTTCAACCAGTGGGACAGTGACTGTACCTCAGGCCTGAGCCAGCATGCTCCTGAGCCTCAGCTGTGAACAGAACAAGGCGGGAGAGTGTGTGTGTCAGGGCACAAGCAAGAGGAAGGAGTGGAGTAATAACTCATCTCTGGCAAAAGAATAAACAAAAGAGCACCCTTCCTTGTTTGAGATAAAGGCAAATGGCAGAGCAAACTTAAGACCAAGGTACTAGCCAATTCCCCACCTCTACCTTCTCAGCACAAGCAGTCATAAATTTTCTCATTTTATAAAGCAGATCCATGGAGATTTTTATATTCATCTTGACTTTTGTATATATTAGCAAACCATAATGCTTATAGAACAATGTGGAGTATATCAGTGCAGCCATGCAGGCATTAGCTTCATTGCCTGGAGCAGTGAAGGGCCACTGATTTCCCTCTGATGGGAAGGCCTAGGTTTCCTCTTTCAGAAATGGAGCCTGGTCCCCAAGGTTCTGCCTCAATATTCCTAATTAGACATGGAACAGGGAAGCAAGTCAGCTGAGGGTCGCTAGGGGGTGCGTAGGCCTTTGAGAAAGAATAAACAGTAAAGCACTTCCCTCCAAGACATTGTGCTATGGAATAGTCTGTGGACAAAAACAAAATATTACAAAATGAGCACAAAGTATGCACTTCGTCCTTGCTTTCGCACAGCTACTGTGGTAAATACAATAGTATGAAAGAGTGATCTTCATTCTTTCCCACTTGGGTCTCTGAACTGAAGTCATACAGTCTTTGCTTATTTTGAATGAAGTGTTAAGTTGTATTGGACAGTTAATAAAACTGTTTTCAAATGACTTGATTCAAAAGCATTGCTTCTTCATTATGTTGCATTAACAGCTATATATATTTTTTGGATAATCTAGAATAAATAACATTTTGACCTTAATATTCTGGTATAATTCTTGTCAAATGTTTAAAAGCATCTTTTGAAGGTTATAGAGTGGGTTAAGGTTCTTCTGGATAAGTACCTCATTTTATATCTATATATACAATTTATATATATTTTTAGATAATTGACATAGCAGTGGGAAAAATCATTATTACTGTAACATGATGTTATAGTACCAAGATACCAGGATCAAGGGCCTTGGATTTAAGACCTGATTCTGCTGCCTCCGTACTATCTTGGCTAGTTCTTTAAATAGTCTCAGCCTTACTTTTCTCATCTACCAACTGGAAATAATAAGGCCTACTTTCCTCATATAAAGGATTAATTGAATAATATATGAGAATGCTCTAATTAGTCATAATACATTATATTAGTGTTAGATGTTAATGCTGCTCTTTTATTTGATTTCCAATTGTATTATTTTTATGTGATCCACTTCTCTTGTATATCCTACAAAGTACAAGCCCCAGTAAGCTTCCAGTGAATATTTCTGTGAACACTGTCTGCATTTAGGATTACGTGAGTTTGCTCTATATGTGTTCACCACACAGACTCAGCCTCTCATTCATGGAAGGAGGATTAATGGAGAGCTTGCTACAGCTCAGATAGAAAATGTGGGAGCAAATGTCCACCCTCATGTTTTCAGGGTGAAAGTAGTGGTTAGTTCACATATGGTTACTGTTACATAAAGCTTCCTTATGATGGAGATTTCAAGGATAGGGTAAGATTTTAAGTTTTACTGAACAACAGTAATTTGTTTCCTTTTTTAAAATACTCAGATTTGTTCACAATTTCCAACTCTGAGAATTATCTCTAAAAGTAAGTGGTTTTCAGTATTTGTTGAAGATGCACAAGAAAACATGCACTTACATTGTATCACACTTTTCCTGAAAGTACATATAAAATGACAAGGAAGATGCCTCATTGTGAAGCACTGTCTTTTTCTAGTGGATTTCTAAGTGTTTAATTATTTCCATTATTTGCTGGTTTTAGCGTAGTTGAAACCCTGCCAGCAAAAGGTGGTGCAAAGGTGCCAGCAGGTTTTCCCATCTTCTCTCCATAATTATCCTGTGTTTATCCAAGGGAACTTTCTTCAAGCTGTCTCATAGCCTTTGTTTGTTTGTTTCTTTCTTTGTATAAGTAGCTTTTTGAAGGTATAATTTACATGCAATAAAATTTATTCACATACAATAAAATGCACCCACCTAAGCATATAGTTCAGTGGGTTTTGATCAAAACATCCACATGTAATACCCACCACAGTGAAGATATAGACCATTTCCATCACCCAAAAAGTTTATTTGTGTCCTATGCTGTCAGTCTCTTCTAGCCCAGGCAACTATAGCTCTGCTTGCTGTCACTGTGAATTCACTCTGCCTTTTCTATAATTTGATATAAATATAAACTCCTTTTCCGTTTTTTTTTTTTCACTCAGCACAGTGTTTTCAGGATTCAGCCCTGTTGCTGCAGGTGTCAGTAATTTATTCCTTTGCATTGCTGAATGGTACTCCATTGTAAGGGTAGACCACAGTTTGTTTATTATCCATTCAGCTATTTTCAAGCATTTGTCATGTTTCCAGTTTGGGGCTGTTATCTAATAAAGGTGCTATGAATATCTGTCCACAAGTTTTTGTAAGGACATATGATTTTATTTATTTGGGGGAAGAAACCTAGAGTGGAGTGACTAGCCATGTGGTAAGTGTGTGTTTAACTTTTTAAGGAACTGCCAGACTGTTTTCAGAAGAGGCTATAACATATACATTCCCTCCTAAAATGTATGATACTTCCAGTTTTTCCCTATCCTCAATAAAACTCGATGCTGTCATTCTTTTTCATTTCACCCTTTCCTGTGAGTGTGCAGTGGTCTCTCACTGTGGTTTTAACTTGCATTTCCCTGATGACAATGGTTTTGTCTGCCTTTTTATGTGTTTATTGGCTGTATGTGTATCTTCTTTAATGAAGTGTTTATTCATATATTTTGTCCATTTTGTTTTACGTCGAAGTGGAAGTGAAATTCACATAATTTAAAAACATATTAATGTGAACAATTCAGTGGCCTTTAGCACATTCTCAATGTTGTACAACTACCACTTCCATCTAGTTCCAAAACATTTTCATTATTCCAAAAGGAAATTCATACCTATGAAGCAGTTACTCCCTATTTCTCACTCCACGTACCCCCTAATAACCACCATTGTGTGTTGTGTCTCTGTGGATTTAATATTGTAGATATTTTAAAGAAATGGAATCATACAATATGTGATGATTTGTATCTTTATCCCATTTTTCGATTGGATTGTTTGTCATCTTATTGAGTCCTGGAGGTTCATTAGGTATTCTGGGTACAAGTCCTTTGTCAGATATATCTTTAGCAAATATGTCCAAATAGGTTGTGGTTTGCACATTCAATTTCTTAATGGTGTGTTTTGAAGAACAGAAGTTTTGATTTTGATAATGTCAAAGTAATCAAGTTTTTTTCTTTTATAACTTATGTTTTTGTGCCATAATTGAGAACTATTTACCTACCCCAAGGTTACAAATATTTCTCCTGTCTTTTCTTCTATAAGTTTCCGTTTTTATGTTTGGGTCTATGATCCATTTGGAGTTAATTTTCTGTATACAATGTGAGATAATGGTTAAGGATCTTTTTTTTAATACATATGAATATCTAATTTTCCACCTCTACTAGCAGAAGAAAAAGACTGAAATAAGAAAAACGACTGCTTGGAAGTCTGTCTAGGAAGTAATCGTGTACTACCCCTCTCCACCTTGTTAGGTGGTTATCTAGTGGCATACCAAGATTAAAACAGGTTTTTCTGAGGAATTTTCTCATCAGGAGGAAAGATGTAAAGAAACTGACATCTGAGGTGCACAACCATAAAACAACCCAGCCAAATGACCACATGCATGGTTGACAACATCCACCTGCTCATTCAGGGAGTCCAAGAAGCTTGTCAGAGCTCTTTTCTAAATGGTAAAAGACAACAGATCACTGAAGCCTAAAGAAAGCTTCTTAAATGGAGTTAGAGATATTGCAACCATGAAAGAGGATGCTGTCAAGAAGGAAGAAAGCATATTTTGGAGCTTAAACAAGACCTCTTGGAAGTTAAAAGTGTGAAAACTAGAAATTAGGAGAAAATTTAATTAGAAGTATTGGAGAAAAAAGTTAACTCCCAGAAAGAAATGGAAAATAGGAGAGAAAAGTTAAAAAAATTTAAAGGGTAGTCCAGGATGTCCCATAAACAGAATGAGGGAAGAGAAAAAATGAAGGGGAGGAAGGATCAATAAAATTATTCAGAAGTGGGCACAATTCCACCATGAAGGACCCTCCCAGGATACCACTCACCAGGGCTTGGAAACAAACCTGTGCCAAGCCTGTCACCACAGCATCCGTGCCCTGGAAGCAGTACCCACAGTACCCAGAGAAAAGGCAAAGAAAAAGCAATATTGGACTTAACATGAAAATCACTCTCAATCTAGAAATCTGTACTCACCCAAACTGCCCATAAAGTCTGAGGATAAGTTATTGACAATTTCATGAATGGCTTCAAAAAGTTCACCTTCCATTCCCTCCTTTTCAGGAAGCTAGATGTGAGCTACTAATTTGAAGAAGTCAATTAAGAAAGGAAGATATGAGATATGGGAAATAGGAGACCCAACATACTAGAAAAGCAAAGGGAGTCCCCCAGATTTTCTGGCAGGAGACCCCAGGATGACTGCTTGCCATAGGCAGAACCTAACCAGTCTAGACTGGAGCAGAGCAGAGTAGAGCGAAGGGCCCTAGGAGAACACCTTCAGAGAAAGGGTCAGCATCCTGAAGCAGTATTTTAGTGATAGACAGAAGTTTGGTACAGAATTCATGATAAGTAAATAGAAAACTAAAGATGTATACAGGAAATGAAAAGTCATCATGTGCTATTATATTTAAGACTATAAATTCCTTAAAGTATCACTGTAATCCACAAGTTTTGACATGTGGTATTTTTATCATAATCAACTTGTTCAAAAGTACTGTCTCTTTTTCACTGATCTCTTATTTGACCTATGACTCGAGAAAGGATATTGTGGAATCCCCAAATGTAGGAAGATTTTTTAGAAGTACATATTTTTTGCTTGGTTTCTCATTTAATTATTTTGTACACAGAGAACATTTCCTATATGATAACTGATTCTTTGAAATTCGTTCAGACCTGTTTTGTGGCCAAGTGTATGGTTACTTCTTATAAATGTCCCATGTGTACTCGAGAATGCACTTTCACTAATTGTGGACAGTTTCTAACTGCCTATCTAACAAATCAAACTTGTTAGGTATGCAAGTTTTCTGAATCTTTACTAATTTTTCCCCTGATTGACTTAATTGGCAGAGGTGTGTTGAAATCTCCCTCATTGATGTGGGATTTGTTCACTTCTCTGAAGTTTTATCAGTCTATGTTTTATACTTCGAGGCTAAGAGCATAAAGGTTTAGAATTATGTTTTCTTAGTAAATGAAGATTTTTTTTATCAATACTAGTGTTCTCTCTACCCTTAATATTGCATTATCTCCTAAAATCTGTTCACTCTCACCACCGCCACCTTGTCAGCTTTCTTTTGGTTAATATTTGCCTGAAATACTGTTTTTTCATCCTTTGAACCTTTCTCTGTTTTAGAAGTTTTCCTGTCAGCAACTTAATAGAAATACTTTTTTCTTTCTTCAAACAACATGACAAACTCTGCCTTTTAACTGATAAGTTTAAACCATTTTTATTCCAGTTCTAATATACATAGACTTCTATCTACCATCTTACTTATTACTTGCTTGCCTATATTTCTTATTCCATTTTCTTCCATCTGGTGATGTGCAAGTTGTGTACCCTATTTCTGTTCTTTTGCTGGTTGTCCTTGAAATTTGACCACATGTCTATATTAATGAACTCCAGAGTTACTACCTTAACCCAACTCTGAGTGACATGGGGACTTGGGAACATTTAACCTCCAGTCATCCCTACTGATCCACTTGCTGTCCATTTCCAGTTTTTCCACTCTGTACACATTAATTAATATTATTGGTTGTGTTGTTCTTTTATCCCACCATGTTTATTTTGATTCATCTTATTATACAATAGTCCTTGTATCTTAGACCTTTCTTTCTGGGATAACTAACTTCTTCCTAAATTAC
Source organism: Manis pentadactyla (assembly GCF_030020395.1). Classification (NCBI taxonomy): domain Eukaryota; kingdom Metazoa; phylum Chordata; class Mammalia; order Pholidota; family Manidae; genus Manis; species Manis pentadactyla. The sequence goes on along the minus strand of NC_080021.1, from coordinate 88,719,845 downwards.
ATAATTAGAAAATTATTTTAATAATTACCTTAGTAAGTATAAATATTTCAGGGTCTGTAGATAAAAAATGCACCTAGTGTTTCTTTATCTAAAAATGTCTTAATTTTACCACATTGATAGTTTTGTAGGCACACAGTTCTTTTTTTTTTTTTTCATCATTTAACTTTTTTTATTAAGGTATCATTGATATACATTATGAAGGTTTCACATGAAAAACAATGTGGTTACTACATTCACCCATATTATCAAGTCCCCTCCATTTCCCATTGAAGTCATTGTCCATCAGTGTAGTAAGACTGCAGGCACACCGTTCTTAAATGGCTTTCAGAATTTTGCAAATGTTTCACTGTTTTCTGGCTTCATTCATTGCTCTTGAGAAGGCTGATATAAGTCAAATTTGTGTTCCTTTACGGATGTCTGTCTTCTTACCCTTTTTGCTTTTAAAACCTTCTCATTGTCTTCTATCATCTCTAGTTTTATTACAATATGTATAATAAGATGGATTTCCTTTTAGTTGTCCTGCTTGGCAGTTGCTTTTCTTCCTCTATTTTGGATTCATTTCTTAGATGAATTGGGAAAAATTCTCAATTGTTAGAGCTACAGATTACTGCTTCTCCTTCCTCTATTTTCTTCTTCTGGAATTCCTCTTCGATGTGTTTGACTTTCCAATTCTGTTCTCTGTTTCTCTCTCTCATGTTTTCATTGTCAGCTCTCAAGATGCATTCTGGGTAATCTATTCCAGTTTATATAAACACTCTTTGGGTACATATAATCTCTTGTTATACCCATTTAATAACTTTTTTTATTTCAGTAATTGTAGCTTTCCTTTTTCAAAATTCTATTTCATTCTTCTTCGAATCTGCCAAGTCATTTTGTATAGCTTTTTGTTTCCTATTTATATTTCTGTGACTTTACCTTTTTAAAATGGTTACTCCATATTTCATATTTTTTAATTGTAGTATCTCGAGTCCGCCATATATCTGTTTTTAATTTTTCTGACTCTTCCCACAGAATGGTTTGTTTCCTTGTAGTTGATGATTTTTATTTGAGCACATGTTTGATTTCACTCCATAGAAAATTAATGCCTAAGTACAGGTGCTTTCCTGCCAAGATTTATCTCCACCTCTCTTGCAAGCCAGGGGCCCTGTGGCCCTGGGAGACAATCAGGATGTCTAGACTTCTAGTCGCCTTTGCCCTGCCAGTGTTTAAGATTCAGTACTTCCGATTTAGCTCTTCTCCTGTGTTCATTGTCATCTGTTCTTTTCCAATGTGCACTTTTCTTTAAACACTCATCTTTAGAAATCATTCTGTTCCTCAGTCTGTTTGGTGGTGATATTTACTGCCTAACTTTATTTAAGCCTCCAGGGAATGTTTTCTGAGAATGTGTCATTTTGTGATAAGTAAGACTTCATTTACCTGACTTACAAAATGAGAGTGTTGGAAATTCAGTCCTAAGTAGGTTTGGGTAAGTGCTAAGTGCTGCCCTCTGCATTTAAAATCTGGGGGACCCCATGATGTCACTGGGTCTCTATCAGCCTCTGGAGCTGCCAGCCAGTGTGGCCTTCATCCTGCTGGGCCATGCATGTCTGTAAATATGCACCTTCTCATAGAGAGCCCGAGTGTCATTCTCCTGATAATGTTACCCTGAAGCTTTTCTGTGTTGAGCATCACTATAAGGACAGGATATGAAGGACAGGATAAAAATGGGGCAAGAGGATACCCTTTTTCTGGGTAACAGTTATATATTTGATTTGCAAGGATGGTCTTCTTTGTGTACTTTTAAACCACATATGACTCAGGGTTTAGTTTTATGCCAAAAGAGAATTCTTCTGTATTTTGTGGATAGTGATCCAAACACCTCAAGGACAAATCTAAAGAGTGCGTGTTTGTATTCACCTTTTTTACCCTGACTCATTCATTTAGGAAGATAAGTACCAAGGATTTCTAGTGAAGGAGAAGGAATCAAACCTACATCCTAAAAGAATGAATGTGAATGCTTTGTTGCAGAGTCGGCCTTCTTGTGCAGGATGCCTATGGAATGTTCAGTGAGGTGCACTCAGAGGACGCCATCCTGAGGGACAGACAGTTGGAAGGGAAGTCCTGCAGCCTGGCAGGAATGAAGGTTCTACAAAAGGCTACCCGTGGAAGGTGAGGATACACTGTGGTGATACTCAGTTTGCTACAGTGGTGGTTTCTTTTGTTGGTCTTTTACTTTTAAAGACAATAACTATAGGATCCTAGACTTTGCCTGTAAAATGAGCCCAAGAGTTGAATGGAGCCCATAAAGTACCTCCAGGGGAGAATTATGATTGACAACATAAACAATTATGCAGGTTCAGTGTGTTTCCTGTTTTTATTAAAATTAAGAAGATGAAAAATATTACATATGTGTGCTTTAGTTCTAAAGGACTTGCTTTTAGTATGTTTTCCTAACAATAACATAGCTCTGCATGAGTCAGTTTGCAGAAATGAAAATATAATGTACTGAAAAGGCAATTTATAAGCATTAAGCAAAAGTCTTAAGCTGTTACATCTTCTTGCTTTCCTTAGTAAGAAAGCTCTGTTCTCTGTCACGTTTCATGGCACGTCACCCAAAAATGTTTGAGATAGGCTGAGGTGGAATGGTATGTAGATCTGGCCTAAACTGTCATTGTCATGTCTCCACTAACTATCATAAGCTATTAATTAGGGAAACCATTCTTTCTTCAATAGCATGTTATTTTAACTCTCTTGGTGTTAAGTTTTTAATAATAGTAACATCTGAGCTTATAACAGTATCTGAGGGAGAAAAGGCTACTAGGAATATGTGATATTCTGATTGTGATGCAGTTATTTATAGTGTCTTCCAGTGGTCTGTACAGTGACCATTCAGCCATGGACACTCTAAATCATGAGCACTCCTCCTGACTGGCCTTTGTAGATAACAGCTTTCCCAAGGGCCTCAATCATGTGTCTCACCTGTCTCCCTGTGGCACTGTACAGGTGAATGGTGGTTCCATCCAAGAGCTCGTTTTCCTGAAAGACATATATGTCATAGACACATGCCCTGCAAGCCCTGGGTAGACAACATGAACAGTTTACTATGTAGATTTGTCTTGTAACCAGTACTTCCTTCTGTCTGTAAAAGCGTAGCTTTAATACTATAATTGCCTTATAGATTGGGCCTACGTATTTGGTTGGAAAACATATCTAGGTGTGCATAAAGCTTAACTGAGTCACACAGACATTAAGCCTGAGCCTCATTTTAGTCCTCAGTTTCAGAATCACCAGCATCTGGAAAGACTAAATGTAGTAATGGTAAATGATATTGCCGCCCTGACATTTACTCCATCAGAGCTACTTAGGAGGTAGTCTTCCTTGACATGAACTCTACACATGGGCCTCTCACCTGTGCATCCTAGGATACAGTGGGCCTCCCAGCAAGGAAACACATCCTCATGGGGCATCAGTGTTGCTCCAGCTGTCAGGGTTGCTTGAGTGCTGTAAGCCAGAGGGAGGCAGCTCTGAGAGGCACACTTGGTGCTGGACATGACTTCTTGTGGAAGAACCATTGGTGAATGACAGACCCAGGGCTAGAATCCAGGGGTCTTTAGCTCTGTAAAGTTCATGTTCTTTTATATCATGCTGTACAGCCTTATGTGAACCTAATATTTAATCTAGTTTTTGTGGGTTATACTAGAAGCCTTACTATCTACAACATTGCCATAGAAAAATGTTTTTTTTATGGGAATGAATGGGAAATGAACTGAGTGTTCTATATAATTCATTTATAAACTTTATGAACCCATTCCATTTTTAAATTGGTAACTAAATATTTGATGCTTTTTTTTTTAGTTGGGATTAATTCCTTTATCTTATATATTTAACTTTATTTTGGCATGAAAACATCCAAAAAGATATTGGTTGTCTTTTGTTCTTTTGGAAGCTATAGTTCTTCAAAACAAATTATTAAATAGTTTTGGAATGCTGAATGTTATAATTGCCTATTAGTGATGTCTTTCATTGTCGGTCATCCATACATAGCCCAGTAAATATAAATTGTCTCTCCTTTTCTTTATTCCCCAAATTGTGTTTCATAGCAACTATCATAAACTTTAACAAAATATATTTCTCATAAACTGTAATGAAATGCACTTACTTCCAAAAATTCAAGCTAAAATTATTAATTATAATTATATAATTCCAATATCTAATACAAAAAATAACTTTTTTGCCAGTTAGAAGATAGTTCTGTATTTGGGCTCAGTCATGGAGTCTTTTAAATCTTGGCTACCAGATGGCACCTAGTCTGTAGTTGCAGTGACAGAAAATTACTACTCCCCACAATGGCTTTGAAGTGGACCAGTGGCCTCAGAGCTGTGCAGGCATCAGCTCTGCCACTGGGCCACTTGTGCTAGGAGCACCCCACTGTCTGCTGCCTTGTTTGGAGGGGCTTCCAGAAAAACAGCCATCATTTCTCATGTGTTCCTCTGACATGTTTTCAGAGTTGAGTGTCCACACTGGCTCGTTAAAATAAAAAGTCAGGAAAATTAGCCTGGATTTAAAGGGAATAAAATTTTCATTTCCAAACAGCACTGCCAAGGCTGAGCTGCATGTGGAGCTCTGCCCCTTTCTCCCCCCACAACCCCCAGAATACTCCCTGCCATTGTCTTGGGACCTCTTCTCCCAGGACCTTTGTCCTCCCAGGAGCCCGTGCAGCACTTTAATAGGTCAGACAAGCTGAAAAGTCACATGACTTTGATATCATAATTCTATGTATGAACTTTACCTTTTTATTGCTGATTATTATATGCTTTTATTTTTATATGATAGGGCAATACTGAGGGGAAAAAAGTTTTCTGAAATACATTAACCCTATAGATATGGAAAATAGAGCTAGCAAAATTTTTTGCAAGGAGGAATCCTCTTCTTGTTCAAAATACTACTATATTTCTGTCCCAACTTGGTTAAAACAAAAACCACTATTATCTGTGTAAAATACATTACTAATTTATAGGTGCTATTTTATTTAGATCTCTTTACAGGGCCTTTAAGAGTAATGTACTGGAGAAGATGGTATTGAAGAGCATTTAGGCAGTGCTCACTGCACACAGAGTGCAGAGAATGACATGGAAGCAGTCAACAGGATCCTTAACCTTGGATTCCTTTGCACAGAAGATGAGATAGGTCCAGGTACGGGAGCAGGTGATGCTTTAAGTGCCAAGATCTTAACTGGCTAATTTCACTAAAGGAGTGAGGGAGGACAAATGCTTTAAATATCTTGATCTGTCAGAAAGAAAAGTCCTCTTCGGATTGGTAGGATGTTCCCTGTGAATACATGAAGTAGGACTGGCAGAGATGTATGCCAAAGCAGCAGCAGAAGGCTTATAAGAGAGAGTCTCCTCATTTACTTGAAATGCTCAGCACCTCTTTGTGCTCTGTCCCTGGCCTGTTGCTGCAGCATTTAGCTTTTTTTATGCTAGATTTTTGGGATTTACCCTAAACCAGAATATACTGAGGTATAGCATCAACTAGAGATAAAGCCTTAATCCTATTATCAGGGGCTCTACATTGATCCAAGAGAAAATTAGGGCCACGATAAGTTGTTGAGAGAAGAAAAGAGGTAATAAAAATGAAAGAGGGTCCTGGTGTTGCACCTGTTGTAATCGATTTGAAAGAGAGGGTGGGGCTGGGGCAGGGTATGAGTGTAGAAACTTCTGCAGCAATTGAGGGAAGGAGAGCCAAGACCCAGGCAGGTACTAGTTGGTTTCGTATTTCTGGTACCTCTAGGCAGCTCCAGTGTATGATGTCCAGAGTATGAGAGACCTTGTCTTCCAGGAGCCCATGGACGAGCAGGAAAGCCAAGAGGAGTCTGAAAGGCACCAGCTGGCCTGTGCCTAATGCATAGCTATGAGCTGATAGCAGCCACCTTTGAGGGGCCTCAGAGGGTAGGTTCAGATTTAGAAGCCTCCGATAGAATGGGAAAGGCCTGGGGCTGGGACGACTGAACCCTGGAAGGTGGACAGGCTCCTTTGTCTGAACATCCGTTCCCCTCCGGAGAGTGGAGGGAGATCAGGCAGCACTGCTCTCTGCTCAGCTCAGTGATAAAGTAGAGGTGGGGCACTCTGAGGGGGCATTTCAGAGAATGATGCAATTGATAGTTATTGTTTAAATGCCAGCCTTTGTTTTCAAGGTAACAGATTAAGTACTGATAAACTTTATACTAGAAGCCAAGCTTCATCAAATTGCTGAAAAGCTAACCACATAGCCAGGGTGCAAATGTCTCTTAGAAGCCCCATTGCAGTATCAGCCTCGCGGCCGTGGTCCCAGCACACGGGCATGCGCCTCTCCCTCACAGCCCTGGCACCTTTATGGGCGCTGCCTCTTGTCTTCTGCAGCCCATCCCCTTTCCACCAGGCAGACAAGGCTCACCACAGTGCCTGTGCCCAGGGCTGTGTGGGATACCCACTGATCTGCATCCCACCAGAGAGGTACGTTTTAACATAAGGGAGAGTGACATCACAGGCATAAGTTTGAATGTGTCCTTATTTTTTAGCAGTAACATGCAAATGTCAACACTTGGATGAGGAGCTGGCCTGCTCCATGTGCCTGGCTGTCAAGCTCTGAGTCATACTCATTTATTGACATACAGACCTCGTCTTGGACATTGTCACATCCCTCTGCACACTGCAGACAATCAGTAAATGTTGGCATTGGTTAAAATGCCCAGTGGCCTGTATTTCACACAGGCCTGACAATCATTAGACAGGTGCTCTTTTTTGCTCACTACTGTATGACGGGCTCATAATTTGTGGAATGAACGTTGTTTGTTTAGGTTCATCTTAGAATTTTCCTCAACAAGGTTTGAATGTATATTTTTGTACTTTGTATGCGGTAATTATTGGAGCTCAGTTGGAGCAGGAAGAGTGGAGACCATGCTGGTTCAGTGCAGGGAAGGATACGAACCCTTGTCCCCTCACTGAGTTTGAGGAGCCATGCATGAGGTGGTATTGTGAGAGCCCTCGATGGACGATGGGGAGAGTAGGAAGGTTCGTTGCTGGTTTGTCAGAGAAAAGCTTTCCACGCATTGCACTTGAGCTTACTTGTTTCTAGTGGGCACAAGGGTCAGTGAGGGAGAAGATTTCTCATCCTGACAGAGGAAGGCCCACCCAGAGGTGAGGGTGATGGGCTGAGGGGTCAAGCTCTGTTGCGACTCTGAGCTGAGTGGGACCGCAGGGTGTACAGAGGTGCAGGAGAAGGGATCGTAGGAATCCTTCAGCACAGCTCGGCGGGTGGGTTCAGGTTATCTTTGAGGAACCGTTTCCGATGCTCCTTTAACAGGAAGTGTGTTGTGGTGAGTGCTCTCCTTGGGTAAGAACTTCAGTAGTAATTTCCTTCCTTTGATTTCCCTCTTCAAAAAGGCCACCCTTTTCAAGAGCCACACACTTCCCTTGGGGTTTGAGGTCCAGAATCTCTTTGTTAACTGCTGTGGTTGGAACCCCTCCTTTAAGGGGCATTCTTAAGAATTCATTCCAGATTTTGAAAAATAAAACTGTTCCTGGTGTCTTCACCAAAGTTTCTGGAAGAATAAAATATATCTCTGAAAGAGAATGTACTAAATCTTGAAACCAAGGGTGCTCAAATAAACAGAAGGAGGCGCCCCTAAACAGTGTGCTGCAGCCCTTTTGGGTTTCCTGTATAGGTTTGATGGTTTTCTTTCTGCTGATGTTTCTTACCATTAGTATTTTAATTCAAAATTGAATCTTTCTATTGTCTTTTAAGAGTGGGATTTTGGGGGTGGGGGGTGGGAAATATATCTATTTAATTGTACAGGAAAGCAGAAACAACAGTAAAGCAGTAAATAGAAGTTTAAATAAGCAAATCTTTTCCTTTCCTTTTCAGGGTTAGGATGTAATCTTTTGTTTTTTTATCCTTGTATATATACTTTTTCCATTTGAACATCTTTTCTTTTTTTTTTATTTTATTTTATTTTTTTTTATTTAATAATTATTTTTTATTGAAGGGTAGTTGACACACAGTATTACATTACATGAGTTTCAAGTGTACAACACAGTGGTAGAACATTTATATACATAATTCTAGGTTCCAGCTATCACCCTACCAGGCTGTTACAATATCTTGACTATATTCCTTATGCTATACATTACATCCCGGTTACTAATTTATTTTACCATTGGAAGTCTGTCCTTTTTTTTTTTTTTTTTTTTTTTTTTTTTGTGAGGGCATCTCTCATATTTATTGATCAAATGGTTGTTAACGACAATAAAATTCTGTATAGGGGAGTCAATGCTCAATGCACAATCATTAATCCACCCCAAGCCTAATTTTTGTCAGTCTCCAATCTTCTGAGGCATAACAAACAAGTTTTTACATGTAGAACAAATTCTTACATAATGAATAAGTTACATAGTGAACAGTACAAGGGCAGTCATCACAGAAACTTTCGGTTTTGCTCATGCATTATGAACTCTAAACAGTCAGATCAAATATGAATACTCATTTGGTTTTTATACTTGATTTATATGTGGATACCACATTTCTCTCTTTATTATTATTTCTAATAAAATGCTGAAGTGGTAGGTAGATACAAGATAAAGGTAGAAAACATAGTTTAGTGTTGTAAGAGAGCACATGTAGATGATCAGGTGTGTGCCTGTAGACTATGTGTTAATCCAAGCTAGACCAGGGCAATAAAACATCCACGTATGCAGAAGATTTCTCTCAGAACGGGGGGGTGAGGTTCTAAGCCTCACCTCTGTTGATCCCCAATTTCTCACCTGATGGCCCCCCTGCGACTGTGCCTGTCTTAGGTTGTTCCTCCCTTGAGGAATCTTACCCGTCTCTGGCTAACCAGTCATCTTCCGGGGCCATACAGGGAAATGTGAAGTTGGTAAGTGAGAGAGAAGCCTTATTGTTTGAAAAAGTTAGCTTTTTACTTCTTTGCATATTTATGCCCTGTGGCTTCTATGCCCAGCATTTGTCTTGAGGTATCTTTACCACTGGAAGAATTATGATACTCGGTAAATTTAATATGAGGCACGAATTCTATTTAAGGGTTGTAATTAGGAAGGAAGAAGAAAAGCTATAGAAGTAGCAGGCGGAAGAAAACATGGGAAGATTGATTATTTCTTTGATATATCTTCTTGTAGAGTAACTTCAGCATGTATAGGTTTTAAGCTACTACTTAAATTGCACACACACATTAACATAATAGGAGTATAGTTACATAACCAAAGCAGATCTGTAATTACCAGCCATCTGCAGTGAAACCAAGAAAACCAGTTAGGCACCTTAGGCATTTGTGAAAACTTATCTATGATATGGTGGATATTGTCCAACTGAACTTGAACAGTCTGAGAGAAATCAGACAAATTAAAACAACCCATTCCTGGGGACTGTTCACATGCCATATGTTCTTTTAACAGTAAATAGTTTGTAGTTGTAAGACATTGGAGTGCTACAATTTGCACTTCTCCAAATTCTTGGTTGAGTTCCAACAGTATAGATCCAGTCCAATTTGTTGTTTTACTGTATGCACTGGCCAGCTTAGATATCTCCTTCCTCATTCCCATGGCAAGTCCAGGAACTGGTGGGATGAGTGCATCTACAGCTGTAGCAGTGCGTGGATCTTTGTTGGGGTTTTTTGATGATCATCTTCTGGCATGAGTCTTCCAGAGAGTGCAGATGTTGGAAGTTCTTTTTCATATCGTATCTTAGTTCATTTTCGGGGTAGCCCAATTAGGCTTTGATCCTCTGTATAAACACAAACAGACCCTTTGCCTACACTTTTATATGCCCTTTATACCCTTGTGTAGAACTCGTTGGAGGTTACCACACAGGAACTGCCCTTTTTTTTTTTTTTTTTTTTTTTTTTTGCTATCACTAATCTACACTTACATGACGAATATTATGTTTACTAGGCTCTCCCCTATACCAGGTCTCCCCTATAAACCCCTTTACAGTCACTGTCCATCAGCATAGCAAAATGTTGTAGAATCACTACTTGCCTTCTCTGTGTTGTACAGCCCTCCCTTTTCTCCTACCCCCCCATGCATGTTAATCTTAATACCCTCCTACTTCTCCCCACCTTATCCCTCCCTACCCACCCATCCTCCCCAGTCCCTTTCCCTTTGGTACCTGTTAGTCCATTCTTGAGTTCTGTGATTCTGCTGCTGTTTTGTTCCTTCAGTTTTTCCTTTGTTCTTATATTCCACAGATAAGTGAAATCATTTGGTATTTCTCTTTCTCCGCTTGGCTTGTTTCACTGAGCATAATACCCTCCAGCTCCATCCATGTTGCTGCAAATGATTGGATTTGCCCTTTTCTTATGGCTGAGTAGTATTCCATTGTGTAGATGTACCACATCTTCTTTATCCATTCATCTATTGATGGACATTTAGGTTGCTTCCAATTCTTGGCTATTGTAAATAGTGCTGCAATAAACATAGGGGTGCATCTGTCTTTCTCAAACTTGATTGCTGCGTTCTTAGGGTAAATTCCTAGGAGTGGAATTCCTGGGTCAAATGGTAAGTCTGTTTTGAGCATTTTGATGTACCTCCATACTGCTTTCCACAATGGTTGAACTAACTTACATTCCCACCAGCAGTGTAGGAGGGTTCCCCTTTCTCCACAGCCTCGCCAACATTTGTTGTTGTTTGTCTTTTGGATGGCAGCCATCCTTACTGGTGTGAGGTGATACCTCATTGTAGTTTTAATTTGCATTTCTCTGATAATTAGCGATGTGGAGCATCTTTTCATGTGTCTGTTGGCCATCTGTATTTCTTTTTTGGAGAACTGTCTGTTCAGTTCCTCTGCCCATTTTTTAATTGGGTTATTTGTTTTTTGTTTGTTGAGGCGTGAGAGCTCCTTATATATTCTGGACGTCAAGCCTTTATCGGATGTGTCATTTTCAAATATATTCTCCCATACTGTAGGGATCCTTCTTGTTCTATTGATGGTGTCTTTTGCTGTACAGAAGCTTTTCAGCTTAATATAGTCCCACTTACTCATTTTTGCTGTTGTTTTCCTTGCCCGGGGAGATATGTTAAAGAAGAGGTCACTCATGTTTATGTCTAAGAGGTTTTTGCCTATGTTTTCTTCCAAGAGTTTAATGGTTTCATGGCTTACATTCAGGTCTTTGATCCATTTTGAGTTTACTTTTGTATATGGGGTTAGACAATGGTCCAGTTTCATTCTCCTACATGTAGCTGTCCAGTTTTGCCAGCACCACCTGTTGAAGAGACTGTCATTTCGCCATTGTATGTCCATGGCTCCTTTATCAAATATTAATTGACCATATATGTCTGGGTTAAGGTCTGGATTCTCTAGTCTGTTCCATTGGTCTGTGGCTCTGCTCTTGTGCCAGTACCAAATTGTCTTGATTACTATGGCTTTATAGTAGAGCTTGAAGTTGGGGAGTGAGATCCCCCCTACTTTATTCTTCTTTCTCAGGATTGCTTTGGCTATTCGGGGTCTTTGGTGTTTCCATATGAATTTTTGAATTATTTGTTCCAGTTCATTGAAGAATGTTGCTGGTAGTTTCATAGGGATTGCATCAAATCTGTATATTGCTTTGGGCAGGATGGCCATTTTAACGATATTAATTCTTCCTAGCCACGAGCATGGGATGAGTTTCCATCTGTTAGTGTCCCCTTTAATTTCTCTTAAGAGTGACTTGTAGTTTTCAGAGTAAAAGTCTTTCACTTCTTTGGTTAGGTTTATTCCTAGGTATTTTATTTTTTTGGATGCAATTGTGAATGGAGTTGTTTTCCTGATTTCTCTTTCTGTTGGTTCATTGTTAGTATATAGGAAAGCCACAGATTTCTGTATGTTGATTTTGTATCCTGCAACTTTGCTGTATTCCGATATCAGTTCTAGTAGTTTTGGGGTGGAGTCTTTAGGGTTTTTTATGTACAGTATCATGTCATCTGCAAATAGTGACAGTTTAACTTCTTCTTTACCAATCTGGATTCCTTGTATTTCTTTATTTTGTCTGATTGCCGTGGCTAGGACCTCCAGTACTATGTTAAATAACAGTGGAGAGAGTGGGCATCCCTGTCTAGTTCCCGATCTCAGAGGAAATGCTTTCAGCTTCTCGCTGTTCAATATAATGTTGGCTGTGGGTTTATCATAGATGGCCTTTATTATGTTGAGGTACTTGCCCTCTATTCCCATTTTGCTGAGAGTTTTTAACATGAATGGATGTTGAACTTTGTCAAATGCTTTTTCAGCATCTATGGAGATGATCATGTGGTTTTTGTCTTTCTTTTTGTTGATGTGGTGGATGATGTTGATGGACTTTCGAATGTTGTACCATACTTGCATCCCTGGAATGAATCCCACTTGGTCATGGTGTATGATCCTTTTGATGTATTTTTGAATTCGGTTTGCTAATATTTTGTTGAGTATTTTTGCATCTACGTTCATCAGGGATATTGGTCTGTAGTTTTCTTTTTTGGTGGGGTCTTTGCCTGGTTTTGGTATTAGGGTGATGTTAGCTTCATAGAATGAGTTTGGGAGTATCCCCTCCTCCTCTATTTTTTGGAAAACTTTAAAGAGAATGGGTATTATGTCTTCCCTGTATGTCTGATAAAATTCCGAGGTAAATCCATCTGGCCCGGGTGTTTTGTTCTTTGGTAGTTTTTTGATTACCTCTTCAATTTCGTTGCTGGTAATTGGTCTGTTTAGATTTTCTGTTTCTTCCTGGGTCAATCTTGGAAGGTTATATTTTTCTAGGAAGTTGTCCATTTCTCCTAGGTTTCCCAGCTTGTTAGCATATAGGTTTTCATAGTATTCTCCAATAATTCTTTGCATTTCTGTGGGGTCCGTCGTGATTTTTCCTTTCTCGTTTCTGATACTGTTGATTTGTGTTGACTCTCTTTTCTTCTTAATAAGTCTGGCTAGAGGCTTATCTATTTTGTTTATTTTCTCGAAGAACCAGCTCTTGGTTTCATTGATTTTTGCTATTGTTTTATTCTTCTCAATTTTATTTATTTCTTCTCTGATCTTTATTATGTCCCTCCTTCTGCTGACCTTAGGCCTCATCTGTTCTTCTTTTTCCAATTTCGATAATTGTGACATTAGACCATTCATTTGGGATTGCTCTTCCTTTTTTAAATATGCTTGGATTGCTATATACTTTCCTCTTAAGACTGCTTTTGCTGTGTCCCACAGAAGTTGGGGCTTAGTGTTGTTGTTGTCATTTGTTTCCATATATTGCTGGATCTCCATTTTGATTTGGTCATTGATCCATTGATTATTTAGGAGCGTGTTGTTAAGCCTCCATGTGTTTGTGAGCCTCTTTGCTTTCTTTGTACAGTTTATTTCTAGTTTTATGCCTTTGTGGTCTGAAAAGTTGGTTGGTAGGATTTCAATCTTTTGGAATTTTCTGAGGCTCTTTTTGTGGCCTAGTATGTGGTCTATTCTGGAGAATGTTCCATGTGCACTTGAGAAGAATGTATATCCCGCTGCTTTTGGATGTAGAGTTCTATAGATGTCTATTAGGTCCATCTGCTCTACTGTGTTGTTCAGTGCTTCCGTGTCCTTACTTATTTTCTGCCCAGTGGATCTATCCTTTGGGGTGAGTGGTGTGTTGAAGTCTCCTAGAATGAATGCATTGCAGTCTATATCCCCCTTTAGTTCTGTTAGTATTTGTTTCACATATGCTGGTGCTCCTGTGTTGGGTGCATATATATTTAGAATGGTTATATCCTCTTGTTTGACTGAGCCCTTTATCATTATGTAGTGTCCTTCTTTATCTCTTGTTACTTTCTTTGTTTTGAAGTCTATTTTGTCTGATATTAGTACTGCAACCCCTGCTTTCTTCTCACTGTTGTTTGCTTGAAATATGTTTTTCCATCCCTTGACTTTTAGTCTGTACATGTCTTTGGGTTTGAGGTGAGTTTCTTGTAAGCAGCATATAGATGGGTCTTGCTTTTTTATCCATTCTGTTACTCTGTGTCTTTTGATTGGTGCATTCAACCCATTAACATTTAGGGTGACTATTGAAAGATATGTACTTATTGCCATTGCAGGCTTTAAATTCGTGGTTACCAAAGGTTCAAGGTTAGCCTCTTTAGTATCTTACTGCCTAACTTAGCTCGCTTATTGAGCTGTTATATACACTGTCTGGAGATTCTTTTCTTCTCTCCCTTCTTGTTCCTCCTCCTCGATTCTTCATATGTTGGGTGTTTTGTGCTGTGCTCCTTCTAGGAGTGCTCCCATCTAGAGCAGTCCCTGTAAGATGTTCTGTAGAGGTGGTTTGTGGGAAGCAAATTCCCTCAGCTTTTGTTTGTCTGGGAATTGTTTAATCCCACCGTCATATTTGAATGATAGTCGTGCTGGATACAGTATCCTTGGTTCAAGGCCCTTCTGTTTCATTGTATTAAATATATCATGCCATTCTCTTCTGGCCTGTAGGGTTTCTGTTGAGAAATATGACGTTAGCCTGATGGGTTTCCCTTTATAGGTGACCTTTTTCTCTCTAGCTGCCTTTAACACTCTTTCCTTGTCCTTGATCTTTGCCATTTTAATTATTATGTGTCTTGGTGTTGCCCTTCTTGGATCCTTTCTGTTGGGGGTTCTGTGTATTTCCGTGGTCTGTTTGATTACTTCCTCCCCCAGTGTGGGGAAGTTTTCAGCAATTATTTCTTCTAAGATACTTTCCATCTCTTTTCCTCTCTCTTCTTCTTCTGGGACCCCTATAATACGGATATTGTTCCTTTTAGATTGGTCACACAGTTCTCTTAATATTGTTTCATTCCTGGAGATCCTTTTGTCTCTCTCTATGTCAGCTTCTATGCGTTCCTGTTCTCTGATTTCAATTCCATCAATGGCCTCTTGCATTCTATCCATTCTGCTTATAAACCCTTCCAGAGTTTGTTTCATTTCTGCGATCTCCTTTCTGGCATCTGTGATCTCTTTCCGGACTTCATCCCATTTTTCTTGCGTATTTCTCTGCATCTCTGTCAGCATGTTTATGATTCTTATTTTGAATTCTTTTTCAGGAAGACTGGTTAGGTCTGTCTCCTTCTCTGGTGTTGTCTCTGTGATCTTTGTCTGCCTGTAGCTTTGCCTTTTCATGGTGATAGGAATAGTCTGCAGAACTGGGACGAGTGACGGCTGGAAGGACTTCCTTTCTTGTTGGTTTGTGGCCCTCCTCTCCTGGGAGAACAGCGGCCTCTAGTGGCTTGTGCTGCGCAGCTGCGCGCAGACAGGGCTTCTGCTTCCTGCCCGGCTGCTATGGAGTTAATCTCCGCTGTTGCTGTGGGTGTGGCCTGGCTCGGGCAGCTACTCCAAAATGGTGGAGTCGCGTTGGAGCAGGAGCTGCTGGGAGGCTATTTATCTCCGTAAGGGGCCTCCCTGCTCCCTGCAGCCCAGGGGTTAGGGTGCCCAGAGATCCCGGATTCCCTACCTCTGGATTAAGTGACCCGCCCTGCCCCTTTAAGACTTCCAAAAAGCACCCGCCAAAACAAACAACGACCACAAAAAAAAACAAGAAAAAAAATTTTTTTAATTAAAAAAAAAAATTTATTTTAATTAAAAAAAAAAAAAGGTGGTTGTTCGTTTTTCTTTATTCTCCGGTGCCAGCCTCAGGCCTCTGCTCACCGGTCTTTCTGCCCTGTTTCCCTAGTATTGGGGTCCCTGTCCCTTTAAGACTTCCAAAAAGCGCTCGCCAAAACAAAGCAGCAAAAAAGCAAAAAAAAAAAAAAATGGTCGCGCGCTTTTCTTATGTCCTCTGTCGCCCAGCCTCCAGTGCCTACTCACTGTTCTTGCTGCCCTGTTTTCCCAGTATCTAGGGCCCTGCACTCTGGCCCGGATGGCGGGGGCTGGGTGCTCGGCAGCCCTGGGCTCCGTCTCCCTCCCGCTCTGCCTGCTCTTCTCCCGCCGGGAGCTGGGGGGAGGGGCGCTCGGCTCCCGCGGGGCCGGGGCTTGTATCTTACCCCCTTCGCGAGGCGCTGTGTTCTCTCAGGTGTGGATGTGGTCTGGATATTGTCCTGTGTCCTCTGGTCTTTATTCTAGGAAGGGTTGTCTTTGTTATATTTTCATAGATATATGTTGTTTTGGGAGGAGATTTCCGCTGCTCTACTCACGCCGCCATCTTCCGCCCCTGAACATCTTTTCTTTATAGGAAATATCTAATCTGTTATTTAAACAACCTTTTTACAGATAAGCTTTCCAGCTTGCCATCTATTTGCTAGGTGGGTGACATTCTCCTTTGTGTAAGCATGACAAAAGTAATTGAAGTATCCCCTTGTAAGGTCTCCTACTAAATAGTGGGTTCTAATCATCTAGTCTGTGACTTTTAACACAGAGCATTTTGGAAGCTAAAATAAGCTCTACAGAACTTTTCTTCGGAATAGTTACATTTTAGGAAGATGAAGTTTGTTTTCCTACTTACTGTTTGCTTAATCATTTTGTTTCTGAGTGTCTCTGTTGTTACTGTGAACTGAAGATTATTTTTATTAGTGGTTCTAATTAAAGATTAATAGAAATCATGACTTTTATTTTCATTTTAGAGGAAAGGTATTTTTTCAAATCTGAGCTCTTAGTATCAAGTCACACAAATCACAATGAGAATTTATAACTCTAAGACTTCAACTGTTTATTCATCCCCTTGTATACTTGGTTGCTTTGCTTTAATCACATTAATCAATTCTGATTCAAGGACATCTTTATATACATGATAACTTAATTTGGTTCAAATTGTTTTGATACTGTACATTTTGCATAAGAATGATGAGAATAATTAGGAAAAGCTGAGAAGTTTAATATTGAATTTACTAACACGTATTTCCTCATTTTATTTTGATAAGAAAGAGATGTGTAGAAATAAGGTAAGCTGAACTAATCATCCAAGCTTTAGTTTCTTCATTTTTATCAGCAGCTGAATAGTCACGCATCTTCAATGGTTTAGTTAAGAAGAATAAAAACAGAAAGAAGGAGGAATTTATATGCTCAGGCTGGAAGATTATGGGACACACACCAATAATAAAATACAAAAGGATGCAATTAAGCCAAACCAGACTTCACCTCCAAAACATTACCCCTTTGCAAACACAGAAATACATAATCAGAAATAAAAGAGGGCACATATTCAAAAGAAAAAACAAGAAAGTTTTGTTAAATCCAAACAGACTGAAATACACACTTGCTGCCATGTGTGGATGGGCCTCCAACATGGTGCAGAGACAGGATGCCTACCCTGGGCCATGCAACCTCCTGGATATGAAACATCAGATTAGACCAATCCATCGGGATGAGAAGTAGGAGGGCACTGCAAGGCAGGGGTGGAAGGGAGAATGGGGAGTGCCTACTGAGATTCTGAGACTGGATAGAGGTGCCAGCTGCACAACACTGGGAATTAAGAATGGACTAAATGCCTTGCTGAAGTGTGCACCTTAAAGGGCTTATTTTTATGTTATTTGAATTATCCCTTGGCTTTTAAAAAGGAAAAATGAACTTATTGCCTAAAAAGTGCTTACCCTGAGTTATGAAAATGGCAACAAATATTTCAGAAGTCCAGCTGGAGGAGAATAGTTTCTAAATGGAACTTCTGGTCATAATCTAACATATCTCAAAAAGGTCGTAATTTGACATATCGCAACTAGGGAAGAGGGGCTTAGAAAGGAAATGCCAAAGTTTTTAACCTTAACCATTAAGGTTATTTTTAGGAAATGAGGACAAAGATTTGTTTATTAAAATGGCATTCCTCAAAGTGAGTCATCATCTTTATCTGTCAATGAATGATCCTTAAGAAAACTGTTTTGTATCTGTTATATCTAGTCTATTTTCACTATCATTGATAGTGGAAATCAAGACATTGATTAAAGCCTACAAAGAGAAAAAGCAAGAGATTACAAAAAGGCTTGGCACACCCACTATGTTAATCACAGGAAAAGGAGGAATGAGAACCACAAATCATGAGAGATTCTCTTTGAACTGTGCAGGCCAAGCATAAACCATTGTCTAGATTATGGCCCTAATGGTATTTAGAAAAACTGTTCAATAAAAATAAATCACACTGTTGTCAATTAGGTAAAGAAGTTCTGCTCTGACTGTAGCTTTTTATATATTTCTGGTTATGTATTCATTCACTAACATAGCATCTTTAGTGTGGACACTAGACAAAGTCAACAGTTCCGGTCCTCAGAACATTTATACTCTAGCAGGGAAGCCGTTTGGAAACACACAGTGACAGTGAAATCAGTTTGTTACTTCAATGGGCAGATAGCCCTTCAGCTGCTTGGGTCAGTAGGAAGGCTTCACCAAGCAAGCCTTCTGGAAGTGACTTGTCGGCCCACCAAGTTTCTGAGCAGGCACCCGTGGGAGAGCGTTCCCCTACCCATACATCTACTTTCCGTGTCCTCCAGAGCAGTTAACAGTGTTCAGTAAAAACCTGACAATTGATACAGTCTGAACCAGAATAAACTCACAGATATTTTGTGGCCATAAAAAAAATGTATTTTTAGTAGTGATCTCGAAAGTGACTTTGATCATCCTCCCAAACTCTACTACTACTCTCACATAACCAGTGAAAGTAGGACCAAGGGAATGGGAATTATTACTGTGTCAGCCAGGCTTGGGCGAGGGACTTGCCAGTTAAAAACAAAACCAAAGCTTTGCAGAGCTTCACCGGTCACTGAGTGTAGGCAAAGGGAACTCACTGTTGAGTGAGAGTGCTACCCATAGAATAAGAACATCTGAGTTACATGTTCTCACTTATGTTTGCTGTTTGATTGAACAAAGCCCATAATTATCAATCGGGATGAATAGCATCTTCTTCCCAAGGTTGTTAAGATAATCTTATGACATAAAGTGTAAAAGTACATAGAAGTGTTTTGTACACTATAAAACACATATAAGTAGTAGTTCTTCCCTTCCTCCTCCTACTTGGTTTTCTCTTTTCTGATTAACGGGAAAGTAGAAATCTGGCCAGTATTGATCTAATACTTTGCTATCTTACTTTTACAAACAAAATGGAAAGGAAAAAACAAAAGTAATTTAGAAGAATGATAAATAGAAGTTGGAAGTGTTCCATGTTTGTACAGGAAAGAAAATATATACAGTTGAAAATTGCTAGGCCTTGTCAGTTGCCTGATACTAATGGGAGAGAATGGATAATGAAGCCAGTGGAATTAAAAGTCGAGGTGTATTTTAAAATAGGGGTCAAATAAGCCAGAAGGAAAATCAGTTGATACAAGAAGATAAAAAAAACATGCATCCCCCTCCATAGTAATTCATCTAGGTGAGTCACCTTCCAAGCACCGTAAGTCTAGACTTCAGTAAATGGACAGAATTTTTTTTTTTTTTGCTTTTTCATTCATTGATTCCTTTTCTTAGAAATCTCAACGTATTCTCTCCTTAACCCTGCTATTGTTCTCTTCACATAATTATCTACCAGTACGAGGCCAATAGTTTTAAAGCTTTTGAACTTTTTTTTAAAAACTAGAACTCTAAAGAGGAAGCTCAGTGTTCCAACAAATCCATGCAGAGCTGTTCTACCTAAAACTGGGAGGTCAATGTGTCCAGGCCACCTCAGCCTCCCCACCCAGCTACTTAGGGCTCCAGCGTCGGAGTTGATGGTAATTATTGAGAATTAATTGCTTGGATAAGCATTTCACGTTGCAATACAGCTACTCTCTCCCTCTCAGGTTAGTATCCTGGGGTGGGCTTATTATGATCCTGGAAGATTTGGGTAACAGCACAATGACAAGCTGAATGAGCGTGCACCTTGTTCATTTCAGGTGTGAAACACAAATACTTAATTTAAGTATGCTTTCATTGACTGCCTTCTTACATTCGGAAAATCTTACAGATTGTAATTTTAGATTGAGTACTCTTAAATTTGCCAACAAAATATCTGTTAATACAGTATGTTGAAAGTGGAAAGAAAAAAGTTGCAATATCACTGTAGTCACTCTTTCATTTAATCCTCCAACTAGCTGGAAAATTAGGTAGTATTATTCTGTTTTTAAATAAAGACTCTGAAACTCACTGAAGTTAAGTGATTTGGCTCCAAGTATGTAAGTTGGGCCTTGCGCCAGGTCCATCAAATTCCAAAGCCTGTGTCTTTGGTACTACAGCTGACATTTAATTATTTCCAGTTTTAGGGGAATTTATTTCTGTAAATTTCCCATTTGCTTTGTAGTTAAAAACCTTGGCCCTCAAATCAGAAATCATGATTATTTCTTGTCAGTGATGTTGACATGAATTTAGATTCTTGGTGTTTTCCATTGTTTTTGTTAACCACCACCAATAAGCTATCTATACCAGAATTATCTTGAATAACCAGAAAGAGTATCAGATCTGTAGTAAATAATTACACTGAAGGGTCTAGGTTAGGGTAACCTAATGAGACAATATGTAACAGTGCTTTGTACACTATAAAGTTAGAGATTTGTTTTTTCTACTTGGACACTTATTAATGAAAATGTAAATTTTAAGAAGTAATTTTCATTACCATTTTTTTAAACAGCAAGCAAATTTGCTCCTCTCCTAGAATTGCTGACCATTGCATGGATCATCATGGAGACCATTGAACCTGGCTGCATGTTTGTAAAAAGTCTCAAGTTAGGGCTTTCAGTATTATCTGCAAGTGAGATAATTATGGCCTCTGCTTTTGTTGGTCATTGCCGTTCATAATTAATATAAAGAGTAAAGGAAATTTAATAATCTCCCTTTTCCCTGGGTATTCATTCCAATGAGTGTGATCTTCCACACCTTTCTCTATGAATGTACACATGTCTGTAAGCAAATATGTTTTTTTTTCATTTAATCATCTTATGAGGATGTTCCTCTCCTGACAGACATTCAGGTTGTTTCCTGTTTTTTGCCAATTCAAAGCTGCAGCAAACATCCTTGTGTATGTGTGCATGAATCTCCTTTATTTATTAGTCTTTTAAGTTAACCTTTTTTACTGTGAAATAGAACAAATATGAAAGAATGTATAATTGTAGAGTATAATGAATTATTATTAAGCACACAGATGAAGCCACCATCAAATTCAAGAAGCAAAATATTATCAGTGTCCAGAAGCCACCCCAGCATGTATCCCTCCTGGTGACAACTCTGGGCCCTCACTGGAGACCATCATGGTCCTCAGATTTCTTCTGTGTTTTTCTTTATAGTTTTACCACTTTGCATACAGCCTTAAGAGTATGGTCTAGTTTTGCCTGTTTTTGAACTTGATGGGGATGGCATCGGCCTTGTGTTTTCTTCGTTTTGCTGCTTGCATTCATCAGGGAGATGCCTCAGGCTGGCCATGTGTTGCAGCCGAGGGACTCTCTGGGTGTGCCTGTGTGTTGTAGATACTTTATTAGACCCATGAGCTTTGTGAGATACATGCATTTATTGCAGGTTACTCTGGTTTGTTCATTTTCATTTCATTTTATGCATTTGCCACAAACCTGTTTATCCATGCATTCTCGGCATTTCTGGGTGTTACAGAGAGTGGCATGAGGCCAGCGATGCGTCCACCAGTGGACAGGTATATGCTGTTGTGCAGGGACAAAGTTCTTCTTGATCTTCAGTACATCTTGCCAGTCTGGTTTCCTAAAGTGGGTGTTGCAGTCTCCATTCCTGTTAGCAATGCAGTGTTCCTGCTGTTTGTCTTTCTTTCCATTCTTCGACATCCTTGAATGTCTTTTTCTTTATTTTTTCTGGGCTTCAAGCTTTTTCAGCCTGTTAGTGGAATCTTCCTGTGGTGTTAATTGCAGTTCCTGATTACTTACTGAGGTCGAGGACCTTTTGCTGTGCTTATTGGCCACTTGTATTTCTTTTTTGGTTTGTTGAAGTCTTCTTCTTGCTTTCATCTTGGAGTGTGGAGCTTTATGTAATCTAAATGTGAGTTGGTCAGTGGTTGTGAATGGTTTGTGTGTTCTAGGTGTCATGTCTTTTTATTCTTTTTATTAGCTGGAGTACTTAATTTATCAAAGTCATCAGTCTTTTCCTTTATGGTTAGTGCTTTCTTTTTACTTGTTTAAGAAATCCTTTCATACTCTGAGGTCAACAGTGAAACTTTTCTTTAGTATAGCGTTCCCAAAGTGGCACTGCTTGGTCAGAGAGGACTGAACTGGAGTTGCTGTCATGGCTGTGTAGGCAGGGCTGCAGGAAGCACCATAAATATCTTTGAAATGACTGGCTTGACCCATAGCTCTTCCAGGACACCTAGCATAGTAGGAGGCTTGATCTCCTTCCCTATCCCACAAATCTGTTTATAGGTAAATGAGATGAACTGGGGCACCAAGGGAAACAGTAAAATGCAAAAGACATCAAATGGGTATTTATAACAACAAGAGCTACCATTTATCTTATGCCATACACCACATTGGGTGTACATGTTGTGTGTAATCCTCACCTTTCAAAGCACAATTTTAGCCAATTTCACAGATGAGGACCTTAAAGCTCATCAAGGGTAAACACTTTGCCCTAAACCCACTTTAAATGTCTCTAATGCAAATTCTGCTCCTATTATGGTATCCTGAAGCATCATCCAGCTTGACAGTACTCAGGGTAGAGTTAGGGGTACTGGGTGGGTGATTTGTGCCAAACACTCAGTCACAAAATAAACCACCATCCCTTCCCTTCTGTTACTCCTGTGACTGGACTGAGGGGGCTGGCCTGGGGGGAAGGCACGAGAGCCTCCCACTGAGGCCTGCTGCTCTGATGAGACTGCATGCTCAGAAATGCACTGCTTCTTCCAGAAGTAGGGAGGGTGTCCTGTGCTGCTGCCTCCCATCAGCATGGCTTTCTCCCAGGGGTCCATGCAGCTGTGGAGGTGGAGGGATTGACTCAGTGGGTAAGGGGTGCTTTGCTCTTTCCCTCTTCATTATTTGGTATGCCAGAGCAAAGTATTTTAATAGGTCTTACAGTTTAGTCTTTGAAGGTATATGAAGGGAGGCTAGTCGATAAGTGAGCTCATGGTAATGGCACAGATTGTAGGGAGGCAAATCTTTTTTCAAGAGCACACTTGTAATTATGTTTCATAAAAGAACTTATTTATCAGGAAACACAGGCTGACAGATTTTGTGTGGAAATGTGGGTGTTTCTGCCTCCACACTGGTGAGGGAATAGATCATGTGACACATTTGAAATAAGAAGTACCACCAGGGATGCGAGAAAAGCCCAAAAACTGCAGTTCCAAATAGCAACACGTTGTAGGAGATCCTCATTTCCCGTGTAACCGTGTGTGTGTGTGTGTGTGTGTGTGTGTGTGTGTGTGTGTGAGATTTTCTGCTGCAGTAGAACAGAAATATGCAAAGAACTTGTTTTATACAAAATTGTGCTAGTTAATATTTTTCTATTCCAAATCTTGAGGAAAGAATCTTGATTAGTAAGGTCATTTTTTAAATATAATTAGCAGATATCCTGTAAAATGTGAGGTATTCCAGAGCTACAAATTTATGTTACATAATCATAAATTTAAACAAGAATTCAAAGAAATAGTGTAAAAGGCTCAATTTTAACTGTTTTTCAGTTTCTCCAACTATCTACAATTTGAAATGTATGTTCCTAAAATTCTAGGAACTAGTGTTGAAAAATGTTCATTACTTCCCTACGTTTATAAGGTATCTGTGGGCTGTTCTTGGCAAGGGATGGTCTCTTACCAAAGTGCCTGATGTATGCCCTTCCTCGCCACTCGACCTTGGAGAAGGCCTGCTGGGGACACGTGCATGGTTACTAAGGTCTGGACCCAGCAACTGGTGCATTCTTGGTGAATATGGTCATCCCGGCAGTATTGTTGAAAAGCTGTTTTACAATATGCACTCTACTGTTTTGTAGTATCTTCATCACCACAATAGAAGGTTGAAACCTGAAATTGCATCTCAAAATTAAACCAATAATCAGGACAGCCTATTCTGAAAGCTCCACATCTTTTATATTGATGTTTATGTGAACTCAAGTGAAAACGACATATTTTTCTTAGTATTCTGTTGTGCACTGTGCTCCTAAGCTCCCACAGATGGTGGGCACCACCACATACAGTCGCCATTGCTGAAGGGCCCCTGCACAGGGCTGTCCTGTCCAGGCCTGTGCTTCGTTCCCGTGGGTCAGGGGAGGTAGTGCTGACGGCAGCATGCCTGGCTCACCTGGGGCACAGGGGCTCACATGGGGCAGCAGGGAGCCAGTGCCCTGCATCCTGCCTGCCTTGATCTGGGAGAAGGAAGAGCAGCATTCCAGAAGGGGGTTGCTGTGTACTGTCTAGCTTCCCTGGCCTCTCCTTTCTCCCTTCTCTCAGCCCTCATGCTGCCCACGAGGTCCTGTGGAAGCTCTCCATTAAGGTTGACAGCATTACTCTTTGATTGCAGAAGTCTCCAGCATGTCTTTGCTGGAAGCTTTGAGATTTGTTTGGGTGTTTCCTGGGGAGCCCCTTGGAAAGGGAAGAAGGGCAATGTCTGTAGCAGAATCATTAAACAGAACTGAAGAAAGTCTTACACTGGACATATTTCATGTCAGGATTAGAGGTCTCAGACCTACATCTTAAATACGCTTTTTAAATAACAGCTTTATTGAGATATAATTTATATGCCATAAAATGTACCCTCTTTAAAGTATAGGATTCAATGATTTTATATTCACAAAATCATGTAGTCATCATCATTGTCTAATTCCAGGACACTATCTGTTGTGTATCATAAGTCATGTAGCCTCAAAAACTCTACCGGATGCTCATGAGAGAATGATGGTGAGAAAGAGAAATAAGGTCTTAGGAAGTCCTTCTGGACATTCAAGCCACCCGAAAGGCTCTCAAAGATCCACTTTGACAACCACTGGTCTGCACCATTCCACTTCCTAGGTAATCTATCTTGGAAAATTGTGAGTATTATCATAATAGTAGGTACTGAGAAATTAGTCAGTACATGGCAAATTTTAGGAAGATTCTACACCCAAAACATATGTTTGGTTTAAAAAAATTCTTAGCTTTCTGAGAATGAGTTAATTCAAGGGACCAGGCTGCTCCCTCTCATGTTACCTTCTGTTTTGTAGTTGACATCACCATTGCGGTTCACATCTCCTGGAGAAAACTCCACTCCATCCATTCCCAAAAGAGTCGTTCAGGAGGTCTTAGATTACCAGTAAAGACTGCGGAGCAGTGAGATGAAGCAATGTCAAACACCCCTAGACAGGTCAAGCCAGCAGGCAGTATCAGTTACTGACCAGGATGCAACGGGACCTAGCCACCTCTGCTCTCTTCCATGGGTCAGATCCCATGAAAATCTTAGCTTCCCTTACACTGAGTGGTTGGTTTTCTAAATGACATTAGTCATCTACCAGCCAAGGTAAATGATACTGGATGTAATGAGGCAGAGGTAGTCAATCATTGCTGGCTGCACCAAAGAATGTATAAAATTAGTGTTGAATATGTGAACTTAGCATTGTTCCAGTGGCGGTGAGGCTGGACACCCTTTCTTCCCCAGCTATTTGTGCATGCTCCTAACCCCCTCTGACATTTGGCCCTCCTCTCTGCTCTCAGGGCCTCTTCTTCAGTCCCAGGCAACAGGGCCCCACAGCCATTGCAACAGGGCCAACCCCTGTCCTCTTTTCCTTGTAGTGACTGAGAGCATTGGTGACACAGGGCTTAGAAAGCTGCTTTCTTAGCCAGAAAGTCAAGAAGTGGGCGTGCCCACTTAGGGCTCTCTGCACATGTGTACCTGCCCCAGTTCCATGCACCATCTGGGTCCCAGGGTGATTGATACCTAGGCTCTTGTTACCTCCAGGAGAAACATCTAGTGCTGACATCATTTCAGACTCTTAATGCCTAATTTGTGAGACTTTTCCTGGAGATGACCTCAGGTCAGTCTCCTCTCTTAGCAGCTCTTTTGCATACATTCTACTGAGATTTTTGACAGCTTCCAGAGTATCCCACAAGTAGCAAAATGCAGGCAAGAGAATGAGTTTTTTCATTCTAAGATACAAGTAACTTTGCTCCATGAAAGTATTTCTATGTAGTCCTAACCTTTCATAATCTCTGGAGCACTTTTTCCCTCTTAGGGAGCTGGAAATTATTGAGACAACAAATCAGAAAATGTTTTTAAAGTTAAACTTAGTTGCTCTGTATTTGTAATTTTTTATTGCGTAGGAGTTGGGAATGTTCAGGTTCAGTTTTGTTTTGTTTTAATCGATATTCAAAGCCTTTTACAGCTGTGGTCCACCAAGCCTAGACAGCAGTCTACAGGAGGCCTCTGCTACAGATGGCTGTTGTTCTGCTGTTCTAGCTCCTCGCACTGCTATGTGCTGGGGGTCCAGTGTTCGCCTGTTTCCCCTCCTCCTGCAGCCACTGCATGCTTCCCCACCCCCACTGCACACTGTGGACTTGGGAGTCACGTTTCCTCCACAATCAGAAATATGTGACAGCAAGGAATGGTAGCAGTGTTAGAAACTGGAAAATCACAGACTCCTACAAGGGAGGAAAATGAGGCCAAGAGAAATTTCAGGCTTGCGCATGTTAGAAATGAAAGTGTCCTTTCTGCAGCCCATTCTTCCTCCAGTGCTCCCTCAGAGCACACATCATCTCCAGCAGCATTTATGAGATTGGTAATGTGTACCCCATGCCCTGAAGGGCATGAGGTGGCAGCATTCCCTTCTGAATGACCCTCATCTCTATTTCAGTCCTAAGTCTCAATCTGTGGGGTCTTAATTAGATCCAAAAAAGTGTGATACACCCTATCTTTATTGTATCTTCCCAAGGGCTTTTTCAGAAGTGAGAATGTGTTCTAACAAGGTACCTCTTATACTTCTAATAACTAGTCACACTTGGGGTGGGGAGAGAGTGGAAGAGTTGAAAACTTCTTAAAGGAAATCTCTGATCCCACATTCTGCACATGCTGTTGGTCACAGGAGTCTTTGAAGAGGGGATACTGAGCACCCATTAGTAGCTTATTCTCTGGTAGCACTTTGCAAACTATGACATTGGTGCAGGGATAGAACACTGATCATTGGAGAGAATAGAGAACCTGGAAGTAGACCCATGGACATATGGCCAAATGATTTTCTGATCAACATCCAAATAAAGCAGGTCAGTGGAGGAAGAACAGTCTTCAACAAGGACATTCATAGGCAAAAAATTAATCTCAACCTAAATCTCATTCCTCAAAATGGACCTTAGGTTTCAATATAAAACAAAAAACTATAAAATATTCAGGGGAAAATCTTTGGAACCTGGGACTGGGTAAAGAATTCTGAGATGTGACCCCAAAAGCATCATCCATAAAAGGAAAAATCAGTAAGTTAGGCCTCATCAAAAGTAGAAACTTTTCCTCTGCAAAAGTCCTATTAAGAGAATGAAATGACAAGCTACAATCTGAGGATGTATAAAGAACTCTCAAAATCCAACAGTAAACACAAAACACTCAAAAACACACATGCAATTAGAAAATGGGCAAAGGACCTGAAAAGATATTTCCCAAAGAGGACATACACATTGCCGATTAGCACATGAAATATTTTCAACATCACTAGCCCTTAGGAAAAAACAAATTCAAACCATGATGAGATATCACTATGTTCCTATTAGAACAACAAAAATGAAAAATAGTGACATCAAATGCTAGCAAGAATGTGAAGAAACTTTCATTCATTGCTGGCGGGAATGTAAAGTGGTACAACCACCCTGGAATATAGTTGGCAGCTCCTTTAAAAGTCCACTTACCCCAGCAGTTACACTCCTGGCATTTATACAAAGAAATGAGAATCTATATTCACACAAAAACCTGTACACATGTTCATAGCAGCTTTGTTTGAAATAGCCAAAAACTGGGAACAACCAAAATGTCCCTCAAAAGGTGAATGAGTAAACAAACTGTGGTCCATCCATACCATGACATGCTACTAGGCAATAAAAAAGAACAAACTGTTGGTAGATGCAACAACTTGTATGGATCTCACAGCCATCATGCTCAGTGAGAAAAGCCAACCTCAGCATGTCACATTGTATATGATTCCACTTATGTAACGTTCTCAAGATGACAAACTTATGGGAACCAGACCAGTGGTTGGTAGGGGTTAGAGATAGTAGGGGTTGTGGGGAAGAACTCTAAGGAAGAGCATGAGGAGACCTTGGAGGTGGTAAATAGTTCTGTCTTTTGATCATGGTGGTTACAGAAATCCACACCTGTGATAAAATGGCATAGAACACATTGTGCCAGTGTCCTATATTTTTGTAAGTTAGTTGGGGAGAGTACATAGGATATCTCTGTACTGTCTTTGCAACTTTCTATGAATCTGTAATTATTGCAAACTAAGGGTTTTTAAAAAAATGTAATTAATAATCAAATGGTTATTTTAAAACAGTCATAGGTAAATAATTATTAATTAAATGATATTACTTCTTTGGGAGCTTACGTGAGTGTACAGATGGCAACCTAAAAATACCAATGATCAGAATAGTAGGTGCCATTTATGCTACACTCAGACACAAAAGGCACATTCTCTATAGCCCCCACAGCCACCCTTGCAATGCATCCAAGGTTCACTGGCTGGAAGGTCACAGCTGGTCTCAGACCAGGCCCCAGTGTCACTGAAGAGGATGCCCCCTTCACAGCATGACATTTCTCTCCACTGGTCACCACTGTTGGAACAGATTCCTTCCTTTTTTGTTTTCAAAATAGATATGAAAATACTATACGTTCTTGTTAAAATTTTAAAGAGTCTGAAAGGCATAAAATAGGAAGTGAATGTAAGGAAAAACACTACTAACGACTTTTTTAAAGTCCTTCTAGACATAAAAGTTCATGTTTGCAAATTTTAAAATACATATATATGCGTGTATATATATATGTGTGTGTGTGTATATATATATATATGTATTTAACCTAAGAGCATAATTGGATTTATAACCTCACACATTTTTGGGAAATAAAAATGGTGCAGTGCTGTGGAAAACAGTCTGGCAGTTCCTCAAAAAGGTAAACACAGAATTACCATGTGACCTGGCAATTCCACTCCTAGGTATATAACCAAGAGAACTGAACACATACGTCCACACAAAATTTTGTACAGGGATGTTCATAGCAGCAGTTTTCATAACAGCTGAGAAGTGGAAACAACCCAAGTGTCCATCTTCTGAGAAATGGATGAAGTGTGATTTATCCATACCAAGGAATGTTACTCAGCGGTAAAAAGGAATGAAGTACTTACACACACTACACCATGGCCAAACCTTCAAAACAGTATGCTATATGAAAGAAGCCAGGCACAAAAGACAACGTACTACTTTATTCCATTTATATACAGTGTCCATAAGGGTTAAAAACCAAAAGTAGACTAGTGGTTGCCAGGAGCCAGAGGAAATGAGTTACTGCATAAGGGGGTGGAGGACCTAGGGTGGTATCGGGGTGATAAAAATATCCTGAGGTTAGATGTGGTGAAGGTTGCACCGCTCTGTGAATGCACTAAAAATCAATGCACTGCACACTTTAAAAAAGGTGACTTTTTTGGTATGTGAATTATCTTGATTTTAAGTGTTGGATTTACACAGTCTGTATTCATATGGTTCAGTAAAGAACTTGGGGTGTTCATATTGCACCACATCTCATGCAGAGAGAGGATAACTCTTTATAAACTAGCAACAGTCCCGAGACGCTCCAATCAAATCACTAGATACTCATTTTTTATGGAAAAATACATATGAAATTTGCAATTTTAACTGTACAGTTTGGTAAGTTTGGTTTTAATATGTGCATATATTTTGATATCTTTCCATTTAAAAGCTACATGTTACTATAAATGAAAAATACATATCTATAGAAGCTTTCCAGTTTCCTGAGATGTGACCTGCTATGCCATAGGAATACAGAAGATACAAATTCAGTGTTAAAAATTGAATGAGGCAACTTTGTTAAGGTTTCATGGTTTATAAAAGGCAGAGCTACAGTGAGCCACAGGCCTGACCTCAAGGCCTGAGCTGTACCTGCTCCCTTTCTAAACAAGGGGCTTGTGTAAAGTCAGTGTTGTTTTGAAAATAAGTCAGGTCTAAGGTGAGAAATGGGGGGTATATCTACTGATACAAGAAATTACTGTTTTCCTCCCAACCCTGCATTTCTCCAGACTACAGATAAGGAAATCAGCATTTCAAATGTGCTAGGTCCGATGTCCATAATGAAGTGTGTAGGTGTCAGTCAGTCATTCTTCTCCTAACCTGGGCTTGGCCTTTCTCTGTAGCAGTGGAGATGTAACAGGGAGCAGCTTGCTGACCCGTCCTCCCGGAGCTTCATAACCATCAAAAGGATGGTGAGGGAGCATGAACCAGGTGGCATGCAGAGTGGGAAGAAAAGCACCAGGGAGCAGAGGTGCTGGGGCATAGTGAGCAACTGTGCGCAGGCTGGCCCCAGAGAGCCTGGAGAGGAAGGTGACTCTGAAGGGACGGTGGTTGGGGCCAAGAGCAGACCGATTGTCCCTGGGAGGAAGGCTCAGTAGGCCTTCCCAGCCGCTCTGTGTCAGGAGAGGGCAGCAAGAGGTCACATGGGTCACCATGAGCCTTACCTGGGGCTCCCTCTGACCTCACCTGGCCTATTCCTTCACTCATGCAAGCTGCTGCGGGTACTCCCCAGAGGTCATCAAGAAAGGGAGACTGGACTTGCCACTTGGTGTTCTTTAGCATGTGATTTTCCCCCTTTGCTTAGCATTTTCATGCTTGATTTTGACCCAAAACTAAAAATTCATAGGAATGATACAAACCCTCGGTGCCTGCCTTAGGTTGTGCCACACACCGGGTGTTTCTGCTGTAACTGGTGTGAGGAACCAAAAGGCGAGAACATGCTCTGTGTCGCATTCTCGTATGATTCTGACACATTTTCAGGTTCCAAGTTTTTCAGTTTTGTTAACTACTAGTCCTAAGCACCCAAAACAGTGCTTACTTTTAAATATAGGGGGGAAGAAAAAAATATGTAACATTATTAAGGCCACAAGCCTTTTTTTTTTTTTGGTATATGATTTCTTTTTGTTATTATTACTATTTTTATTTTTGTATTATTAATGTACAATTACATGAGCAATATTATGGTTACTAGATTCCCCCTATTATCAAGTACCTACTACTTACCCCATTACAGTCACTGTCCTTCAGTGTAGTAAGACGCTATAGAATCACTACTTGTCTTCTCTGTGTTGTACTGCCTTCCCTGTGCCCCCTAGCCCCCCGCTACATTATGTCTGCTAATCGTAATACTCCTTTTTCCCCCCTTATCCCTACCTCCCCACCCATCTTCCCCAGTCCCTTTCCCTTTGGTAACTGTTAGTTCATTCTTGGGTTCTGTGAGTCTGCTGCTGTTTTGTTCCTTCAGTTTTCCCTTTGTTCTTATACTCCACAGATGAGTGAAATCATTTGATACTTGTCTTTCTCCACCTGGCTTGTTTCACTGAGCATAATACCCTCTAGCTCCATCCATGTTGTTGCAAATGGTGGGATTTGTTTTCTTATGGCTGAATGATATTCCATTGTGTATATGTACCACATCTTCTTTATCCATTCATCTACTGATGGACACTTAGGTTGCTTCCATTTCTTGGTTATTGTAAATAGTGCTGTGATAAACATAGGGCTGCATATGTCTTTTTCAAACTGGGCCCCTGAATTTTTAGGGTAAATTCTAGGAGTGGAATTCCTGGGTCAAATGGTGTTTCTATTTTGAGTTTTTTGAGGAACCTCCATACTGCTTTCCACAATGGTTGAACTAATTTACATTCCCACCAGCAGTGTAGGAGGGTTCCCCTTTCTCCACATCCTCACCAACATTTGCTGTTGTTTGTCTTTTGGATGTTGGCCATTCTAACTGGTGTGAGGTGATATCTCATTGTGGTTTTAATTTGCATTTCTCTGATGATTAGCAATGTGGAGCATCTTTTCATATGTCTGTTGGCTATCTGAATTTCTTCTTTAGAGAAGTGTCTGTTCAGCTCCTGTGCCCATTTTTTAATTAGCTTATTTGCTTTTTGTTTGTTGAGGTGCGTGAGCTCTTTATATATTTTGGATGTCAACCCCTTATCGGATATGTCATTTATGAATATATTCTCCCATACTGTAGGATGTCTTTTTGTTCTGTTGATGGTGTCCTTTGCTGTACAGAAGCTTTTTAGTTTGATATAGTCCCACTTGTTCATTTTTGCTTTTGTTAAGGCCACAAGCTTTTTAAAAAGTAAAGAACATATTAACATTGTTGAAACTTAAAGCAAAATCTAAGAGAATATATATATATATATATATATATATATGTGCAACTGAAACAGAATTTTATGTGTGGTAAAATGTACATAACATAATTAGTTACATCTTAACCAATTTTGAGTGCATTCACATTATTGTACAACCTTCACCACCATCCCTCTCTAGAACTTCTTCATCTTCCCAAACTGAAACTCTTGCCATTAAGCAGTACACTGCACTCCTCCCTCCCCCAGCCTGCAGCAACCACCCTTCTGCTTTCTGCCTGTGAGCTGGACTACTCTAGTGCCTCACATAAGTGGAAATCAGGTCATATTTGTCCTTTTGTGTCTGGCTGTACTATTTATTTTACATAGCTTATTGATAATTTTTCTTATTGTATGAATAACACCTATTTGTTGTGGAAAAATATGGGAAACACATAGAAGCCAAAAATCAAGTATCACCTGCAAACTCTAGTCAGATAACCACCAAAAACATGTTTATATCTTTCAGTCTTTTCCTTTGATTATATGTAGGTACATGCATAGATATCTCCATAGAGAGATTATAATTTGTTGCCTGATTTTCACTTAGCAAGGTGTCATAAACATCATTCTATGTCCTTGAATATTTTCTCTATAACCATTTCATGGCTGTGGGATATTTCATGGTGCAGATATATCGTAATATAATGAATTATCTTTCTAGTCTTGTGCAGACAGGTTAGAAGGTCTGTTTTTCTGTGTGTGTGCCACCACCTTCACCATCGGAATGGCCCTTCCTGAATATTGTCTCCCTGGCTTTAGGAAGGATGTCTATTAAGCAGATCTCCATATGATCAGGTCATTCACCAGATACTTAGTAAGTACTGTTTTGGTGGTAGGTAACTTTGACAGCATCTTTTCTCTTTCTAGGACTGCTGGGCTTTTCAGTTTGATTGACACCATGTGGCCCCCTGTGGTGCCCCTGAAAGCACCTGGCCATGGCCATGCCTATGAGGAGGTAAGCCCAGCAGCTGAAGACCTCCCCTTGGCCTTCCCCTGCTCTGTGCCAGGTGCCCAGACAGGCACCAACCTCCAGTCCACGTCCCTGAGAAGCCTGGGTCCAGGACCCCTGTCTTACTGTGCAGCCCTGGCAGTGGCTGCTGCCCCTGCGGGGCCGCTCTACATTCTTCTTGAGGCTAATTTATGATGATGTTTGTAAACTACAATCATTGCATGGCACTGCAACAGTTAGGGCCTCAGCGCCTACTGAATAAGATATGGGGTGTTTTCCCCACAACCTTCCAGTCATTCGTACAGCCAACAAACACTCAATTACTGGTTAGCACAGAAACTCACATAACCTAATAAATAAAACTCATGAATATTCCTCCAAGCACCAAGGTAGCCAGGAATTTCCATTTTCCTGCCCATCATATTGTTTCTGGTAGTTGCTCACAAATAGTAAAATTGACTGATTATAGTGTGTCTGCTCCTCTCCATTCAGAGCCTCAGCCAACAGGCTGGCCAGCAGCTGCTGGGCCAAAGCTCCCAAAAGCTGAAATGGGCGTCTTGTTTGTGTAGCAGCTGTCTTCTTAGCACAGTGTTCAAACTGTAACTCTGTACTTTGCTAGACCAACAAAACAGTTGTCAAGAATGTCCATTTCTTGATCATTTAAGAGGAAGACGTTTCTAAATGGTGTTTTCTGTATACTCTGAGGAATAAATTTCTAAAATGAAATCTTGAATTGGTGGATCAAAAATACAAAAGTTCTTAATACTTGGTACCAGCAATGAACAACATTATTCATTTCTTCCATGGCCTTCTGGAGAGACAGTATGCATCTGTGAATAAATAATTTTATTAAAAAGTAGATTTTAATAGTGTATTTGAGTCTTTGAACAGTACATTCACATTCTACCTTTACCCAACAGGTGAAGACTCATCTGCCTCCTCCTAGCTTCTGTTACATCCTTACAGCTCCTCCAAATCAGGGACAAATTGATATAATTGAAGAAGACCCCGTAGCTCAGCTGTACCAGCCTCCAGTTCCCCGCTTCTTAAGGGAAATTCTCCAGGTAATGTCTGTTTTTCCCAAGGTCTTTAGTTCCTTTTGCTGTGTTGGTGCTGTTTCCTAATTCTTTGCAACACCTTTCCAGACTGAAGATCCCGGCGTCCGGTGCAGTTTCTATGCCAGGGTGATTTATCAAAGACCTCAGGTAATAACTCTCCTCACCCACTTCCTCTCTCTCTCATAAGGTATTATAATGCATAATGTGTTAAAAAGTTTATTCAAGGATAATCTCTCTTAGATATTAACAGCCGTAAGCCCAGTCCTTGTGCCAGGGTGGCCACCAGCCACTTGGGGAGCACTGAGCATAAAACAACTCAGGCATGTACTGCCTTGGAAGAGCCTCAGCCTAGGAAGCTTAGTCCCTTCCTGACACCTAGGCTGGTGATAGGAAGGAAGGAAGCTGGAACCTCACTTATCAGGTGAGAGGAGGGATCTCAGGTTCAGGGTCAGCCACCCCTCAGAACTCCCAAGCAGTGGAGGAACCCTGAGGTCCGTGAGGCCTCAGCAGCTGTATGGAGCTGTGGCCTAGAACACCTTGTTGATGCATCCTTGCCACTCAGCAAATCAACTGGGAGGAGAGAAGGGGAAGAGTATAGGTGGCAGGCTGAACTCATGACGTAAGTTCTGCAAGAAACCTCTGCTGGACCTTAATGCAGAGGAATGTGTGTTCACCTCAGTCACCTGAGAGGTGCATAGGAATGTCCCGTTGTTCAGTCTTCATTTTCCTTTTCTCTGTTCACCTATTTGTCATCTGACAGCTAACCAGTGCCTGTCCTGAGGAATGAAAGAGTGATTGACATTAGTCCCTCAGCAATGCTTCCTGGGAGCATCCCAGCATCCCCTATTGAGGACCAGGTACAGGCACCTGATGTGTCTCCTACTTTCCAAGTCTGAGGTGAACTGGAGGCTGACTGCACTCTCCCCGCCCCCCCACCATCTGCGGGATGTTCAGTGTGTTAAGAGCTAGGTACCTGGCACATTCCTATCCTAAAGATCTTCTGAGTTGTGGGGCTCTGGCACCAAGCAAGTAGTTCACTATACAGCTACCTCATAAGCTGCAGGTAGAATCTTGTCCTCAGGGATGCAAACAACAGTCTCATGGCTGTTACACTGCATGCCCCTGCCACAAGGCCTCATTTGCCCACCTTCCTCCAGCAGAGACCAGAAGTGAGAGAGTGAAGAAAGCAGGTGTCAAACACTCACACCATAGCCAGGTCTCAGTACTGTGCCCAGTGGCAGGAAGCCGTAGGGCAGAGAAGGACGAACTGCAGGTCATAGGCTCACTGGATGAAGGAAACCTGCCTCAGGGCTGACTGAGGACACTGATCCTCTCCCATTCTGAGTTTCCTGCCAAGAAACAGGCTTTCCAGTAGTGTAGGTGCAGCCTGCCATCAGGAGTGGCTCTCAGTGGGTGTGTGTTCTAAGGGATTTGTGATACTTAGGAGATAGTCAATGACTCAACCCAGTGGAACAGATTCCTCAATTCACTGAAATTCTTTAAACCCCCTGTATTATGCTTTTGCGGGAAAGAGAATCCCAGAAACCAACTTCATGGGAAAGAATTGAAATAAGCTAAGCCTGGGGCCACCTTGTAGGTAAGCCACCGGCCTACACATTCTACAGTGATGGCTGGCTCTTAGAATGGTACCAGGAGTCACTGCAAGAACCTGACTTAGCAAAAAAGACCCAGTTGTATGTCCACCATACTAAAGAGTTAAGTCGTGAAAATGCGACTTGTTGTATTTAAATTTCATTTTGAATGAAGTCATTTAAAATGATTAAATCCACAGTAATTACAGATTTACAATGAATTGCAAAGAAACATGGGGAGGTCCCATTCATTCTCCCCCTGCTAACACTACCCACAGCAACCACAGTACAGCACCAAGCCCAGACTGACAGGGCACAATCCATGGAGCTAATGCTGGTCTCAGCCCTACATATGTGCACTTGCATCTGTGTACCTCCATGCGACTTTGTCGTGTGTAGCCTTGTATTACCTACACCGTAGTCGGTATACTCAGCTGTGCTGCAGACCCCTGGTGCTCCCCTTTAGGGCCATACCCATCCCTTTCTCCAACCCTAACCCTTGGCAACTGCTAATATGATCTCATTATAATTATGTTATCATATGTTGCTGACATAAGTAGAACCTTTGGCTTAGGGCCCACTGTAATGATTTCATATTAACTTGGTTAAATTTGTAAAGACCCTGTTTCCAGAGTAGGTCACATTCTGAGGTACTGGAGTTAGGAATTCAGCAGATTTTTTTTGAGAGACACAGTTCAACCCATAACAGCCCCTTTCGAGACTGGCTTCTTTGAACTAACACAGTTCTGTAGAGATTCATGCACAGAATGAATGATGTTAAAGATTCTTTCATGTGTCTGTACATACTCTGAGGTGAAAGTCTGTACATGCCTCACTCATTTTCTGGTGGGATTATTTGCTTCTGAGTGTTCCAAGTTCTTTATATACTCTCTATGTAAAGCCTCTGTCAGAAAATATATGATTTGCAAATATTTCTAGGGTCTTTATTTGTCTTTTCATCCTTTCAACAGGGGTTTTTCCGGGATATAAGTTTTTAATTTGTATTTGCTCAAATTTACCAACTTTTCCTCTCCTGGATCAGGCTTTTATTGCTAAGTCCATGAAAAGTCAAGTCTCTGCCTAGTCTTGGGTCCCAAAGTTTATCTTTAGTGTTCTTTTATAGAAGATTTATAATGCTACATTTGAGATCCATGATGCATTTTGAGTTGATTTTTTATAAGGTGTGTAGTTCAGGTCAAGGGTCATCATTTGACCTGTGGATGTCCAGTTGTTCCAGCATTATTTGTTGATAAGCTATACTTCCTCCACTGAATTGCCTTTGCAACTTTGTAAAAAATTAATTGGTCATTTTTGTGCAGAAGATATCTATTTTTAATAAAATTCTAGCAATAAGATTGCTTAATACTGCTTTAAATTATTTGATTACTAATGTCTTTTTACAGAAGACTTTATTGTTACTGCTTTTTTCATAAGCCCAATGGTAAAGAGAATTTGATAGTTAATTTCAAAGAAAGTTAGACGTAGTTCATCAGGAAATTGAAAAAGAGACTATGAACCAAACCCAGGGATTCAAAGAGTATCTAAAATTTCTGAAGATGGTCAGAAAAGCAACTTCAGACAGTCTTGTAGAAATCTTTTCCCTTCCTGAAATATCTCCCATATTTGAAATTGTGATTTTTACCAGCTTATCCCTCCAAACGCTTTGTAACCCGCAGGCTGATACAGAGTCACACACTGCACTAGTTGTCATGTTGCTTTCATCTTCAAATGGAACATTTCTTCATCTTCGCTTATCTCTTATGACCTTAACATTTTTGAAGAATAGAGGCCATTTATTTGATAGAATGTCTGTCGATTTAGATTTGCCTGATTTTTATCTCATGAAAAGATTCAGGTAATGCATTTTTGACCGAAAAATACTGTGTTCATCTCAAGAGGTACACAGTTGATTTGTTCCATTGCTGTGACATTTTATCAACTAATTAAGGTGTTGTTTTCCAGGTTTCTCTACTCTAAAGTTGACTAAAAAGTATTTCATACTTATTAATTAAAACTATGTAGCAAATATTTATGGGAAGATACATCAAGACTGTATAAATATCTGGTTTCTTATCAAGCTTTTACTCGCTCATTTTAACATCCATATGATTCTTGCCTGAATTATTATCCTGATAATAGTCAAATGGTAATTTTCTAATTCCAGCATTCCTTCTATATTTATTAGCTGGCATTTGGCTATAATTAGTAGCTTTTTATTTCCCTGATTTATATATTCACTTATTTCTATCATAATGGACCCATGGATTCAGTTTTTAATCAATGGGTTATAATCTGTTACTATTGTTTATCTTGATGCTCAGATTTTCCCAGATTCAAGCTGGTGCCTATGTCCTTTGGACATGTTCCCATTGTTCTTTAGGTGCTTCCTTACTTTCTGGCACAGTAACATGTTTCAAGCTCAACTTATGCTTTTTCTGCTCTGGAATCAAATATCTTTGCAAGAAGCCCTGGTTGATTTTAATGGGGACTGGCATTTAGAAGACTGGCATTTTAATGGAGACCTGGGTACTAGGTGGGTCATTGCTTCTAGGATGTCACTGTTTCTAGCCTCTCAATGGACAGAGCAAGGAAATAGATGTATGTTTACCCGTGCACACATACACATGAACTCCTCCCTCCCTCCCTTCCAGCTTTCCTTCCTATCTAGTCTATCTCTACCTACAATTGTGATTTAATACCAATACCTCCAACTCTAGACCATCACCACTGACTTGAGGTTTCCCCATTTCCACATTTACAACTGCCTTATTCAACAGTGAGAAATCTGTCTCATTCTCCACAATATAACTTACTCTAGTTTCCTGCATGTAATCAACCTCCCAACCATGTGAACTGCCTCTTTCAGTCCAACCCACAGTTCCTGACCATGCAGATCACCTTCTCTTCCCTTTCCTGTCAGTCAACCAAGTGAAATCCTCAACCTGACCGCACCATCCATGCCATTCATGCCAGCAACACCATCTGAACTTCAAGCCAGCCAGGGTCTCATGGCCCAGCCCTACTGAACACAAAGTGCAGGTTCTCATGGCCCAGCCCTACTCTGCACAAAGTGCCTCCCAGCCAAATCCTTGGCCCTATTTGCATCTACTGAGTCCTAAACCCTCACAGACAAAAGGGCAGAATGCCATTTTAATGAATTTGAAAAGGCCTTACAACTTTTGCATATTTAAGAAAAAAGGAAAAAGAAAGAAAATTGTAATAAAAGGAAAGTAGAAAAAAAGGAAAAATAAAAGTTGTTGGAGATACAATAAATGCTTGTTACCTGCTCTCTACTCAGTCTGAGGGCAAGTAAATTATATTCATGTCTCTGTCAGTTTGGGCTGCTGTATAGCAAAATACCATAGAGTAGGTGGCTTAAACAGCAAACACTAACTTCTCAGAGTTGGAGAACAGAAGCCTGAGATAAGCATGTGGGCATGGTCAGGTTCTTGGTTAGAGCCCTTCTCTTAGTTGAAGAAAGGACTTCTTGTATCTTCACCATGTTGGGAGCAGAAAGGAAGCACACTCTCTTGTATCTCTTCCTATAAGGGCACTCATTCCATCATGGGGCTACACCACCAAAACCTCATCACCTCCCAGAGGCCCACCTCTCATGACTGTCACACGTTAGGGTTTCAGCATCAGAATCAGGCTGAAAGGGCTGGGATACAAACATTCAGTTCATTATAATTCCTAACCCTTAGGAAACTAACGCCTTGCAGGAGAGAAGAAAGTGTCTGTACTAAATATAAAACAATGTGGTAATTAGTATTCTAGGTATTGGAACATGGAATCAGGAGGAAAACGCAATGAATTCTTCCAGAGTAGGTCAGAGGACAGGTGCACTAGTGCCAATGAAGGGCAGACTGTACCCCAACCAGGAGTCCTTTAATCAGGTACAAGGTTAGGACTCACAGGGAACAGCCATGTCAAGTGGGGCCTAGTAACCAAGACATGCAAAGTCTTGTATGTTTTAAAATAATTGTTGGAATGGTATCTAAAATTCTTAGGATTAATAATAATCATCTGATGTGATTGCTTTTTAAAAAACAATTTTGGATATAATAGCTATTAAGTTAATAATATTGACTGTGTCTTTGAATTATAGGTAAACAGTTTGCATCTTCTGGAGCAAAGGGAGATTTGGTTGACAGTGACTGATGTCACCCTGCAAATGCAAGATGAGAATGGCTCTGGCCTCCCCAAAACCATGCCAGTCTGTGTGGCCTCCTCATGTGTGCTGGGCCAGGAAATCCTGGATGCGCTGGCTGGGGCTGCCTCTCACTACTTCCTCTTCAGGGACACTCTCCGAGACCAGGGTATGCTTTCTTCTTAACAGCTGTGATCTGGTGACCGATAGTGCTGTAAGGTGGCTCTGTGGCTTCCTGGATGCCTCTATCTTTCTCTGGAACTGCATCTACTGAGCCCTAAACCCTCACAAACAACGCTTCCTTCCCACACCCATGCATGTGTCTCTGGACAAAGCCAACTGCAAACACAGCATGTGCTGTAGAAGAGCCCATGATGCCTGTCCCGGGCTTTCATTAACCCTTGCTGTGGCCACCCTGCAGCACTCACATACTCTGTAACAAATGCCATTGGTTCACTAAAAGGCTGTCTGTTGGAGGCATGCTGTACTGGGTTAGAAGCCACTGCCTGGAGCATCACTTTTTAAAATAAAGAAACCTAGAATATTATAAACACTCTTAGATCGGCTAGCCCTTTTTTCTAGGAATCAAACTAGGATCCTGCCTAAAGTATATATATATTTTTTAATGTTATTGAGGTATAACTTGCGTACCACAAAATTCACCTTTTTGTTTTTAATTTGAAGATGTAATTGGCTTTATTAAGTGGTTCATGAATTGGATAGCATTCCTTCTTGCAAGCAGAAAGATGCTCCCAAAATTCACCTTCTAAACTGAGTTGGAATGTAGCATTTGTGTGCTTTTGCAGCTCTGCACACTGATGGCACTGAAGCTTCCTTCCTGCACCCATGCATGTGTCTCTGGACACAGTAGATGAGCCCCACAGCTCTGCCCCTTGACCCACATGACTCATGGGAGTCTGGCAAAGGACACTGTCTTTTACTGGTAAGAGAGCTCTTTTTTCCCTCAGTGCTTCAGTAATCTGAAGTGTTTCCATTGGCAGGTCAGATTGTTTGTGTTGAACGGACTGTACTCTTACTTCAGAAGCCCCCTTTGGTCATGGCCTCTGGGGCTTGCCCCCATGAGCTGATGGGCCCTGTGAAGCTTGATGAACTGGATTCTGTCACCCAGGTCAACTGCATTTGCAGTGTTCAAGGTGGGTAGTCAGTTGTGTCAGAAATGGTATTTTCTTAAATACCACACTCATTTGACATTCATGTATTCATTTATTTAACAAATATTTACCTGATGTGGTCCAAACACTGGATACATAAGGAGTATAATCTAGCCTCTGGGACTTATAGTCTGTTTAGAAAGATGTCAGTTATACACACAACCAAATATAGAACTGTAGTGTTCCAAGTGCCAACTGCCAGGACCTCACCTCGGCAGAGGGTGGGGACACTGAAGTCTCCCAGTTGGGCCGAGATCTGCAGGGTAGGAGAAAGCTAATTAGGTGAATGGGCAGGAGCAGGAAGGACATCTGGTGGGAAGAAGAGAGGACTTAAAAAGGCTGCTGACAGGACAGTGTGCAAGCACAGGGTCTGGAAGGAGGCAAGAAATGTGTCTGGATAGAAGTAGTGACTGGAGAGAGGCTGTAGGGGCCAGCCCTTGCCAGCAAGTGGGCAGCTCTGTCAGGAGTGTGCTCTGTCATCTCGGCAGAGAGATGGCATGGTCCAGTTTGCACCTCTGCACAGCAGAGTGGAGGGGCCAGGGCCTCAGGTGTAGCCAGCAGGTGGGCGAGGGTCAGGAAGAAAATCTGGAAGTGGATTTAGTCAGGAGAGAAACTGACATGTAGGTAATGAAATTATACAGAGGGGACAAGGCATATATGGCAGATGAGAACATACGACTATCTCTAGACTCTCACTCAGACAAGGCAGTGGTACTGCTGGTCAGTGAAGCAGACATGACAGAAGAAGCCAGCTTTGAGGGAACAGTATTAGTTCTGTCTTGTAGAGTTTAGGTGTCTTCTGATAATACATGAGGAGATATTTCAGTAACTGGTTGGATATATCAGTCTGAACCTGAAAATAACGGTAATATTTTTCTCTTTTAGTCTTAAAATTTTTTAGTGATAATAATACCATGTCCATTGGAACTAGAGAAAGGTGAAGAAAGAGAAAGAGAAACAACCTGTCACTATATACCTACTCTGCCTTACCCCATACACACAGGAGCCCACACATCTGCCCTCTGGAAGGGGCATTTGTGACCTTGCAAAACAGGATGGTTTGCTACACATTATTCTGTCACCTGCTTTCCCCTCTTAATACTCTAGTAGGGATGTCCATTCAGGTGGGAGGATAAAGGTCTAACCCAAGATTAATAGTTGCATAACACTAACTTTCCTCGTATGAATAAACTGTCCCTCTACTGATGGACATCAAATGTGTTCCTCTGTTTTTGCAGTTATAAACAAAGTTGAAAGAAACATCCTTCCCTGCATCAATCCTTACCAATTTCTACGCAGGAGGATTTCAGGGTCTTAGGATTCATATATATTTTTAACCAACTTTGTTGAGATATGACTTATATTAATACAATTCACACATTT
The DNA here is from genome assembly GCF_030020395.1 of Manis pentadactyla. Lineage (NCBI taxonomy): Eukaryota > Metazoa > Chordata > Mammalia > Pholidota > Manidae > Manis > Manis pentadactyla. The sequence continues at coordinate 88,677,354 of NC_080021.1, read as the reverse complement.
AAAATGTAGTATATTCACAGAATGTACAACCTTCACTACAATTTAATTTTATAACATTATCATAATCCCCAAAATACACACTCCCCTCATTGTCAGACATGCCTTATAATGAGCCCCCCAGTCTTCCCCACACCCTGGTGTTAGGAAAGCCCTGGTCTACTTTCTTTCTCTATAGATTTGCCTTTCTGGATATTCCACACACATGGAATCATATATAATGTAATCTTTCATGACTGGCCTCTTTCACTTAATATAATGTTTTCAAAGCCATCCATGGTGTAGCATGTAGCTGCTCTTACCTCTTTATGACTGGATATTCCACTCTAGATTTGCACATCTTGTTTATCTGTTCATCAGCTGATGGACTTTGGGTTGTTCCCACCTTTTTGACTATTGTAAATAGGGCTGCTAAGAGTATTTGTGCATAAGTTTTTGTCTGAACACCTGTTTTCAAATTTTGGGTATGTATTTATGAAATTGTCACGTCATGTGAGTAACCATGGATTTAACCTTTTTGAAGAAATGCTGGAGTGTTTTCCAAAGTGGCCACACAACTGTTGTGTATCCTTAATATTAAAAGATACTACAAAATTAATTTCCAAAAAGTAAGCAAAAATTTACACTTGCAATTCTTAGAATAATTTAAATCCAGAGTAATTTCTAAGAGGGCCTGTTTCTCCACCTGTACCCACCACTAGATTCCTGAATCTTTTTATGATTACTATGCACAGCAGTGATCCCCTTGTTGCTTTAATTCCCATTCCCCAGTCTGCTTGTGAGATGGAGAAAGAGGCCATTTGGATCTTCTCTTAGTGCCAGACGTAACTCAGGTCATGATTTGATGGAGAGAGTAAAGCATTGAAGCCCAGAAGTCCTGAAGAAAGGCAGCTCTGCAAGTCACCTGTTTTCTGGGCCCTCCATTTTCTCATCTATAAAGCAGGGATAATAGAAACAACCTTAAAACATTGTTGAGAATTAAATAAGAAAATGTACATGAGGTTTTGGGAGCTTGAAGCACTCATAAACTATAGTGGAGAAAATAGACATCTCAGTGCTTCCACGACAGACTCTGAGGGCTGGCCGAGGGCTGGAGGGCAGTAGATTGGTGGCCTTGAGACCCAGGCAGAGTTGCTGAAGGTAGAAGGGCATGAGAAAAAGAAACAGGTGCCAGGGGCAGTTGTAAAAGTTTATGTACTGTTGGAGAAGCAGGCTCTATGGGATGGGGCTCGTTCTGGCTGCTTCTTGCCCTGGCTATGCTCAAGAGGTTATATGCCCAGATTTTCATCTTAAATGAAGCAATCTGTCAGCAGTATAGATAGACCATGGTGCAAAGTGGGGCAGGAAGATGAATTGTGAGGCTATTTGGAAGAGTGCAGGTATAGGAAGGCCATACTGGGAGAGCATCCCAAGCAGGGTAGGTGTGCACAGCTGAGTGATCCCCAAGGGTTTGGGTGGTGAGGGCAGGGCACAGGACCAGGGTTCAGGTGGTGAGGACAGGGTGCATGCCCTCTGCCTGCACACAGTCTTCATCCCAAGCCTGCTGGCCTGTGGCACCTCACCAGGCTGACCTTCTCCATGCTGCCTGCTGCCTGCTTCCTTTTCATTCCCTGGAGTCTCTAGGAGCCCAGATTGGTCAAGGGCACAGTGCAGAGAGAAGGATAAGGGAGCTGCCCCCATCTGAAAGTCACTGCCATGTCCCCACACCAGTTAGGCAATAGGACCCTGTTATTGTGAGACCATAAGAACCGCCAATGGCACTGATTTATAAAAAAAATACATGTATCTGAACAGGGAGCTTCAAAGGGGTGTTTGAAACCTAACCCATTCTTAACTATTGCTAGTGAGGGCCACAGAGTTGCAAAAAAAGGAAATGTGCAGGTACTCATGGGAACAAGGAAAACCTGATTTTTCTAGTTTCTAAGGAACCTCATGTTAAAAACAAAACTTGTAGGAAGGACTAAACAAGATGGCGGTGTGATAAGTGAGGCAGAAACCTCCCAAACCACATATAACACAAACATACAGCAAATACAACGAATCATGAAAGAGTGACTGGAAAGAAGTCTGCAACACACAGCCTAATCTGGTGAGAAGAGAAGATGTCACAGAAAAGGATAAACTAGTAATGCTGCGATCCAGTAGGACCTTTAGCCCTTCCCCCACTGAAGCTCACTGACGGGAGGGAGAGAAAGAGAGTGGGGAGGGAGTAGAAGCCCAGGACTGCTAAATACCCACCATTGGAGATCTGTTCTGGAACCACAAACCCATATCATATGGTGCTGTGGAGATCTAAGGGGTTGGAAAGCAAATAAAGGCAGAATACTGAAGAGAGACTGAGATTCCAGCCACTTATGGAGAATAGGTACTCATAATGGGCTGCCCTGGGACAAAAGAAAGGCAGGCACTGTGAAAGACTTCCTAACAATGAGAGGGCTGTTAAAGGGGCAAGGACTACACAGAGGTTCCTGCTCAGGAGAAAGGATAGGTGGACAAAATTGTCGCAGCACAGTCAGCCCAACAGGTTGCCAACTCTCAGGAGCTTCACACGCTCCATCCCCCTGGCTCGCAAGGCAGTGCTGAGGCCCTCCACTGTGATATGCAGCCTGCTGTTCCTTCTGGCCAAAACTGGCTTACAAACCTGCTGCCCCAGCCATTGTGCCAGACCAGCTGGAGGACAGCCCTGCCCACAAAACCTACAAGGGCTTAGCATAGAAGCTTCTCCCTGCACACTCGTACCCCTGGCCATGTCAGTGGAAGCAGGCACTGTACCTGGGAAGCAGGAAAGAGCCGTTTCCTCCCAGCAGGCACTGGTGCCACTCACCTGGTTCCCGCCATTGCTCCAGGGGCTGAGCAGCTCCAAAGAATAGAGTTTATGGGCACCACAGGTCACCGCCTACATGAAGTTATTATTCCATAGGAATCACTAGAAATATGAAACAGCAAAAGAATCTGGTACAAACCAAAACCCCTAAAACACCAAAAAGAGGGCCAAGTGAAACTGAAATCAGTCTTCCTGATAAATATTTCAAAATAAAAATCATAAACATGCTCACGGAGCTACAGAAAAATATCCAAGACCTCAGGGAGAACTTCAAAAAGAGACAGAAACTGAAAAATTACAGTATCTGAGATGAAACATACAGTGGAGGGATTTAAAACAAGATTAGATAAGGTACAGGAAATGGAAAATTAAGCAGAAATTAGAGAACAGCAATACAAAGAAGCTGAGGCACAGAGAAAAGAGGATCTCTATGAATGAAAGAATAATGAGAGAACTGTGTGACCAATACAAATGGAACAATATTCAAATTATAGGAGTACCAGAAGAAGAAGAGAGAAAAAAGAGATAGAAAGTGTATTTGAGAAGATAATTCCTGAAAACTTCCCCAGTCTGGGGAAAGAAATAGTCTCTCAGGCCATGGAAGTGCACAAATCTCCCAAAACAAGGGACCCAAGGAAGACAACACCAAAACATAATAAAATGGCAAAAATCAAGGACAAGGAGAGAGTATTGAAAGCAGCCAGACAGAGAAAAAAGATCATATACAAAAGAAAACCAATCAGGCTATCATCAGACTTGTCAGCAGAAACTTTACAGACCAGAAGGGAGTGAAATGATATATTTAATGCAGTGAAACAGAAGCAGCAAGATTATCATTTAAATTTGAAGCAGGGATTAAACAATTTCCAGATAAGCAAAAGTTAAGGGAATTTACCTCCCACAAACTGTCTCCACAGTGTATTTTGGAGGGACTGCTATAAATGGAAGTGCTCCTAAGGCTAAATAGCTGTCACCAGGGAAAATAAAACCACAGTAAAGGAAGTCGACCAATTAATTACTAAGCAAATGCAAAATTAAATCAACTACCCACAAGGTCAGTCAAGGGATATTCAAAGAGTACAAAATATGATACCTAATATATAAAGAGTGGAGGAGGAAGAAAAAGAAGGGAGGAAAAAGAAAGAACCTTTAGATTGTGTTTGAAATAGCATAATAAGCCCATTAAGTTAGTCTGTCAGATAGTAAAGAAGCCGCCCTTGAGCCTTTGGTAATGATGAGTCTAAAGTATGCAGTGGCAATAAGTACATCTATTTCGATAAACACCCTAAATGTAAATGGTCTGAATGCACCAATCAAAAGACAGAGAATTACAGAATGGATAAAAAATACAAGACTGATCTGTATGATGCTGTCTGCAAGAGACTCACCTCAAACCCAAAGACATACACAGACTACAAATGAAGGTATAGAAAAAGAAATTTCATGCAAATAATAGGAAGAAAAAAGCAGGAGTTGCAGTACTTGTATCAGATAAAATAGACTTTAAAACGAAGAAAGTAATGAGACAAAGAAGGACATTACATAGTGATAAAGGGATGAGTCCAACAACAAGAGGCTATGACCATTAGAAATATCTCTGCACCCAACATAGGAATACCTACATATGTGAAACAAATACCAACAGAATTAAAGGGGGAAATAGAATGCAATGCACTAATTTTAGGAAACTTCAACACACCACTCACTCTGAAGGGCAGATCAACCGGACAGAAAATAAGGACAGAGGCACTGAACAACACATTAGAACAGATGGACCCAACAGACATCTACAGAACACTCTACCCAAAAACAGCAGGATTCACATTCTTCTCAAGTGTACATGGAACATATTCCAGAATAGATCACATACTAGGTCACAAAAAGAGCCTCAGTAAATTCAGAAGGATTGAAATTGCTCCAACCAGCTTCTCAGACTACAAAGGTATGAAATTAGAAATAACTTATGCAAAGAAAGTAAAAAATCCCACAAACATGGAAGCTTAAATACATGCTCCTAAATATTCAATCGATCAATGACCAAAAAATCCAGAGATTTAGTAATATAAGGAGACAAATGAAAACAACAACTCAGCAGCCCATAACCTGTGGGATACAGCCAAGGCAGTTCTAAAAGGAAAGTATATAGCAATATAGACCTACCTCAAGAAACAAGAACAATCCCAAATGAACAGTCTAAACTCAGAATTAATGAAACTAGAAAAATAAAAATAAATGAGGACCAAAGTCAGGAGGAGGGAAATAATAAAGATGAAAGCAGAAATAAATTAAATTGAGAAGAAAAAAACAGTATAAAGAATCAATGAAACCAGGAGCTGGTTCTTCGAGAAAATTAAAAAGATAAGCCCTTAGCCAGACTTATCAAGTGAAATAGTCTATACAACTACATAAACAGAATCAGAAATGAGAAAGGAAAATCACTACAGACACCACAGAAATACAAAGAATTATTGGAGTATAGTATGAAAAATTATATGCTAATAAATTGGATAACCTAGAAAAAATGGACAAATTCCTAGAAAGATACAATCTTCCAACACTGACCCAGGAAGAAACAGAAAATCTGAACAGACCAATTACCAGCAATGAAATTGAATTCGTAATCAAAAAAATACCTGAGACCAAAATGCCTGGACCAGATGGTTTCACCATTGGATTTTATCAAACATTTGGAGAAGACATAATATCCATCTTCCTTAATGTTTTCCAAAAAGTATAAGAGGAGGGAATGCTTCCAAACACAGTCTATGAGGCCGTCATCACTCTAATACCTAAACCAGACAAAGACACCACAAAAAACGAAAATTGCAGACCACTATCCCTGATGAACATAGATTCAAAAATCCTCAACAAAATATTAGCAAACCAAATTCAAATATATATCAAAAAGATCATCCATGATGATCAAGTAGGATTTATTCCAGGGATGCAAGGATGGTACAATATTAGAAAATCCGTCAATATCATACACCACATCAACAAAAAGAATAACAGAAATCACATGATCATCTCCATAGATGCTGATAAAACATTTGACAATATTCAACATCCATTCATGATAAAAACTCTCAACAAAATTGGTATAGAGGGCAAGGACCTCAACATAATAAAGGCCGTAAATGACAAACCCACAACCAACATCATACTTAACAGCGAGAAGCTGAAAGCTTTTCCTCTAAGATTGGGAACAAGGCATGGATGCCTACTCTCCCCACTTTTATTCAACATAGTTCTGGAGGTCCTAGCCACAGCAATCAGACAACACAAATAAATGAAAAAGGCATCCAGATTGCTAAAGAAGTTAAACTGTCACTGTTTGCATGTGACATGATATTGTACATAAAAAACCCTAAAGAATCCACTCCAAAACCACTAGAACTAATATCTGAACTCAGTAATGTTGCAGGATACAAAATTAATACACAGAAATCTGTAACATTCCTATATACTAATGATGAACTGGCAGAAAAAGAAATCAGGAAAGCAGTTTCATTTACAACTGCATCAAAAAGAATAAAATACCTAGAATAAACCTAACCAAGGAGGCGAAAGACCTATACCCTGAAAACTGCAAGACACTCATGAGAGAAATTAAAGAAGACACCAATAAATGGAAATTCATCCCATGCTCATGGATAGGAAGAATTAATATTGTCAAAATGGCTTTCCTTCCTAAAGCAATCTATAGATTTAATGCAATCCCTTAAAATATGAACAGCATTCTTCAACAAGCCAAAATAAATAGTTCTAAAACCCATATGGAACCCCAAAAGACCCCAAATAGTCAAAGCAATCCTGAGAAGGAAGAATAAAGCTGGGGGGATTATACTCCCCAACTTCAAGTTCTACTACAAACCCGCAGTAATCAAAACAATTTGGTACTGGTGCAAGAACAGATCCATAGATCAATGGTACAGAATAGAGATCCCAGATATGAACCCACACATACATGGCCAAATAACATGAAGGAGCCATGGACATACAATTGGGAAATGACAGCCCCTCAACAGCTGGTGTTGGCAGAACTGGACAACTACATGTAAGAAAATGAAACTGGATTACTGTCTAATGCCATACACAAAAGTAAACTCAAAATGTATCAATGACCTGAATGTAAGTCATGAAACCATATAACTCATAGAAGAAAACATAGGCAAAAATCTTTTGAATATAAAAATGAGCGATTTTTTCCTGAACACATCTCCTCGGCAAGGGAAACAAAAGCAAAAATGAACAAATGGTACTATATCAAACTACAAAGCTTCTGTACAACAAAGGACACCATCGGTATAACAGAAAATCACCCTACTGTATGGGAGAATATATTCATATTCATATCCGATAAGGGGTTAACATCCAAAATATACAAAGAACTCACATGCCTCAACACCCAAAAAGCAAATAATCCGATTAAAAAAGGCACAGGATCTGAACAGACCCTCTCCAAAGAAGAAATTTGAATGGCCAACAGGCACATGAAAAGATGCTCCAGTTCGCTAAATATCAGGGAAATGCAAATTAAAACCACAATGAGATATCACCTCACACGAGTTAGGATGGCCAGCATTGTAAAGACTAGGAACAACAAATACTGGCAACGATGCATAGAAAGGGGAACCCTCCTACACTGCTGGTGGGAATGTATATACTTCAACCATTATGGAAAGCAATATGGAGGTTCCTCAAAAAACTAGAAATAGAAATACCATTTGACCCAGGAATTCCACTCCTGCTAATTTACCCAAAGGAAACAAGATCTCAGATTCAAAAAGACATATGCACCCCTATGTTTATTGCAGCACTATTTATAATAGCCAAGACATAGAAGCAACCTAAGTGTCCATTAGTGGATGAATGGATACAGAAGATGTGGTACATATATACAATGGAATATTATTCAGCCATAGAAAGAAAACAAATCCTATTATTTCCAACAACATGGATGGAGCTAGAGAGTATTATGCTCAGTGAAATAAGGAGGTGGGGAAAGACAAGCAGCACATGATTTCCCTCATATCTTTCTATGTTGATGGACAGTGACTGAAATGGGGTATGTTGAGGGGAACTTGATAACATGAGTTAATGTGATAACCACAGTTTTACTCATGTAAAACCTTTAGAAGATTATATATCAATGATACCTTAATAAAAAAACTTGTAGGTGAAATTTTTGAGAACATAAAATTAACCATTTTGAAGTGAGCCCTTATGTGGCACTTAGTATTTTCAAAACATTGTGCAGTAGCCTCCTATTGTATACATATTTTTGACACCTCAATGCCTTAATAAACAAAGTGACATTCTATTTTTTAATAATAACTTAATTGAGATATACTTCACATACCATATAATTCACCCTTTTAAAGTATTCAACTCAGTGGTTTCTAGTGTGTTTATACGGTTGTGCAAGTATCCCCACTAACTAGTTCCAGAATATTTTCATCACCCCAAAAAGTATCCCCATGTCCGTTTGCAGTCACTGCCCATTCTGCCCTATCCCAGCCAATCCTACTTAATCGTCTGTCCTTGTGGATTTGCCTATTCTGGACATTTCATATGAATGGAATGATATAATATGTTATTTTGTCTTCTGCTTTCAGTTAGAACTTTTCTAAGATTGTTCCACATTACATTTATCAGTACCGGATTCCTTTTTAGGGCTGAATGTTCCATTGTATGAATATACCATTGTTTCTCCATTCATCAACTGTAGTCCATTTTTTAATATTATGAATAATGCTATGAATGTTGTAAACCTTTTGAGCGGACATATATTTTCTATTCTTTTGAGTGTATTCCTGTTTTTATTTAGTTTTCATGTGGATACTGTGAAATCATTCTGACAAGTGTGAAGTGGTATCTCACTGTGATTTTGCTTTACATTTCCCTGATGATTAGTGATGTTGAGCATCTTTTCATGTGTCTCTTTCATTTGTATGGCTTCTTTAAAAAAAATGTCTGTTCAGTAACTCTGCCCTTTTTTAAATCAGATTATTTGTGGGGGTTTTTGGTGTTGTATGAGTTCTTAATGTATTTTGAGTATTAACCCCTTTTTGGATATTCATTTGCAAATATATTCTCCTATTCAGTAGGTTGCTCTTTCAATTTATTGACAGTTTCCCTTGTGCAGAGCCTTTTAGTTTGATGTAGTCCCACTTACTTATTTTTGCTTTTTTTCTTTTGCTGGGGAGACATATCCAGAAAAAAAATTGTTAATGCTGACATTCAAGAGTTTACTCCCTGTGTTTTCTTCTGGGAGTTTTATGGTTTCAAGTCTTACATTTAGGTGTTCAATTCATTTTGAGTTTATTTTTGTGTGTGATATAAGACAGAGGTCTAGTTTCAGTCTTTTGCATGTAGCTGTCTACTTTTTCCAACAGCATTTATTAAAGAGACTATCATTTCCCTATTTTATATTCTTGCCTCCTTTATCATATATTAATAGAAAAGTATGGATTTATTTTTGGGCTCCCTATACTTTATCATTGCCCTATGTGTCTTTTGGTCCAGTACCGTACTGTTTTGGTTACTATTTATTTGTGGTATAGTTTGAAATTTGGGAGCATGATATCTTTACCTTTGTTCATCTTTCCCAAGGTTACTTTGGCTGTTTGGGGTCTTTTCTAATTCAGTACAAATTTTAGGATTAGTTTTTCTTGTTCTGTGAAAAATGCCATTGGCATTTTGATAGGGATTGCACTGAATCTGTAGATTCCTTTGGGTAATATGGACATTATTACAATATTAATTCTTCCAATCCATGAGCATGGAAATAAATCTTTACATTTATTTTTGTCATCTTCAGTTTCTTTTATCAGTGTCTTATAGTTGTCAGAGTAGAGGTCTTTCTTCTCCTTGGTTAAATTTATTCCTAAGTATTTTATTCTTTTTCTGATGCAATTGTAAGTAGAATTGTTTTCTTAATTTCTCTTTCTGCTAGTTCATTATTAGTGTGTAAAAACAGAACAAATTTCTGTATATTAATTTTGTATGCTGCAGCTCTACCAAATGCAGTTATTAATTGTTAGAGTTTTTTTGGTGGACTCTTCAGGTTTTCTATATATAATACCATATCATCTGCAAACAGTGACAGTTATACTTCTTCCTTACCAATTTGGATGCTGTCTATCTCTTTTTCTTGTCTGATTGCTGTGGCTAGTACTCCACTACTATGGTGAATTAAAGTAGTGACAGTCTTGTTTCCTTTTCATATTTCTGATCTTTGAGGAAAAGCTTTCAGCTTTTTGCCATTGAGTATGATGTTTGCTGTGGGTTTGTTGTTTATGGCCTTGATTATGTTGATGTATATGCATGTACTTTATTGAGATTTTTTATCATAAATGGATGTTGAATTATGTCAAATGCTTTTTCTGACCTGCTGAATGATCATATGGTCTTTATTGTTCTTTTTTTTAATGTGCTGTCATATTGATTAATTTGTGGATACTGAACCATCATTGCATCCCTGGAATGAATCCCACTAATTTGTGGTATGATTCTTTTAACATATTGTTGAATTTTGTTTGCTAATATTTTGTTGAGGATTTTTGCATCTATGTTCATCAAGATATTGGTCTGTAATTTTCTCTTATTGTGGTGTCTTTGTCTGGTTTTGGTATCAGCGTGATGCTGGCATCATAGATTGAAGTTGTAAAATTTCCTTCCTCTTCAATTTTTTGAAATAGTTTGAAACGGATAGATGTTAACTCTTTAAATGTTTGGTAGAATAATTCTGAGAAGCTATCTGGTTCTGGAATTTTGTTTGCTGAGAGGTTTTTAATCACTAATTCAATTTCATTACTAGTAATCAGTCTGTTCAAATTTTTGGTTTCTTCCTAGCTCAGTCTTGAAAGATTGTATGTTTCTAGAAATTTATCCATTTCTTCTAGATTTTTCTATTTGTAGTAATACAATTTTTCATAATAGCCTCTTATAGTCATTTTTATTTCTACAGAGTCAGTTGTAACTTCTTCCTTTCTGATTTTATTTGAGTCCTCTCTTTTCTTAATTAGTCTAGCTAAAGGTTTATCAATTTTATTTATGTTTTCAAAGAACCTGTTGATCTTTTCTTTTGTTGTTTTGTTTTGGTTTGGGTTTTGGGGTTTTTTTTAAGTCTGTATTTCATTTGTTTATTCTCTGATCTTTATTATTTCATTCATCATACTTTGTTCTTTTTCTAATTCCATTACACGTAAAGTTAGATTTTTATTTGAACCTTTCTCTTTATTATTTGTGTGTCTATTACAGGTTTTCGGTTTGTTGTTACCATGAGGTTCATATATAACACTATGAGTATATAACACTCATATATAACACTGCTATATATAGCAGTCCATTTTAAGTTAATGGTCAGTTAAGTTCAAACACATTTTTAAAGCACTGCATTTTTACTGCCCACCACTACCACATTTTTGTTTTTGAATTCATGTCCTACATCTTTTTATTTCATTTTGTGTATCCCTTAAGTAACTGGGAACACAGTTGATTTTACTACTTTGTCTTTTAAGCTTCATACTAGCTTACAAGTGGTGAATCCACTTACTTAAAAAAGATATTTGATGTTTTCTTTTAATACAGAAACATTGGAAAACCTAAAAGGTCCTTCCTAGGAGAGCTCAGTGTGAAGGTTATCTGTGGTGTGAAGGGAGGAAGTGAGTACCAGGTAGAGGTGGCCTGCAGGCACAGAGATGGCACTGAACATGGGTACCATTGGTTTGTTAATCAGAAGTTCTGCAACAAGTCAGTTAATAAATGTCCTAGGAACCCCAGGTTGCTCCAGTGACCTGAGCAGGGAGGCAACCTCTCCATCCTAAGTGTCGTAGAAGGGCTTTAAATGCCAGTCATTTCCAGCCAGTCCCACCACATTCAGAAAAGCCAGTAGCAGGGGGATTCACCTTCTCTGAGAAGACACAGCCAGCCAGGGCACTAGATTGACCAGGGGAGAGTGCTCTGGGAGCAAGCTAGAGTGGATAAGGCCAGAGTCCCCACACCCAGGGGAACCAGTGCCCCTATACCTGGGCAAGCCAGGCTTTATTCTTCCTATCGTGCAGTTCTTTTGGTTTTAACAAATGCATCATATCATGTAGTACAGTATCCTACAGAATAGTCTCAAAGTCCTAAAAAATCCCCTGTGCTCTACCTGTCATGTCTCCCTCCTCCCCTCGCACTTCAAAAACCTGGCAATTACTGGTCTTCTTACTGTTTCCAGTTTTGCCTTTTCCAGAATGTCAGATTGTTGAAATCACACAGTAGATAGCCTTTTCAGATTGGCTTCTTTTACTTAGCAATATGCATTTAAGATTGGTTTCTCTGTGTCTTGGCTTGGTTTGATAGTGCATTTGTTTTTAGTGCTGAATAATATTCCACCATCTGGATGTTCCATAGTTTAGTTATGCATTCACCTACTGAAGGACATCTTTGTTGCTTCTGTGTCTGGGCAGTTATGAATATGGCTGTTATAAATATTCATGTGTGGACTTTTTTGTGGATATGTTTTCAACTCATTTACATAAATACCAATGAGTGCAATTGTTGGATCATATGGTAAGACTATGTTTAACTTGGTGAGAAATTGCCGAACTGTGTTCCAAAGTAGCGTAGCTATTCCATTTTGCATTCCCATCAAAAGTGAATATAAGTTCCTGTTGTTCCACATCTTCACCAGCATTTGGTGTTCTCAGTGTTTTAGATTTTTGCCATTCTAATAGGTGTGCAGCAGTATTGCATTGTTTTAATTTGCAGTTCCCTAATGACATATGATGTTGAACATCTTTCCATTATATTTATTTTCCATCTGTATATCTTCTCTGGTAATGGACCATGAAGGTCTTTGGCCCATTTTTTATTTTTTATTGTTTAATTTTTAATTTTTTTAATTTTGGTATCATTAATCTACAATTACATGAGCAACATTATGTTTACTAGACTCCTTTGGCCCATTTTTTAATTGGGTTGTTTATTCTCTTATTGTTGAGTTTTAAGAGTTCTTTGTATATTTTGGATAACAGTCTAATGTCTTTTGCAAATATCTTCTCCCAGACTGTGCTCCATCTTTTCATTTTCTTAGCGGTGTCTTTTGCAGACCAGAGTTTTAATTCCAATGAAGTCCCAAACCCAAGGTCATCCAGATTTTCTCTAGGAGTTTTATAGATTTTCATTTTACATGTATGTCTGTGATCCATTTTGAGTTAAATTTTGTGAAAAGTGCAAGGTCTTTTCCTAGACACATTTTTTTCCATGTGGATATCCAGTTGTTCCAACACTGTTGAAAAGACTATCCTTTCTCCATTGCATTGTTTTCATTCCTTTATCAAAGATTGTTAACTGTACTTATTTGAGTCTACTTCTGGGCTCTTCTGTTTCATCGATTATTTGTTCTTTCACCAATACCATACTGTCTCGATTATGGTAGCTCTGTGTATATCTTGAAGTTGAGTAGTGTCAAGTCCTCTAACTTTGTTTTTATTCTTCAATATTGTCTTGGGTATTCTAGGTCTTTTGCATTTCCATATAAACTTTAAAATCAGTTAATACATATCCGCAGTTTAACTTGCTAAGCTTTTGATTAGGATTGTGTTGAATCTGTAGATCAACTTAGGAAAATTTACATCTTAACACTATTGATTCTTCCTAACCATGAACCTGAATATTTCTGTTAATTTAAATCTTTGATTTCTTTCAGCAGTTTTGTAGTTTTTTCATATAGATCATGTACATATTTTGTTACATTTATACCTAAGTATTTCATTTATTTTACTGCTAATTAAATGGTGTTGGGTTTTAATTTCAAATCCCATTCGTTCTTTGCTAGTATATAGGAATGCAATTGACTTTTGTATTTAGCCTTATATCTTGCAACCTTGGTACAGTCACCTTGTGGTTCTAGTTCTTTGTTGATTCTTTGGGATATTTACATAGATAATTATGTCATCTGTGAATAAGGACAGTCCTTTTTCTCTCAATCCATATACCTTTTATTTCTTCTTGTTGCCTTAATTTTATTAGCTGGGACTTTTGATACTATGTTGAATAGAAATTGTGAGAAGGAACTTTTTGCTCTGTTCCTGATCTTAAGGGGAAAGCATCTACTTTCTTACCATTAAATATGATGTTAGCTGGAGGGGTTTTATTTATTTATTTACTGTTGCATCTGCTAAAGATTTTTCTACACTTTATTCTACACGTTGAAAAGAAAAATTGGCTCACTTGTCCTTTTCCTGCACTGTATAGTTGTTTCTGTACTTTGTATTGTTAAAATTCATAATATTCTGTTCTGTAACCATAATTAAACCTTCTACATTTTGTCTATAGGTTGATTTTCAAAGATGAAAACCAAAAAATGCTATTTTTATTAGTATTATATAAATATTTCATGCTGAACAGGAAAATAGTATGCCACAGTTCTATTTCCTTTTTTGTATGATTTTTTTTCATAGAGATTTATACTGACCTTTATTTTCCTTTTATTGCCTGCCATGCACCCCAGTTTTTTTCCATATTCCCAAAACTGGTGGCAAATCATTGAAGTTATTCTTTTCCTTGTAATTTTCCTTCTGGAGCCTTCTGTTCCTCTGAACCAGGGGGTTCAGGCTAGTTGCCCTGCTCTCCACTATTGTCATGAGGCTCTCCTTATTTCTCATTTAGGTTGATTCACTGTTTCTTAAGTCACATGACTTCTTTATTGGTTTGTTCCAACTGTAGGTTTTTTTATTGATATTCTTTATCAAAGTGAGGAAGTTCTCCTCTATTCCTAGATTACTGAGAGTTTTATTGTGAATGGATGTTGAATTCTGTCAACACTTTTACTACATCTTTGATATGATTATGTGATTTTTCTTCTTTAGTCCGCTGATATGATACTTATATTAATTGTTTTTTTAATATTGAGCCAGCCATATATACCTGGAATAAAGTTCATTTGGTCATGGTATAATTTTTTTTATGTAGTTGGGTTAGATTTACTATTTTGTTAAAGACTTTTATGTCTATGTTCATGAGAGATAGTGTTCTGTAGTTCTCCCTTTCTTGTAATGTCTTTATCTGATTTTAACATTAGGTTAATACTCTCTTCACATTTGTATTTAGCCTTGAATCTTGCAACCTTGGTACATTCACTTTGTGGTTCTAGTTCTTTGTTGATTCTTTGGGATATTTACATAGAAAATTATGTCATCTGTGAATAAGGACAGTCCTTTTTCTCCCAATCCATATACCTTTTATTTCTAGTCCCTCTATTTTTATTTTCTGAAAGAGATTCTAAGAGATTGCTCTAATTTCTTCCTTAAATGCTTGGCAGAATTCACCACCTGTGATTGGTACTGTTTTGGAAGATTATGAATTATTGGTGCAATCTTTTTAATGGATATATCTAGTCAGATCATCTACTTCTTCTGTGAACTTTGCTACATTGTGTATATCAAGGAATTGGTCCATTCTACCTAACTTACCAAATTTGGAAGCACAGAGTTGTTCACAACCTTCCTTTATTATCCTTTTAATGTCTTTGGGCTCAGTAATGATGCCTCTTCCATTTGTGATACAAATAATTTGTTTCTTCTCTCTTTTATTCCTGGTTAGCCTAACTAAAAATTTATCAATTTTTACTGATCTTTTAAAAGAATCAACTTTTGGGTTTCCTGATATTCTCTATTGATTTCCTGCTTTCAATTTCATTTATTTCTGCTCTAATATTTGTTATTGTTTATATTCTCTTTACTTTGGTTTTAATTTGCTTCTTTTTTTCTTGTTTCCTAAGATGAAAGCTCAGATTATCAATTTTAGATATTTTCTAATATGTGAGTTCAGTGCTGTAACTCTCTAAACACAACTTTTGCTGCATCCCACAAGTTTTGATGCATTTTGTGTTCATTTAATTCAAAATACCTTTTAATTTCTCTTGAGAGTTCTTCTTTGACCCATGTGTTATTTAGAAGTGTGTTGTTTAATCTCCAGATATCCTGGGATTTTCCATCTGTCTTTATTTATTGAGTTCTCTTTAACTCCATTGTGATCTAAGAGCATACTTAGTATGCTTCCTATACTTTTAAATGTGTTGAGATGTGTTTTCTGGCCCATTATGTGGTCTGTCTTGATGAATGTTCCATTTGAGCTTTAGAAGAACATTTATTCTGCTGTTGCTGGATGAAGTATTCTCTAAATGTCAGTTAGAGCCAATTGACTGGTGGTGCTGTTCAGTTCACTGTACATCCCTGCGATTGTGTGCCTGTGGATTGGTCAGTCACTGATAGGGGGTGTTGAGGTCTCCAAACATAATATATAAAATGTAACATGGCTTCTTTATCTCTCCTTGCAGTTCTGTCACTTTGTTTCATATATTTAAACAGTCTGCTGTTAGGTGCACACACATTAAGGATTGTTTCATCTTCTTGGTGAGTTGACCCCTCCGTCATTTAAGGCCTTTCTCTATCCCTGATCATTTTCCTTGCTCTGAAGTCTGTTCTGTGTGAAATGAATACAGCTATTCTAACTTTTTTCTCTTATTAGTGTTAGCATTGGGTATATCTTTTTCCATCACCTAACTCTTTTAATCTTTATGTGCCTTTATATTTGAAATGGTTTCCTGTAAACAACAAAGTTGGCTGTCAATTTTTGTCCACTATGTTAGTCTCTTTTAAGTTGTGTATTTAGACCACTCACATTCAAAGTGAATATTTGTATAACTGGATTAGTATGTATCATATAACTGTTTTCTACTCATTGCTCTTGTTTCTCTTTTTGTCATCTATTCTCCTACCTTTTCTCACTTTAAGTGAGCATCTCATATGGTTCCATTTTCTCCTCTCTTAGCATATCACTTAGACTTCTTTAAATTTTTTTAGTGATTGCTGTAGAATTTGCAGTACATACTTAAAGCCAATCAAATCCGCTTCTAAGAACACTGTCCTGCTTCATGGGAGGGGCAAATAACTTATAGTGATATTCTTAATTCCTCCCTTCCATCCTTTGTAATATTGCTGTCATTCACTTCACTTACCTTTCACTGAACACACTGTTATTATTTTTTAAGCAAACTATTATCTTTTAGATCAATTTAGAAAACAAATGTAAAAGATTTTATTTTACCTTCATTTATTCCTTCTCTAATGCTCATCCTTTATGTAGACCTATGTCGTTTTCCTTCACATATCCTCATTGTAATGTAGAGTTCCCTGTGGGTCTCTGAAGCTGTCCTGCAGGCCTGCAGGTAGGTCAGGTAGTGATGTAAACAAACTGTTACCACAGTGCAGACAGATTCTCTGATAAACACCCATTAACTAAGGATTAGGAGAAAACAAAGCCCTGACTGCAAAATAGCAGAGATTGGCTCAGCCTCCCATGCAGAAGAGTCCCAGCCAAGGCAGAGGCTGGGGCCCCCACTAGTTTCCACTGATGGATAAGGGACAGAGGCTCCCTGCTCTGCCTCCAGCCAGCTGTGGGTTTGCCCAGGTCTGACTCCATCACATCCATGCAAGGCTGGAGTCCTTACTGCTCTGTGATGTAACAACAGCATACGGCCCTTCCAGGACCTCCCCTTGCCCTCCTAGGCCTGTCCCGGTCCCAGAAAGTTGAGTGGTGGCTTTCCAGAGCACAGCCGCAATCAGGCTCTTTCACCATCTGCAGGAAATCAGTGCTAGGAATTGGGCAGCTCTCAGCAGCAGCTGAATCAGCTGGGCATTAAGGTTTCTAGCAGCAGTGTGGACCTTGCTGAACATTGGGCATTTCCCCTGAACAGGGCTTGAATAAACTTAGTCAGCCCTGGGAGCCAGTCTGAGAATGACATTGTCCACCTGCACAGAGGAAGGCTTTAAGCACTCCTAGAAAATGCAGCCTACATGAAGGCCTTCTCATCTCCTCACTACCCCAACATCAGCTCCCAGAGTATGCAGGGACTTCTTATCCATTTATTTTGGCAGTGAAAAAGTCCTGTAGCATTGATTTTTGTCTTCCTTGCATTGCTCCCCGGTTCCTCCCCCACTGCTTGCCAGCGCTTGGATATGGATGCAGCAAGCACACATTTTATATCCCATGTCTCCTCAGGAAGGGTAGGAGGGTCCTGCTGCAAACCAGGTTTAAGCCTCTTAACTAGGAGAAAACTTTCTGAAACCCAACTTCTTCCAGTCAGTAAAAAGGGGGAGGAGGGTGTGGCAGAGTATTAAAAGTCACTGAAGAAAATTTTGAACCAGGGTTACAGTTCCAGGATATCTTAGACTGCCCAGAGCACATGGCTGCCATGGGCCCCTGCTGGACAGGAAGCACTGTGCTTCCAGGGAGGAAGGCCTGAAGCATTTCCCACAGGATCCTGTGAAAGAACCTTTTTTAAAAGATGTTCTAATAAATGTGATACACCTTTCCCAAACCTAATTACAACAATTTCTGTAAATAAGACAAGGAAAGTAAAGATTTTTAATAGTAAATTGCAGCCAGGGGATGAATTTGGCATCACAATCCCCAAACTCTAATGAAAATTGGTTATCTTATGATACTCATTTTAGTGAATGTTCCAGATACTAACAATTTAATAGTACACTTCCCAGCCTTGCCTTGAAATTCATTTAGGGTTGCCAGAGGGATTTCCAACAGTGTGCAGACCCCAGATGAAAAAAATTTCTTCAACTTGTTTCTTGTTCCCTGTTGGAAGGAAATTGCTTAATCCCACATAAATGTAAATGCTATTAACAACCAAAGGTACCTTGGGGAGAAGGGACTAGCTTGGTAGCCATCTTCTTTTCATTCATTATCAGATGCCTACCAACTACTGCTGTGTGCTGGGCATGCAGATCCCTGGGACAGGAGCCCATTTCTCCCTCTTGGCCCTACTTAGCTCCTGCCTGTTATGAAGTAATCGACACTTCTTTCTGGCTGTATTATAAGCTCTTACTGACTTTACTTTTCATCCCTTTGATTCAATTTTGATTAGATTTGCAAGGACAATGAAATTAGCTGGGGCAGCCTTTCAAAATCAAGATCTATTATTTCCGTTTCTAAGAAGTCATTCAAGTATGCATCACATGAATGCATTTTGATAAATCAAGCCAACTTAGTTGTCATATTTCTGTTTTATCCTCTACAGATAAATTTTTTCCTAATGCTTGTTCTAATAAAAGTGGTGAAGATGACTCTTCTGTATTTCTGGGAACTTAGGTCACATCTTACATTTTTTCAAATGTCTAGTTTTCACCACTTTCAACAAGGATAGTCTGTGATTTGTCATTATACCTAGATGCTATCTATAATACTTCACATTCCAAGGAAATTAGAGACCATCTCAATCCCATTTTTAAAATTCCACTTCCCTTGTAAGGTCAAGTCTTAAATCCCCAGAAGACCCTCAAAGATCATGTCTGCCATCTTCACAGCTGTGTCACCTCCCTTTTCTTTATGCCTATCTGGCCACCAGCCCCACCTCAGCGTGGGGTCAGCCTGTGTCCCCACTGCCCACCTGCAGCCCCACCTCACGACTCTTTCAGGAAGCCTTCCCTGATCCTCAGGCCAGTCTAGATAGCCTCCCTTCTGCACTTCTGGGGTATCTTTTCCATTTCTCAATTGAGCATTTATTTCATGGTACTTTTTAAAACTAGATTATCTTTTAGAACAGCTTTAGGCTTATAACAAAATTGAACAGAAGATACAGAGATTTTCCATATACTCCCACCTCAAGACATACACACCCTCCTCCCATAAACATTCCCACACGATGGTTCGTTTTTTACAACTGATGAACCTACACTGACACATCGCCATCACCCAGAGTCTACACCTAACAATCCCCTGTTCTTCTTTCCTCCCCCTTCACATCTGGCACTGACAGATTTCTGTACTGTTTGTATTAGTTTTGCTTTTTCCAGAATGTCATGTCATTGGAATCATACAGCATATTACTTTATCTTATTTTTCAAACTGGCTTCTTTAAGCAATATACTTAACATTCCTCCATGTCTTTTCATAGCTTGATAGCTCATTTCTTTTTAGCACTGGATAATACTCCATTGTCTGGATGGACCATAGGTTATCCACTCACCTACTGAAGGACATCTTGATTGCTTCCAAGTCTTAGTGATTATGAATGGAGCTACTATAAACATCTGTGTGCAGGGTCTTGTGTGGACATAGGTTTTCGCCTCCTTTTGGTAAATACCAAGGAGCACGACTGCTGGGTCATATGGTAAGACTATGCTGGGCTGGGCTTTTAAGAAACTGCCAAACTGCCTTGCAAAGTGACTGTGGCATTTTGCATTCCCACCAGCAGTGAATGAGAGTTCCTTTTGCTCCACGACCTCACCATCTATTGGTATTGTCAGTGGAATTTGGCCATTCTGATAGGTGTATAGTGGTATCTGATGGTTGTTTTAATTTGCAACTCTCTGATAACATACAATGTTGGAGCATCTTTTCATGTGCTTGCTTCCCATCTCAGCCATCTTCTTTGCTGAAGTGTCTGTTAAGGTCTTTGGCCCAGTTTTTAATTGGGCTGTTGGTATTCTTATTGTTGAGTTTTAAGAGTTTTTCATACATTTTGGATAACAGTCCTTTGTCAAATATGTCTTTTGCAAATATTTTTCTCCCATACTTCATGATATTTTTATATTTTATCTGCTTTGTCAACCAGACTGTGGGGGTCCATGAGAGTAGGGATTGTAGCGTTCATCTGTATGTTTCTAGTGCCATACGTACATTCCACACATATGTCCTACACATACATCCCATAGTAAATAGCATTGTATACATATCTGTTGAATAAATAAGTCACAAATGTTAGAGTAAAAAAGAAACAAGGAAACCAGAGAAATCACATAAGACAAGATATTAACAAACCAATAAGAATATTTCTTCCCTTATCAAAGAAGTGGAAATGGAATTCCACCCCCTGTGAATGATGCAAATATGTAAGGTGATACCAGCATGCAATGCTGTGAAGCTGACACTCTGAATGAGAAGTGACTGTGTGAGTCAGAAAGTCCGGGAGGAACATCTTCTGAAAGGGTGTTTCTTCATCTCTAATACTCTGACACAGTAACTCTGCTTCCAGGAATCTGTCCTAAGGAAAGGATCTCAATACAGTAGAAAGATATCATTGCCTCTCCACTAAAGTAATCTGGGACGTACAGGTCCAGGGTGGAGGTGGGGACTGATGCAGCATCCAGATGGAACACCAGCAAGGCAGACACAACAGCCTGCACGGCAGAGGGCGACACTGCCCCAGCACTTGCTTATGATGATTTCCATGTGTGCGCATCTAGAAAAGACCAGAGAAGGTCAGGCAGAAGTGAAAACACATGGTCATGTAGTATGTGGGCAAGCTATAAAGCTTACTTTTTACTGTTGTAGCTTAATTTGTGCAATAAGCAGCAACTATAGAAAGCTTAGGAACATTTATGTAAACAAAAGTGAGACAAAATCAGAGGCGCCTGATGTCATCACCTGTGTCCTGAGGGGCAAAGAGGAATTGGGAGGCAGAAAACCCCTGTGAGCCTGGCTTTGCTCTCATTTGGGCCTAGGCACTGTGGTTGGTGTGGATGAACGCACTGCTTTCTCATGGCCTACGTGTGACCTGTGTGGCAACGAGAGATTGGAACAGAGCCCAGAAGACAGGTAAGGGGGCAGAGGCCAGTCTCAAATACCCCAGGGCAGCAGCATCCTGGTCCCAGAGACCCCATTGCCTTGGTGGAGGGTGTATTTTTTTTCTTTGTAACCAGGAATTTTGCTGCTCCTTGCAGCTCCTCCTATTTTGAAAGAGAAAATAGCCAGGTTTTATTATTAGCTATTTTGTTATCAGTGGAGAGAAAAGAAAACTCAGGGCAAATGTGAACAAATAAGACAATGTTGATAACCACACAGGTTATCCTCTTCAGGGTGCAGACTCCAGAGACCAATGAGCAGCTACATGAACAGGCATCCCTTCGCTGCCCAGCGCCCCTCCAGGGCCAGGGTCTGGGGATGGGTATCAGTGCCACTCTCGGGCCTCCCCAGTAGACTTTGTCTCATGACAGAAAGAGGGCATGTGTACTACTTTCCACTTCTTCATACGGAAAGGGCGAGTATCTCCTTGATATGGTCTGGATTGGTGGCCTTATGAATAAAAAAGTCACCAGTAGATCGTATTTAAGAGATAAGAAGAGTATGAATCACAGGTTCCCTTGGTAGCAATAAAGAGCATAAATGCTGGTGACTGAAAGTAGGTGTTCCTGTCTAGGCAGATGGGCAGCTCTGACTTCCCCTCGCTGTGCAGAAGCCCCCTTGGCCTCAGGGGATATGTGCTGTCTTCCAGGCACAGCTGGGATGAGGCTTCCCTGCCCAAGTCACTGCCATCCTCTGGGAAGTTTTGTGCCCATGCATCTGTTAGCCGGAAGCTGGCATTTATGTCCCCAAACAGGGTGACCCAGGGAGCTTCCGACCTTTTTCAGAAACTTTGTTTCTGAAAGTAAATCCTCCTTTCCTATCTAAGCAAACATTCATAATTAGAAAAGTGTCTGTCTGCTGCCGGACTCTAATGCTTTGTTCCTTTTCGAGTCTCGTCTTTCCTGTGTTTCCAAACAACAGAAGCACCTTCTTCTGTGGGGACTGCTTCCGTGTGGTCACCTCTCCTCTTCTCCGAAGGCACCTGCAAGTCTTCCTGGACTGCCCCTCGCGGCCCCAGTACACAGTGAGAGTCAAGGTAGGAGCTGAGCAGGGCCACTCTGACTCGTGGGCTTGGAGAGGCTGCATCTGGTGTCCCCGCCCTGGGAAAGGGTGGAGGGACTCACCTCAGAAGCCACAGCCTTTCCAGGTCTGTGGCTTATAAGTCACATTCGAAGGCTTTGTGATGGAAGCTGCCAAAGATAAGAGTGTGTTTTAAATTTAATGTGAGTGCCTGAGACACGCCCCCTTACCACAGGCGTGCACCTCAGCCGCCTGTCTGCCCTGTCGTTGCAGCTGCTACAGAGCAGTATTTCCTCCCTCCTGAGGTGCGCTGCCTGCGAAGATGGGGTAAGTCCGGGCTCCCAGCCCAGGTGTTGTCCTTATGCTTTCATGCCCCAAGCGAGCAGGTCGTCCCCCAGATGAAGACCCCCTCCCATAAACTTCTGGTGACAACGAAGGCCCGTGACAGGATTATGTGCGCGCCTGGTTTAGCCTCTTCTGAGACAGGGACACATCTCACTGCTGTCACTCAGTGTTCACTGCCATCAGTGCACATGTCTGCTAGCGGCGCCCTTTCCTTTTTGGAACTGAGATTATTTCCTGATCACCTGTGCAATGAATATGTACCCTGATTTTGATTATGGTAAGATGGTCTTGAGATTTCAAGTGCTACTGGCATGCTTTCATGTTAATAGAAATACCTGAGATGTAGTTTCTTTTTAATTGCTCAGTATTTCAGAGTCTGAGTAACTGGAAACTTTACCATTATTTTTCAGAACTGGTTTGCCTGCCCTGAGAATGGCTGTGGTGAGACTTAAAGTGGTGTGCTCCTCCGAGGCAGCCACCGCCCAGTATACATAACTTACAGGCCAAAGAGTTTCTTCTTAATGAAATCTGGCCTTCATAAACGAGGGAGGTCTGTCCTCGAGACACCACCTCTGTCTCAGCAGAGCCATTTAAAAGCACCACAGCAGCCCATGAAGTCTCTGAGCCCCAGGAAGGGCAGTTGGGACTGACTGATGGTCGTTTCTGTGACCAGCACTGGAGCCCACATCCAGGCAGCAGACCGAGGCCAGTGCCTGAGGTCATGCTGAATGGTGAGGCTTACCATCTGCAGAATTTTCTGATGTGTTCCCATGGCCAAATTCCAGCGCTGATCCCAGCCAGAGTTCCAGGCTGATTGGATCCATCCTACAGAGTCACCCGGCCACCGTCTCTGGCCCCTGGCTAGCCCCCAGCCCCTCCCTGCTGCACCTCTGGAGGGGCTGGCAGCACCAGGAGGCAGAACAGCCATTTACACTCTTTCATCTGTACTATGACTATCAGAGTTTGGATTAAATAGGAATGTGGATAAATCCATGAAGAGAATCCGTGAGGACCACCGGTCTGACTGCGGTTCCCAGCTCTGATTTCTGGGTAGAATCAATCGCCTGTGAAGCTTGCAAAAGAGTTTCTAGCTCCCTCCCTGGGATAAAGCCTGCCCTGGGCATGGCTCTGTAAAGCCAGTCAGTGACAGCGCCTGCCCCCAACCCAGCACCAAACCTTCCTCTAAGAAACTGCTTTGCAAACAGGGATTAATGTTTAGACCAAGCTGTAGGAGGGTTTATAAACAAGTATTTCCTGATTGTTTAAAAGTAAAATGTAAGTAGATAATTACAATGGACCAAGAGCTATGCTCACTTTTCTCACATTTCTCTCTTAATCTGCCCAGCACCCCAGTGGAGAAGAAACCACATTTACTGCCAAAAAACAGAGTGCAAGGCTCTTAGCTACTGTCCCCGTTGGCTTGCAGAGAGGTCCCACAGGGGAGAGTCATTGTTCTCCCGACTAGCGGTTAGGAGCGAGCCCCAATGGGAGGGGTGGCAGGGCCCTGTGCGTCTCTGCTCTACTCCTCCTGAAGTGGATGTGTTCAGTGGGAGGTGGAGGCAGCGGCACCTGGGGACTGATTCCCTGTTGCCTCAGCTCTTGGTCCCTGGGGGAGGGAAGGAGGAAGAAAGGAGGGCGAGCTGCTAGTTCAGGCTGATGGACTGGAGGTGTCCATGGTTGGGGGTTTTAGATAGAAAAGATGGCAGATCTAGGTTACCAGGGAACATGTTTTTGTAGAAAATGGGAGAAAGTGTTGGGAAAATTTCTGCTTAGAGAAAACACATTGCAAAGTGAACCAACATCCACAAGCTAAACAAACTAAAACCAACACCACTTTGGGATAGCACACAACTCACCTGGTCTCCACATACGTGCTTGCTGTGCCACACACATACCTGCCACTCCACACATACACCTGCTGTGCCACACACACATGAAGGTGAAGTGTCTGGCCTGCAGTTCCTCGAGGGGCTAGGGCTGGGCCCTCCCAGGCTCAGCTTAACATCGCACTGGGTCCTTACAGGCCTCCAGGGCAGTGGCCTGGTGCTTCCTCTGGGAGGCCCCCAGTGATGAGTAGCCCTTGAACTCCCTTCCTCTCTGTAGGGACCCACAGACCAGCCAGAGGCTAAAAACTTCCTCATTTACTCGATTTCCTTCTGACTGAGGCTGGCTTATACACATTAAATGTGTCTCACACATACGTGCTTATTACATATGTACATATTCATAGGCAAAACCCTACTTATAAAGAGTTCAAAATGACTTGTGTACCTAAGTGTGGGTATGTGTGTGTGTATATACACTCATGTGTGCACACACCTTGGGTGAGGGGCACAGTGGCAATAGCCTTAGCTGTCACCTCTTTGTGTGCTCTGTTACCAGAGCTGATGTTCATACAGTTGGAAGAAGTTCTAAGCCTGCAGGTACCTTTTAGGGTGCTCCTTACCGCTGCCCCCAACTTTACTAGCAGCAGAGAATCAGAGCTCCACGTCTGGCCTGGGAGGCACTGATAGAAGACAGGTATCAAAGGACCTCTGTGTAAACATCTGCCACGGGTATAGACACAGGTTTCAAGTCTAGACTCTTGTTGGTGTTCTGGGTGAGCATGCACATTTGCCAAAATCCAAAGAATTATGTCAGAACTTCCCACCAGAACATAGCCCCACTCCTGGGGACAGATGGAGTTTCTGAACAGGATGCATGAGCTTAGGTTTGCTGGCTCTGCTCTAAGGTGGTCAAGTGGCAGCGTAAGAACAATGGGACTGGTTGTCATTGTCCATGTCTGTTCTCAAAGGTAACATTACAGTGACATGAAATTTGGAGTTTGTTTCCTTAGCTTAGAGAAGAGGAAAGCATATTATACTTTTAAAAACAGGGATGGGTCTTACCACATGTGACCACTGCCTTGTAACCACTGCACGTTAATTTCCCCCAAATATAAAGTATTCGTAATTTAATCTCCATTTATAAATGACATAGTTATTATTGAATCTTTGTAAAGAAATGATATTCTGCTGACTTTTCTTCAAGTTGGAATCCCATGCTTTTACCCCACAGAGAGCAGGAATGGGGGTGTCTGCCTCCCACACACACATTCAGGGCCAGCCGTCATGCAGACGGTCCCAGGCCCCAGCTATATGCTGACCCCACCCATCCCACCTGTGCATCCCCAACCTCAAGGTTCTGTCTTGCTCACTGGCACCTCTTCAGGGACAGGCCCCATGTGGGCTCCTAATAATCCCTCAGAGGGGGATAGAGGGAGTGGCCATGCACTGCCGGCTCGGTCACAAGTGAGCCTGAGTCGGGTAGTTTTAGTTCCATCTCTTCACCCATCTTGACCAGCCATGCTCACTGCCCCATCACTGCATTAAACCATCTTGTCGACCTTACTCTAACTTTTTACTGTAAAGCCACAACTCTTCATAGATCATGTTGACTAGCCTGGGTATTTCACACCGTACCATCTTAGAGACGGGAAACCAGAGCATCGCTGTGGTTGGCATTAGAGCAGTGTTCGCATCCCAGATTGATCCTCATATTCATTGCTTCCAAACAAAACCCATCTCAAAGCCCAGTGGCTTATATACTTCCCACACAGACCTGCAGTTTGGACAGGGTTCTGCTGGGGCAGCTTGGCCCTGCTCCTGTAGTCACTGGCTGGTGCCCAAAGGCTGGGCTAGGGTCACAGAAGCCCTTCAGTCCCCAGCCAGCTGTCGTGTGCCTGTTGGCTGCGACCCTCACAGCACGTGTCTGGGTCCCAGTAGAGAAAAGCAGAAGCTGCTCCCTTCCACGCCAAGCTTGGGACACCATACAGTGTCCCTTCTACTGCCCTTTGCTCCCAAGAAGCCAGTCATGATCCTAGCCCAGACCCAGGTTGTGGCAGTGAGGTGCCACTCTAGGCAGGAGGGCACCAAGGGGTGGCCGATGTGGGCCTGCTTTGACCATGCTATCTGACAACTCCAGCCTGTCTCCTTTGCCAAGATGCTTCAGTGGTGGGAGGGGTGAGTTGATTTAAGCCAAACACAGCTGTTGTAGAGATCTGTCAGGTGTCTCACACACAGGAGGGGTGAGATACCCCTGATCACCTTGCAAGTGGCAGCAAAGGCATTTCTAGGCAACACATTACCTCCTGGGGCTGCCGTCTCTGATGAGGCCAGAGATGTGATTTATTCCTATGCATCTGGGCCTCTGATTAGTGCCACTCCACCCCAAGAAGAAAATGTCATGAGATGTGATCTGTAGAGACCAAGGAGTGTACAACCATGCCCCTAACCCCTTCACTTGGCCCTCCTGCCACCAGTGTGCTGTGTTCCTATCTAGAGATGAAACTTGCCCAAGATTAATCAATCTCCATAAAATATTCATACAAACAGAATGTGAAGAGAAAGATTCCTACAACACAGAGGTGTTTAGCTCAGGGTAACTCTAGAAGAAATGGAATCCTATAAAGGAGAGAGATTTGGAGCAAAGTACCAGGAAACCATTTGACCAGATATGCTAGATCGGGGAAGTGTCCTAAAGCAGGCAGCCATAAACCTGATGGCCCAGCCCCCAGCCTTCCCAGCTGAAAACAAGGCAAATCCTTTTCCCTGCCAGTTCCTCTCCTACAACAGCCAGCTGGGAGATGATTATCATCACATCCACTAACATTAATAAAAGTATTAGTATCTTTTAAGTGTTCTTGTGTAAAACATTGATTTATCAGAAAAAAAGCAGTTCCTTCATTTGCTATAATAAATAGGGCTTTTATTGGAGCTCTTCATTTTCCCCTCCCTGACCCATATTTCTGTCACGTTTGAAGAGGGGAAAGTCATGCACTGGGCGACGGCCCTCTGCTCTTTGGTGTTCTGTGTTGTTGGGAACAGAATGTCCAGGGCTTAACTCTGTTTGCTTTAACCAGCGTGCCTTTTATCACTGCAGAGTTATGAAGTGAAGAGTGTCCTCGGAAAGGAGGTGGGTTTGTTGAGCTGTTCTGTCCAGTCCATAACCACCCACCCGACTAGCTGCATCGAACTGGAGGAAATCGAGCTCCTGAGTGCAGGCAGAGCCCCTTCTCAACACCGTCAGTCGCCGCAGGACCAGGACCTGTGAACTTTGCAATGTGCCTGCAGGGGTGGTGGTGGTGGTTTTTGCCAGTTACTTGTTAACTCTGGGCAGAGTACATAAAATGTATTTAATGATTTTGAAGTGGAACTTAGAATTTTCTGGGGCAAATGTTAAACAGTTTTGTAAGCTATAAATCAAAATTTTTTCTATAGTTACATATTTTTCTTACCTCTGAAAATTTAGGAATGTGTCATTAAAGCTTAAATAAGCTAGAAGTCTTCACTTTATATTTATCTTAGGCAAAATTATATATATAGCAAAAAAATTTTGAGTTGTAACTTTGAAATGTTTACATTTTACTGTCTCATGATGTTTTGTAGTATTTAACATTCCCCCAAAGAACACCCTGCAAAGCTTAAACTTTTGTCCCATACTGTGATATTACTGTTCTGCTACAATAAACATCCAACCTAAGCATTTTGCAGTTCCCTATTTTGGGGAAAATGTTCTGGGAAATTATGTCAAAGGTGAAACGGTTGCCCCTGAAGCATAGATAACTGTCCTGATTATAGCTGAACTCCAGAGACGGAGATGGCCCTAGATAGGCTTGTTTAATCATGCTGGGGACTGAGCACAAAGACAAGATTACAAATTTAAAGAGGAAATTTAAATTATGCATAAAACCCTGTATTATCCATAGACACCAAAGATTTTGTTTCCCCTTTATAACAATATGATCGTAACAGGCCGTGGCTAATTAATTATGTAACATAGATGCAGCAGCCGGAAACAAGAAAGGGTGCCCGGTACCCACCTGCACTGCGGGAAAAGCAAACAGCTTTATATATTTGTCCAGATTAAGCTTTGAAACACTACAATGACTGGCAGTATACCCCGCTTTAAGTATACCTTTGTGACTGCCATTTTCATCAACTACACGGTTATTTTGTGTTTATAGGCGTTTTGAAAATCTATTTGAAGCTGTCCACAGACAGGAAAGTGAAAGCAAGGTCCCATAAAAGCCAGACTTTTCGGATAACCTGCCCCCTCCCCCCTCAAGCAGCCCACTGAAGTTTGGGGACCTCACCCAGTTGTTTTCCATGGGGCCCCCAGCGTGGCTGCTGAGCCGACCAGCCCTCTCCCCAAGTCGGGATGCTTTTTGGAAGCACCTTCCCCCAGAAAACTACTAGCTAGCTTAACCCGAGCTTAATCGTGCTTTGCCGACCTCAGCAAGTTAAAAACATTTGGAGGGCGACGTTGGCATGTTTCAAAAGCAAAGCAGACCCTCTTTCAAGAAGCCTGGCTCCCGAGGAACACACAGCTGGGCCCCGCGAGGTCCTGGGCCACTGGCGTGCGGATGCACTGCACAGCAATCGGGTGGTTTTTAATGCTTCTTTATTCTTACAAATGCTGTAAAAATTAATATAAAAAGTGGGCATGCTCAGTCTTTTCCTCATGTACAATATAAAGGTTTTGTCTGAAAAGTCTTGTCCTCTTTTACAAATGTACCTTAGCTGCATCGGTAGGAGTAAGCTGTAGAAAAAGCTCCCATTATAAAAATAATTTAAGGAAAACCACGTATAGCTTCTGTCCGTGTCCCGCGGCGCCGCATCCGCCGAGGCTCCTTGCGCGCACGCGTGCCGTGCAAGCGGCGGCCCCGCCACCGGGCAGGACGCTCGCTCAGGCCGCAGCGCTGAGGTAAGGTCGTCGGGAGTCCGTCCGCGCGAGCCGCGCGTTACCGGCAGTCCGCAGCCCCGGCGGCAGGCAGGAAGGGCGGGCTGGGCAGCTGCTTGAAGAACTGCCGCAGGCCGGCCAGGTCCCGTGTGAGCTGCTCCACGCGCTGGTGCAGCTTCTCGTTTTCGGCCGACAGCTCCACCAGCTTCTGCTGCATCTCCTGGTTGCGCCGCTTGGCCTTGTCGCGGCTCTTTCTTACGGCGATGTTGTTGCGCTCGCGCCGCTGACGGTACTCCGGGCTGCCGCGGTCCGGGCCCCGCTTGCCGGCGCTCTTCTCGCGGGCCGGGCCGGGCGCGGGACTGGGCCCGGGGCTGCAGCGCGGCGGCTCCGGCGACGTGGGCGGCGTGGGCTGCGCGGCTGCGGCCAGGCTCACCACGGTCTGCGCGCACGCGGCCACCTGCGCGGGCAGCAATGAGCCGGGCGCGTCGCCGTCGCACCAGTCGGGCTCGCGCTTGAGCGGGCGCGGCGCGGCGGGGCCCGGGGGGCGCGCGAGGCCGCCGGGGAGCAGCTCCAGGGCCCCGGCGCCCGCGCCCGCCGCGCCCGCCTTGTGGTTGCTGTTGAAGAGGTCGGCGAAAAGTTCGTCGTGGCACAGCTCCAGTGTGGGCACCGCGGCCATGGAGTCGATGTAGGCGCTGAAGTCAATGGCGCTCTCGTCGTCGTACATGGCGGGGGCAGCGGCGCCCGGCTCGGCCAGGCCTCCCGGCTCGGCTCCGCGGCCCGGCTTACCCGCCCGGCCCGGCTCGTAGAAGGGCGCAGGTTCCGCAGGCCAAGGCGCGCCGCGCGCCGGGCCGTCCAGGCTGAAGAGCGCGGCGCTCATGGCGGCGTCGGGCCGGGATCTGCGTGCGGGCGCGGCTGTCACCTCGCCGGGCGGGCGCTGGCTTTTCTAGCCCGGGCTGACGCGCACGCCCCGCCCCGCTGCAGGCCGCGGGGGCGCCCCGGGCCGCGGGGGTGGCAGGCCCGCCCCGCCCCGCGCCCTGCCGGCGACGCCCCGGGCGCCCCCCGCCCGCCGCGGCTGCTGGGAACGGCCCTCCCCTGCCCGCGCGCTGGCCCCGCTCCCCTTCCTGTTTGTGGCCTGGGAGCCGCTCAGTTCCTCGGAGCGGGAGCGAAGTCAAAAGCAGGACTTGGCCTAGGCTCCCTGTCCCGGGCCGGCCCCCTTACCGGAGGCGGAGGACAGATGCGGGAAGCAATCAAGCCCTAGACACTGTCCGCCACCCCGCCCGTCGGGGACACGGGCCGGGCGGCGGGGATGGCGCGCTGGGGGCTGCCTGGCACGGCTCAGGGCCCTCGCTGCCTGTCCCAGCCATCCTCAGGGCTCTCGGCCCAGGCGGCCCAGGGTCACCTCCTTCGTCGAGGCTGGTGCTTCCCGGCCGAAGGGACGGCGGGCAGGGAGCGCGGGGAATTATGCAGAGAGCGTCCCGAACGCCGAGCCACTCGCGCGCAACCTCCCTGCTCGCTGAAGACCCGCGAGGCGCGAGGCCCTTCTCCGACCCGCAGCGCCGGAGCCTTGGGGACCCGGGCCCCCGCGCGCCCCGAGCCCTGCCCGGGCCTCTCCTCCAGGCCCACCGCAGCAGCGCCATCTTGTGGTGGTATCCTGCTGCAGCCCTGTTTTGAGTTCAGGTTCTTTTTTTTCCTCTGTTCAGTATTTCAAAAAGTGCTTTTGAATCTAGAACATTTGGATCCTCTTTGGGAGAAAGATGAGATCTCTACCAGTAGTTCTGACAGGATATTAAGTTGCTAGCTCGTCACGCTGTGAAATGCCTGAAGAGACTCAGTATGTATGGGCAATTTGGACGGGCATTTCTGGCCAGTTCCATTCATTAAATGACTGTCTCTTTGCAAACTTGGCCTCTATGTCACATCTGTCCTTGGCTTAGGCGTCTCACTCATCAGACGCTGAGTCCAAACACCAAATGCTCCATGACCTGCTGTCAGAGTTTCTGCAGTCACATTTACAGGTAATTTCTAATGATGCTCTATGGGATATTTAATAGACTTATTAGGACAAACATACTGCTTTAAAATTACTCAGGGGACACGATGTGATGTTACACTATTAATTACCTATTAAAGGCAAAACCCAGGAATACATAATGTGGGTTCATGCATGCCCAGAGAAAAGGCCTAGGTCAAATTTCTCAGTTCTTACTTATTTAGGAAGCCATAAAAACCCCGTTAAAGCCCTCTCCAATCAACTAGAAAGTGAAAAATATTTATATGGAAGAACCCTATTCTTTTTAATTTTTTTAATTAAGTTCTTATTGATATATACTATTATGAAGGTTTCACATGAAAAACAGTGTTGTTACTACATTTACCCTTTTATCGAGTCTCCCCCATACTCCATTGCAGTCACTGTCCATCAGTGTAATAAGATGCCACAGAGTCACTACTTGTCTTCTCTGTGCTACATTGTCTTCCCCATTATCCCTCCACACCATGTGTACTAATCATAATACCCCTTAATCCCCTTCTCCCTCCGTCTGCACCCGCCCTCCCTCACCCCTCCCCTTTGATAACCACTAGGCTCTTGTTGGAGTCTCTGAGTCTGCTGTTGTTTTGTTCCTTCAGTTTTGCTTCGTTGTTATACTCCACATATGAGGGAAATCATTTGGTACTTGTCTTTCCCGGCCTGGCTTATTTTACTGAGCATAATACCACCAGTTCAATCCATGTTGTTGCAAATGGTAGGATTTGTTTCTTCGTTATGGCTGAATAGTATTCCATTGTGTGTATGTATCCCATCTTCTTTATCCATTCATCTACTGATGGACACTTAGGTTGCTTCCATATCTTGGCTATTGTAAATAGTGCTGCAATAAACATAGGGCTGCATATGTCTTTTTGAATCTGAGAATTTGTATTCTTTGGGTAAATTCCTAGAAGTAGAATTCCCGGGTCAAATGGTATTTCTATTTTTAGTTTTTTGAGGAACCTCCCTATTGCTTTCCACAATGGTTGAACTGATTTACATTCCCACCATCAGTGTAGGAGAGTTCCCCTTTCTACACATCGTTGCCAGCATTTCTTGTTCCTAGTCTATTGAATGTTGGCCATCTTAACTGGTGTGAGGTGATATCTCATTGTGGTTTTAATTTGCATTTCCCTGATAATTAGAGATGTGGAACATCTTTTCATGTGCCAGTTGGCCAACTGAATTTCTTCTTTGGAGAACTGTGTCTTCATATCCTCCACCCATTTTTTAATTAGGTTATTTGCTTTTTGTTGTTGAGGGGTGTGAGTTCTTTATACATTTTGGATGTTAACCCCTTGTCAAATATGTCATTTACAAGTATATTCTTCAATATGTAGGATGCCTTTTTTGTTCTGCTGACGGTGTCCTTTGCTGTACAGATGCTTTTTAGCTTGATGTAGTCCCATTTGTTCATTTTTGCTTTTGTTTCCCTTGCCCGAGGAGATGTGTTCAGGAAAAAGTTCCTCATGTTTATATTCAGATTTTTGCCTACATAGTCTTCTAAGAGTTTTATGGTTTCATGACTTACATTTAGATCTTTGATATATGTTGAGTTTACTTTTGTGTATGGAGTTAGACAATGATCCAGTTTCATTCTCTTGGATGTAGCTGTCACCAGCTGTTGAAGAGGCTGTCATTTCCCCATTGTATGTCCATGGCTCCTTTATTGTATATTAATTGACCATATATGCCTGGGTTTATATCTAACCTCTCTATTCTGTTCCATTGGTGTATGGGTCTGTTCTTGTGCCAATACCAAATTGTCTTAATTATTGTGGTTTTGTAGTAGAGCTTGCAGTCAGGGAGTGTAATACCCCCAGCGTTATTCTTGTCAGGATTGCTTTGGCTATTTGGGCTCTTCTGTGGTTCCATATGAATTTTAGAACTATTTGCTCTAGTCCATTGAAGAATATTGTTGGTATTTTGATGGGGATTGAACTGAATCTGTAGATTGCTTTAGGCAGGATGGCCATTTTGACAATATTGATTATTCCTATCCATGAGCACAGGATGTATTTCCATTTATTGGTGTCTTCTTTAATTTCTCTCATGAGTGTCTTGTAGTTTTCAGGTTACAGGTCTTTCACTTCCTTCATTAGGTTTATTCCTAGGTATTTTATTCTTTTTGATGCAATTGTGAATGTAATTGTTTTCCTGATTTCTCTTTCTGCTAGTTCATCATTAATGTATAGGAATGCAACAGATTTCTGTGTATTAATTTTGTGTCCTCCAAATTTGCTGAATTCAGATATTAGATCTAGTAGTTTTGGAGTGGAGTCTTTAGGGTTTTTTATGTGCAATATCATGCCATCTGTAAACAGTGACAGTTTCACTTCTTCTTTACCAGTCTGGATGCCTTGTATTTCTTTGTGTTGTCTGATTGCTGTGGATAGGACCTCCAGTAGTATGTTGAATAAAAGTGGAGAGAGTGGGCATCCATGTCTTGTTCCAAATCTTAGGTGAAAAGCTTTCAGCTTCTCGCTGTTAAGTATGATGTTGGCTGTGGGTTTGTCATATATGAGATTTATTATGTTGAGGTATTTGCCTTCTATACCCATTTTGTTGAGAGTTTTTATCATGAATGGATGTTGAATTTTGTCAAGTGCTTTTTCAGCATCTATGGAGATGATCGTGTGGTATTTGTCCTTCTTTTTGTTGACGTGGTGAATGATGCTGATGGATTTTCGAATGTTGTCCCATCGTGGAATCCCTGGAATAAATCGTATTTGATCATGATGATCTTTTTTTAATTAATTTTTTATTTTTTGGTATAATTAATCTACTGTTACATGACGAACATTATGTTTACTAGACTCCCCCCATCACCAAATCCCCTCCACAAACCCCATTACAGTCACTGTCCATCAGTGTAGTAAGATGCTATAGAATCACTACTTGTCTTCTCTGTGTTGCAAAGCCCTCCCTGTGCCCCCCCCCACACTATACATGCTATTCGTAATGCTCCTTTTTCTTCCCCCGCCCTTTGTCCCTCTCTTCCCACCCATCCTTCCCAGTCTCTTTCCCTTTGGTAACTGTTAGTCCATTCTTGGGTTCTGTTTCTGCTGCTATTTTGTTCCTTTAGTTTTTCCTTTGTTCTTATATTCCACATATGAGTGAAATCATTTGGTGTTTGTCTTTCTCTGCCTGGCTTATTTCACTGAGCATAATACCCTCCAGCTCCATCCATGTTGTTGCAAATGGTAGGATTTGTTTTCTTCTTATGGCTGAATAATACTCCATTGTGTATATGTACCACATGTTCTTTATCCATTCATCTACTGATGGACATTTAGGTTGCTTCCATTTCTTGGCTATTGTAAATAGTGCTGCAATAAACATAGGGGTGCATCTGTCTTCTTCAAACTGGGCTGCTGCATTCATAGGGTAAATTCCTAGAAGTGGAATTCCTGGATCAAATGGTATTTCTATTTTGAGCTTTTTGAGGAACCTCCATACTGCTTTCCCCACTGGTTGAACTAATTTACATTCCCACCAGCAGTGTACGAGTGTTCCCGTTTATCCACAAAGTCGCCAACATTTGTTGTTGTTTGTCTTTTGGATGGTAGCCATCCTTACTGGTGTGAGGTGATATCTCATTGTGTTTTTTTTTTTTTTCAGTGGGCTTCGGGGGTTTTATTAAGTGTTTTTTTTTTTTTCAGTGGTCATTGTGTTTTTAATTTGCATTTCTCTAATGTCAAGCGATGTGGAGCATCTTTTCATGTGTCTGTTGGCCATCTGGATTTCTTCTTTAGAGAACTGTCTATTCAGCTCCTCTGCTCTGCCCATTTTTTAATTGGATTATTTGCTTTTTGTTTGTTGAGGTGCATGAGCTCTTTATATATTTTTGGATGTCAACCCTTTATCGGATCTGTCATTTATGAATATATTCTCCCATACTGTAGGATACCTTTTTGTTCTCTTCATGGTGTCCTTTGCTGTACAGAAATTTTCAGCTTGATATAGTCCCACTTGTTCATTTTTGCTTTTGTTTTACTTGCCCAGGGAGAAATGTTCAAGAAGAGGTCACTCATGTTTATGTCTAAGAGATTTTTGCCTATGTTTTTTTCTAAGAGTTTTATGGTTTCATGACTTACATTCAAGTCTTTGATCCATTTCGAATTTACTTTTGTGTATGGGGTTAGACAGTGATCCAGTTTCATTCTCCTACATGTAGCTGTCCAGTTTTGCCAGCACCATCTGTTGAAGAGACTGTCATTTCCCCATTGTATGTACATGGCTTCTTTATCGAATATTAGTTGACCATATGTGTTTGGGTTAATGTCTGGGGTCTCTATTCTGTTCCACTTGTCTGTGGCTCTGTTCTTGTGCCAGTACCAAATTGTCTTGATTACTGTGGCTTTGTAGTAGAGCTTGAAGTTGGGGAGCGAGACCCCCCCCCCACTTTATTCTTCCTTCTCAGGATTGCTTTCGCTTTTCAGGGTCTTTGGTATTTCCATATGAATTTTTGAACTATTTCTTCCAGTTCATTGAAGAATGCCGTTGTTAATTTGATAGGGATTGCATCGAATTTGTGTATTGTTTTGGGCAGAATGGCCATTTTGACAATATTAATTTTTCCTAGCCAGGAGCATGGGATGAGTTTCCATTTGTTAGTGACCTCTTTAATTTCTCTTAAGAGTGTCTTGTAGTTTTCAGGGTATAGGTCTTTCACTTCCTTGGTGAGGTTTATTCCTAGGTATTTTATTCTTTTTGATGCTATTGTGAATGGAATTGTTTTCCCTATTTCTCTTTCTATTAGTTCATTGTTAGTATAGGAAAGCCACAGATTTGTGTGTGTTAATTTTGTATCCTGCAACTTTGCTGAATTCTGATATATTAGTTCTAGTAATTTTGGAGTGGAGTCTTTAGGGTTTTTTATGTACAATATCATGTCATCTGCAAATAGTGACAATTTAACTTCTTTAACAATCTGGGTTCCTTGTATTTCTTTGTTTTGTCTAATTGCCGTGGCTAGGACCTCCAGTACTATGTTAAATAACAGTGGAGAGAGTGGGCATCCCTGTCTAGTTCCCGATCTCAGAGGAAAAGCTTTCAGCTTCTCGCTGTTCAGTATGATGTTGGCTGTGGGTTTATCATATATGGCCTTTATTATTTTGAGGTACTTGCCCTCTACACCCATTTTTTTGAGAGTTTTTATCATGAATGGATGTTGAATTTTGTCGAATGCCTTTTTAGCATCTATGGAGATGATCATGTGGTTTTTGTCTTTCTTTTTGTTGATGTGGTGGATGATGTTGATGAATTTTTGAATGTTGTACCATCCTTGCATCCCTGGTATGAATCCCACTTCGTCATGGTGTATAATCCTTTTGATATATTTTTGAATTCAGTTTGCTAATATTTTGTTGAGTATTTTTGCATCTACATTCATCAGGGATATTGGTCTGTAGTTTTCTTTTTTGGTGGGGTCTTTGCCTGGTTTTGGTATTAGGGTGATGTTGGCTTCATAGAATGAGTTTTGGAGTATTCCCTCCTCTTCTATTTTTTGGAAAACTTTAAGGAGGATGGGTGTTATGTCTTCTCTGTATGTCTGATAAAATTCCGAGGTAAATCCATCTGGCCCGGGGGTTTTGTTATTGGGTAGTTTTTTGATTACCGCTTCAATTTCATTGATGGTAATTGGTCTGTTTAGATTTTCTGTTTCTTCATTGGTCAGTCTTGGAAGATTGTATTTTTCTAGGAAGTTGTCCATTTCTCCTAGGTTTTCCAGCTTGGTAGCATATAGGTTTTCATAGTACTCTCTAATAATTCTTTGTATTTCTGTGGGGTCCGTCGTGATTTTCCCTTTCTCGTTTCTGATTTTGTTGATGTGTGTTGATTCTCTTTTTCTCTTAATAAGTCTGGCTAGAGGCTTATCTATTTTGTTTATTCTCTCGAAGAACCAGCTCTTGGTTTCATTGACTTTTCTATTGTTTTATTCTTCTCAATTTTATTTATTTCTTCTCTGATCTTTATTATGTCCCTCCTTCTGCTGACCTTAGGCCTCATTTGTTCTTCTTTTTCCAATTTCGATAATTGTGATGTTAGACTATTCATTTGGGATTGTTCTTCCTTCTTTACATATGCCTGGATTGCTATATACGTTCCTCTTAAGACTGCTTTTGCTGTGTGGATTTCTTTTTAACAATGAGAGCAAATGAAAGAATTTTTTAAAAAACAGTTTAAAGTTTGGTTTTTGTGACAGTAATTGTTCATAGTCATCTCTTGAATGTCTTCACTTGCTACCCTTTGCTAAATCTATTATTGTTATTAAAGATACATAGAAAGTTCTTGATCATTTCTCATTGTTAGAGATCTGTTTCAAATAATTATTTGAGCCTTCTTGAGACCTTTGTATTCTGAATAGAACTGTCAAAAGGAAGGAGTCAAGTAAGAAGAAAGCATCCCTTTAAAAGCTGGAACCTTTTGATGCCCCCATGTTTATGAAGACATTCCCACATTGAGCACAACTGAGTTGTTCAAATGAACTCCACTCAATGTAGACTTTCTAAACGCATAAGTCTTAGAAATTCAGGGAATTTTAAGCACTGAAAATGCTCACAATGTGTTTCAGGATTGAGCGCTGTCAGATTTAGAAAGTCAACCTGTTTTTCTCCTCATTCACAAGGTGGAGTGACCATTACTCAGTACTAACAAGGGATCGTTTTTGGATGCTTCATACAGCACAAGATACAGGACAAGAGCAGTGCTATCTGCAACATAAAAATGAATGTAGTTTCAAGAGGAGGGACTCTGTTGACTTCAGTGCCCTCTTTAGATTATTATTCTGAACTATCACATTAAATACTTTTGTTAACCTGCCTTGGGGCTAATTTTAATTTTATCGTATATTTTCATGTGTTTTGTGTCAGACAATAGGAAGAGTACAAATATAGACTTTTTGGATAAACCTTATTCCCAATGTATTAGTTTTGAAAGGAAAGACAATGGCTAAAAGAATCAAACCAGTGAGTGTTGGGGTCACACATTCCTGGTGTTATGAAATTATGTGTATTTTAATTAAAACCCACTGTGAGTGGCTGAGAAAAAGATAGCAGCATGAGAAGTGATGTAGAAACTTCCTGCCAAAATCACATAAAACACAAAAATACAGCAAATGCAACGAATCCTGAAAAAGCAACCTGAAGACTGCAGCACAGACTGCCTACATCTGGGAAAAAGAGAAAACCTCACAAAAAAAGGTAAAGTAGCAAAGCCATTGTCCAGCAGGACCAAAGCCCTCACCCCACCCCAGCTCACAGGCAGGAGGAAGATAAATGGAGCAGGGATGGAATAGAAGCCCAGGACTGCTGAACACCCAGCCCTGGAGATTTGCTCCAAGAGATTGAACCCACATTATATGGTGCTTTGGATATTAGTGAGGTTGGAAAGCAAAGAAGGTTGGAATATTTGGAAAGACTGAGATTCCACACATTTATGAAGAACAGGTATGCACTACCAGCCCTCCTGGGATAAAAGAAAAGTGGGCAGTTTGAAAGACTTCCCAGCAGTGACAGGGAACTAAAGGGGCAAGTATTGCACAGAGCTTGCTGCTCAGGAGAAAGGACAGGTGGACAAAATCATCCTAACACACTCAGCCCAGCAGATTGGAAACTCTCAAGGGCTTCAGACACTTCTCTCCCCTGGCTGGCAACAAAGCACCGAGACACCCCCCCACACACACAATGATATGCATCCTGCGGCTCCTTCCTCCCAGCAGGCACCATTCTCGCACACCTGCTGCCCCTGCCATCACACCAGGCCAGCAAGGGTGTGGCCCTGCATATGGCAGCTACAGGGGCAGAGTACAAAGGCTCCTCCCTGAAAACTTGGCCCACTGGACCTGCAGTGGAGACAGGCATTAGAGCTGGGAAGGCAAGAGCTCTTTCATCCTGACAGGCACCATTTCACTTGCCTGTGACTCACACCATTGCTGCAGGTGCTCAGCAGCTCCAGAGAGTAGAGCTGGGCACTAAGGATTTTTTTCTCTGTTTTATTATATTATAGGTGTGTTATAGGATCTATTATAAGAAACACTAAAAGAAAATAAAATGATGAGACAGAGGAATTTCATTCAAACAAAAATTTAAGAAAAAACTCCAAAAAAGACTTAGTGAAACTGGAACCACCAGTCTTCTTGAT
Organism: Manis pentadactyla; assembly: GCF_030020395.1. Lineage (NCBI taxonomy): Eukaryota > Metazoa > Chordata > Mammalia > Pholidota > Manidae > Manis > Manis pentadactyla. The sequence goes on along the minus strand of NC_080021.1, from coordinate 88,637,641 downwards.
AAAGATTTTGAAATAAAAGTCATAAACATGATCATGAAGCTACAGAAAAATATTCAGGATCTCAGGAAGGACTTAAAGAAATGTTGAAAAATACAGTATCTGAAATGAAACATGATGGAGGGATTTAAAAGTAGATTAGATGAGCTACAAGAGATAGTAAATGAAATAGAAATTAGAGAACAGGAAAACAAGCTGAGACAGAGAGAAAAAAGGATCTCTAGGAATGAAAGAATAATAAGAGAACTGTGTGACCAATCCAAATGGAACAATATTCACATTGTAGGGGTACCAGAAGAAGAAGAGAGAGAAAAAAGGATACAAAGTGTCTTTGAGGAAATAATTGCAGAAAACTTCCCCAGTCTGGGGAAGGAAATATTCTCTCAGGTCATGGAAGTACAGAGATCTCCAAACACAAGGAATCCTAGGAAGACAACACCAAGACATATAATAATTAAAATGGCAAAAATCAAGGACAAGGAGACAGTATTGAAAGCAGTCAGAGAGAGAAAAAAGATCACTTATAAAGGAAATCTCATGAGGCTATCAACAGACACTTCAGCAGAAAGCTTTACAGGACAAAAAAGGAAGGACATGATATATTTAATACAATGAAACAAGATTTCCTCCATTAAACAATAGAAGGGCCTCGAACTAAGAATATCCTAACCAACAAAATTATCATTTAAATTTGAAGCAGGGATTAAACAATTTCCAGATAAGCAAAAGTTGAGGCAATTTACCTCCCACAAACTATCTCCACAGTGTATTTTGGAGGGACTCCTCTAGATGGAAGTGCTCCTAAGGCTAAATAGCTGTCACCAGAGAATGTAAAACCACAGTAAAGGAAGTAGACCAATTAATGACTAAGGAAATGCAAAATTAAATCAACTTCCCATGAAGTCAATCAAGGGATATTCACAGTACAGAATATGACACCTAATATATAAGGAGGAAGAAAAACACCTTTAGATTGTGTTTGAAATAGCATAATAAGCCTGTGAAATTAGACTGCTAAATAGTAAAGAAGCTGCCCTTGAGCCTTTGGTAAGCATGAATCCAGAGTCTGCAATGGCAGTAAGTACATACCTATCGATAATCACCCTAAATGTAAATGGTCTGAATGCACCAATCAAAAGTCATAGAGTTACAGAATGGATTAAAAAAAAAAACAAAACCCATCTATATGCTGCCTACAACAGACTCACTTCAAACCCAAAGACATACACAGACTACAAGTGAAGGTATGGAAAAGAATTTTATGCAAATAATAGAAAAAGCAGGAGTTGCAGTACTTGTATCAGACATAATAGACTTCAAAACAAAGAAAGTAGCAAGAGACAAAGAAGGACATTACATAAATGATAAAGGGGTCAGTCCAACAAGAGGATATAACCATTATAAATATCTCTGCATCTAACATAGGAGCACCTACATATGTAAAACAAATATCAACAATTAAAGGGGAAATAGAATGCAATCCACGCATTTTAGGAAACTTCAACACACTACTCCAAAGGACAGATCAACTAGACAGAAAATAAGGAAAGAGACAGAGGCATTGAACAACACATTAGAACAGACAGACTTAACAAACATCTATGGAACACTCCACTCAAAAGCAGAAGTATACACATTCTTCTCCAACGTACATGGGACATTTTTCAGAATAAATCACATACTGAGCCACAAAAGAGCCTCAGTAAATTCAGAAAGATTGAAGTTGTGTCAAGCAGCTTCTCAGACCACGAAATTATTATACTAGAAATAAATTATGCAAAGAAAACAAAAGAGCCCACAAATACATGGAGGCTTAACAACATGCTCCTAAATAATCAATGGATCAATGATCAAATTAAGACAGAGATTTAGCAATATATGGAGACAAATGAAGACAACTCAACAGCACAAAACTTGTGGGATACAGTGAAGGCAGTTCTAAGAGGGAAGTATGTAGCAATACAGGCCTACCTCAAGAAACAAGAACAATCCCAAATGAACAGTCTAAACTCACAATTAATGAAATTAGGAGAAGAAGAACAAATGAGATCCAAAGTCAGTGAAGGAGGCACATAATAAAGCTTACAGAAGAAATAAATAAAATTGAGAAGGATAAAACAATAGAAAAAATCAGTAAAACCAGGAGCAGGTTCTTCGAGAAAATAAACAAAATAGATAAGCCCTTGGCCAGACTTATCAAGAAAAACAGAGAGTCTACAGGCATAAACAGAAAAATAAATGAGAAGATAAAAATCACTACAGACTCCATGGAAATACAAAGAATTTTTAGCAAATACTATAAAAAATTATATGCTAACAAACTGGATAATCTATAAGAAATGGAAAACTTTCTACTAAAGTACAACCTTCCAAGACTAACTGAGGAAACAGAAAATCTGAACAGACCAATTAGCAGCAATGAAATTGAATTGGTAATCAAAAAACTACCTAAGAACAAAGTCCCTGGACCAGATGGCTTCGGGCTGAATTCTATCAAACGTTTAAAGAGCTAATACCCATCCTTCTTATTCCAAAAAGTAGAAGAGGAGGGAATACTTCCAAACTCATTCTATGAGACTGGCATCACTCTAATAACAAAACCAGACAAAGACAGCACAAAAAAGAAAATTACAGACCACTATCCCTGACAAACATAAAAATCCTCAACTAAATATTAGCAAACTGAATTCAAAAATACATCAAGAAGATCATCCATCATGACCAAGTGGGATCTATTCCAGGGATGCAAGGATGGCACAATAGTAAAAAATCCATCAACATCATACACCACATCAACAAAAAAAGGACAAAATCACATCATCTCAATAGATGCTGAAAAAGCATTTGACAAAATTCAACATCCATTCATGATAAAAACTCTCAACAAAATGAGAATAGAGGGTACGTACATCAACATAATAAAGCCCATATGCAACAAACCCACTGCTAGCATCATACTCAATAGAACAAAGTGGAAAGCTTTACCTGTAAGATCAGGAATAAGACAAGGATATCTACTCTCACCACTTTTTTTCAATACTGTACTGGAGTCCTAGCCACTGCAATCAGACAACACAAAGAGATAAAAGGCATTCAGATATGTAAGGAAGAAGTTAAACTGTCACTGTTTGCAGGTGACATGATATTGTATATAGAAAACCTTAAAGAATCTACTCCAAAACTACTAGAACTTATACCTGAATTCAGCAAAGTTGTAGGATACAAAATTAACAAACAGAAATCTCTTGCATTCCTATATACTAAGAATGAACAAGCAGAAGGAGAAATCAGGAAAACAACTCCCATTTCCAATTGTATCAAAGAGAATAAAATACCTAGGAATAAACCTAACCAAGGAGGTGAAAGACCTATACCCTGAAAACTACAAGACACTTATGAGAGAAATTAAAGAAGACACCAGTAAATGGAAATACATCCCATGCTCATGTATAGGAAGAATTAATATTGTCAAAATGGCAATCCTGCCTAAAGCAATCTGTAGATTCAATGCAATCCCTATCAAAATACCAACAGCATTCTTCATCAAACTAGAACAAATAGTTCTAAAATCTGTATGGAACCCCAAATAGCCAAAGCAATCCTGAGAAGGAGGAATAAAGCTGGGGAGATTATACTCCCCAACTTCAAGCTCTACTACAAAGCCACAGTAATCAAGACAATTTGGTACTGGTACAACAACAGACCCATAGACCAATGGAAAAGAGTAGAGAACCCAGATATAAACCCACACATACATGGCCAATCAATATATGATAAAGGAGCCATGGACATACAATGGGGAATGAGAGCCTCTTCAACAACTTGTGTTGGCAAAATGACTCCTACATGGAAGAGAATGAAACTGGATCATTGTCTAACTCCATACACAAAACTAAACTCAAAATGTATCAATGTAAGTCATGAAACCATAAAACTCATAGAAGAAAACATAGGCAAAAATCTCTTTTAATATAATATGGGTAATTTTTTCCTGAGCACATCTCGGGCAAGGGAAACAAAAGCAAAAATGAAAAAAATGGGACTACATTGAACTAAAAAGCTTCTGTACAGCAAAGGACACCATCAGCAGAACAAAAAGTCATCCTACAGTGTGGGAGAATATATTCATAAACAACTTCTCCGATAAGGGGTTATCATCCAAAATACATAAAGAACTCACACATCTCAACACCCAAGAAACAAATAACCCTATTAAAAAATGGGCAGAATATCTGAACAGACACTTCTCCAAAGAAGAAATTCAGTAGGCCAACAGGCACATGAAAAGATGCTCCACATTACTACTTATCAGGGAAATGCAAATTAAAACTACAATGAGGTATCACTTCACACCAGTTAGGATGGCCTACATCCAAAAGATAAGGAACAACAAATTCTGGTGAGTATATGGAGAAAGGGAACCCTCCTAAACTGTTGGTTGGAATGTAAATTAGTTCAGCCATTGTGGGAAGCAATATGGAGGTTCCTCAAAAAACTAAAAATAGAAATAACATTTGACCCAGGAATTCCACTCCTAGGAATTTACTTGAAAAAAGAAAGATCCCTTATTCAAAAAGACATATGCACCCCTATATTTATTGCAGCACTATTTACAATAGCTAAGACATGCAAGCAACCTAAGTGTCCATCAATAGGTGAATGGATAAAGAAGATGTGGTGCATATACACAAGGCAATATTATTAAGCCATAGAAAGAAAACAAATCCTACCATTTGCAACAACATGGATGGAGCTAGAGGGTATTATACTCAGTGAAATAAGCTAGGAGAAAGACAAGTACCAAAAGATTTCACTCATTTGTGGAG